>NC_136428.1:89956265-90278765 GCF_052849685.1 Lactuca virosa | reverse complement strand
TATATATATATATATATATATATATATATATATATATATATATATATAGAGAGAGAGAGAGAGAGAGAGAGAGAGAGATTTCAAATGTTTGTAGTATAATTTGGTTTTCATTTATAATCTATAGTACATAAATAAATAAAAGAAAGATTGTTAATTTCCTTTTTATATTTTAATTAGTACGTTGGTATGAAATTTTTTACCTATGCTATTACTTTTTCCTAGAGGCCAACCAAAACTATAAATAAAAGAAAAACAAATCTTCTTGTGGTCTTTCCTCTATGAAGACAGAGATGATGGCATTGGGATCACTCTGTCTTGATTTGGATACAGGAAATAGATATAGAAATAAAATTGAAAAAAAATGAGTACATGTACACATTTGCGTATTCTGGTTACTCATGTTTCACAGAGATAGTGGAATTTATTAAGTTCATATGCCCAACTCACATGAAAGGTATTGTGTCGGCATCATCTTCTTATGCTGATCCTTGTTTCCATCTTCGCCACATCTATGGAACATCAAGTTTATATAAGAAACATGTGGTTGAGGAAGAAAGGGAATGTAAGTTTGATGAAAAGTTAAAGAGAAAAAGGATCAAACAGTATCATTCAAGCCTTGATAAAAGTAGGGTCAGTTTGTTAAGAAGGTTTAAATATGGTGTGAAATTAAGTAATGAAGAGTGTTGTGATGATTAAAGTAGTATTTGTTCTTAAATAGGTTAGTGACTGGCTGTACTTTATATGTGTAACTTGGAAAGAGCATATAGAAATAAATAAATGATTATATTTGGATGTAAAAAACCTTGAGCACTTACTTGCGTCCTTGGAAAAACCTTGTGGTTGTGTGTTATCAGATGTTTTATTCTAGTTCCGAATAATGTATTTGTTAATCAAAAGAATTGTTGCTCCATCTTTAGGTTTCCAAGTATTAGTTTATTATTACCTAAGTGCTTCTTATTTGTTTGTGCCATTTTGCATATTTATCTTGTGAGCTATTTGTATTTGGGAATGAAACTTGAGGATATAATCATAGGTTCCATTTACCTTAGGAATGAACGGAAATGGAATCGTTATTTTTAATCTTGAAAATGTTATATGAACCATTTCCAAGAAAATTAACAAACCTGGGGAATTTTGGCGATTAATTTGTTAGTATCACGCTATTATGTCCATTGTGGATCCTGTTGGATTACAATCTGCACAAGATCAAATTGACAACAATATATGCATGGAAAAGAAACAAGAATAAGAACAAGGGCACAAAGTATTTTGGGGCAGATTTTCTATGCTTTATTCTCAACTGAAATCAAAGCTTTGTGAATTAATAAAATGCAAGTCTACTACTATTTAGAGCTACAATAATTGAAAGAAAATCGGAACTAGTAACCCATGTGTTCCTAAGCTGATGGTAATTGACTTTTATCACTTATTTTTTGTTGGTGATTTTAGTGTCACAATGTCATTTTATATAATTGAAACTAACATGTGAGCTAAGAGGCTTCGTAATTTGTACTCTACTATATGTACGGGTATGTGCGGAGTGCACACATATATAAGATCGAATTAGAAGCCGGTTCGACGACAAGTCGGGAGTCTAGGGGTAGCACCCCTAGGTCTGGGGTTTCTAAAGGGGCAGCGCCCCTTTGGCGAGGTCTAGGGGCAGCGCCCCTAGCGGGGTCCAAGGCTCTGTCCCTGGATGGGGTCCCTAAACCCTCATTAAATTCCAGATTTCCCTAACTTTCTTCCAAAGTAACCCATGACGGCCAACCCTATGAGGCAAACCCTAAATCTCGTTTATTATATAAACGACTCTTCTCTTTGAGAAAAGGCACACAATCATTAGCTCTCTTTTCTTGTAAAGCTTGTTCCAGGCATCATTTTTTTTTAAGTTTTTAGGGTTTTGCACCGGGACTCGACGAGTTGGGGAGCCCAACTCGACGAGTAGACACTGTAAAGGAAAACCCTAATTTTTCGGATTTAGTACCCTATTTAAAGAACTTAACCATTAGGGTTGGCCTCCTTACCAGCCTCGTTACTCAGAGAAACCCTAGAACCGCCTCCCCCTCTTTTTCTTTGAAGTTTTGAGGGTTGTGGTGTGATTCTTGAAGAAAGCATTGAAGAGTGAAGTAGCAATCTTGAAGGAGTGGTCTTGGATCCAGAAATTCTACATCAAGGGATGCATTTTGAAGGTATAAAGCCATAACCTTGACATGTAGTGTATTAAGTCTCATCTTTTGGTAATTTAGGGCTTGTTTTGGGACTTTGGGTTGGATGTTCCAAGATAAGAGGTTTCCAGAGGTTAGTAGTGTAAATTTGGCTTTTATAAGACCTCTAGAGGATTAAAGTTGCAAACTTTAATAGCCTCCATGTCCCATTCATGCATTATGTCCACAATGAAGGCTAAAATGGATCTTGGAGAGTATTTCACGCATGCATGGACGTAAAGTTAGAAATTTTACGTGATTTTCCCCCCCTTGACATCAGATCTATGTTTTGGGTCGATAGGATGAGAGTTTAAAGGCTTAATGAGTCAAGACCTTCCTCAAAGGAGCTAGGGTTTGGGTCTAAGGCATATTAGATGGTATTTGGGGATAAAGTTGGAAACTTTACCCTTCTAGACGTCTCTATGGTTAAGGATCTGTTGTATGGAGCTTTAGATTCGACTGGAAATGACTGAATGCGTGAGGACATGGAAACTCGACGAGTTTCCATGACGAATCGACGAGTTGGGACGGGTTTCCCTGTTTTTGGATGCTAAGCAACTCGACGAGTTGGCTAGGGTTTTCCCCGATTTTCTGAACACCGAAGGAACTCGACGAGTTGCTAGATGCACTCAAAAATTTGGGTCAACATGGACTGTTGACGTTGACTGTTGACTTTGACTTTGACCATGGTTGACCAAGTTGGACTTTTAAGGGTTTGAAGGGTTGAGTTGTAAACTAACGAGTTATTTATTATTAGGGAATCGGCAGAGCTGATACTCGGAGCTTGGACCTATTCAGCTACAGTTTGCATTTGAGGTGAGTCTTCTCACCATACCAATGGGTCTAAGGCACCAAGGCTGACCCATTTTATGATATGTGGATTGTTGATTGATTATGCATTATTTTGGTGTGACACTTGCATGGGAGACCACGGGGGGTTCCCGTGGCAGTAGCTTGAGACCATGTGGGGGTTCCCATGGAATTGGTGTAAGACCTTGGAGGGTTTCCATGACATCCTAGTATATTTGCATGTTTAGCTTGTATGATATTTTCTTGGTAGTGAAGACCATGTAGGGGTTCCCATGGCAGTTATTAGGGGGTTCCCATGGTAGGAAGACCATGTGGGGGTTCCCATGGCATGTAGTTAAGACCATGGGGGGGGGGGTTCCAGTGTCACTAGGCATAAGACCTTGGAGGGTTTCCATGACATCCTTATATGTTGTATGCATGGCTTATGTAGGTTTTATAGCTAAATATGGATTATGTGATTATGTGGATTGTGTGGGGTATGCTCTGGGGAACTCAATAAGCATTAGCTTACAGTTTGTTGGTTTGTTTCAGGTACTTCTGAGCCTAAGGGCAAGGGCAAGGCTTGATGGCGTGACATGCACTCTCTCAGGCGTTTTTATGGGACACTCTGATATTTGAAATAAAAATGTTGATGTTATGAATTTGAAAACAAATTGTTCTTGTGATTTGGTGGTTTATTGGTAAATGTTTTGATTATTTAAAAATGAAAATTTTCTTTGGAAAAACTGGTTTGTTACATTTCTTCAAACGAATATAGAATCCTTCTACCAATTTGGCTTATGATTTCTGTGCCTAGATTCGTAAGTGTCATCTTGGATTATCATATGATGAATTTGTTGCAAACCAGACATAGGATAGAAATATCAGTTCGAAAAGTGTTCACACGATCCAAGGGGTATCCAGATCTCCACTATAAACCCTAATTCCTCCAACATTTTCCACTAAATTTGGTCAGACCTGTGACCAAGTCAGAATTAAGTTTAACAGATCCTTCTACATGGGCTTATGACATGGTTTATTTGGCTTTTTCTTCCAGTCAATTTGGCTTCCAAGCTGTTATGATCCGGTGGGCAGTGTGATTTGTGTTATATAGGCATCTTTCTGTATTAGCATTAATGGCGAGCTTCATGGCTTCTTCAAAGGGAACAAGGGCATACAATGTTAGCGTATGATATATAGTTTGTATGTGTATTCGTTTATTGTGTCTGGCCCATGTATTTGGCCCTTTTATGATGTATCCTGTATATATATTGAGGGTATGCAATATAATTGTTTTTATAGGAAATATAGACGATTTCATGGTATAAGAGCACCCTATTTTCTTGGATCGTTCTAAACCCTAGTCGGCGGCTCCTTTCCTTTCGATCTCTTTCTTCCCTCTCAATCGTTCCCTCTCATCTTCTTCACCATGTTAGGCTCTTTTACTGAAAAGCCCTCCTCCATCATTAACATAAAACATGTTTTCCCGTTCGTCTTGGATCTAGACCAGATGAATTATGATATATGGAGAGAGCTTTTTGAAATCCATTGCATCAGTTATGGAGTTGACGATCATCTCAAGCCTCAAACTCAATCTCCTCCTGCAGACAAAGAGAAAGACAAGGCTACTGCCGAGTCTGCCGAAGCTTTAGCTAAATGGTTTCGCACAGAATCGATTGTAAAATCCTGGTTATACGGTACTCTCTCTATCCCTCTTCTCAACATGATTTTCAAGAAGCAAGCCACTGCCTTTGAAGTTTGGGAAAATCTGGAGAAGGTTTTTCGTGATAACAAAGCCTCCAAAATTATTCAGCTTGATAGAGATCTTCGGAACATTTCCCTTGGTAACTCATCTATTACAGAGTGTTGCAACAAAATCAAATCCATTGCTGATCGTTTGGAGCATATGGATGCTAAGGTCTCTGAAGCTAATCTTGTTGCATATATGATTAATGGTTTGTCTCAAAAGTTCTGATACATTGCCATTAATATCCGTCATCATGAAACTCCTCTTTCGTTTTGGGATGCTTGATCAATTCTTATTTGTGAGGAGCAGCAAATGCTTCATGATGAACAACGTGACTCGTCAATCATGCATACCGATCATACCTCCTCACCGAATGCTATTTCTGTTCAGTTATCTAACAATAACAATAAACATGCAGTGGAAGAGGAAGCTATCATGGTGGTCGTGGCGGTCGCCGTGGTGGCCGGGGAGGAGGTCGCTTTTGTGGCCGGTTCCACAATAATTATGGAGGGAATTTTTCTCTTGGCGACAGATTCTTACCTGGTGGCGGACTGTAATGACAAGGCAAAGGGGGTACCAGGGCCTACGACTGGTTTCAAGTGCCTTAACTCACTAATGGGCCTTCCCAACATGGTCTGTTGCCAACTCCAAATGTAATTGGGCCCAAATAGCAGCAAACTCAACACAATTTGGCCCAACAGCAATACCCATTTTTTACTTCTCCTCAGCCCAATAGCAACAACCCATATTCTTCTCAGCAAGCATACCAGGTCCAACAACAAAATCACGAACCCACAACACTCCCTCAAATGTATAATACAATGTCGTTAAATTATCCGGGTCACATAGATTGGTACATGTACATAGGGGCCACTTCCCATCTTCACTCAAATGCAGGTATCCTCAAGTCCATTTATGATAGAAATAGTATTTTTTTCATCATCTGTATTAGTTGGCGACGGATCTAAAATACCTGTAACTAATATAGAACACACCACTCTTCCGATTCCTAATCTTCATCGTACGTTACATCTTAAAAATGTTTTAATTACTCATTCCATTATTAAAAATCTTATTTCTGTTCGTGGTTTTGTTTGTGAAAATAATTGTTCTGTTGAATTTGACTTTTGGATTTTCTATGAAGGATTACCGCACCAAACAAATTCTCATTCGATGTAACAGCACTGGTGACCTTTATCCCATTACTTCTCCAACTACTTAAGCTTTCGTCTCCATTGCTTCGTCAATTTGGCATCACATTTTCAAGCATCTAGTTAATAATAATTATATTTCTTGTTCGTTTATTAAAGACCCTACTTTATGTCATGCATGTCAATTGGAAAAACATGTTAAGTTACCTTTTAGTTCATCTAGTTCTGTTTCACATTTTCCTTTTGAATTAATTCATTCAAATGTTTGGACATCTCCCATTCAAAGTTTAAGTGAAATTAAATACTATGTTATTTTTCTTGATGATTATTCTCACTTTATATGGGTCTATCCTATTCGTTCCAAATCTGATGTTTTTGACAAGTTTGTGCATTTTCGATCATTTGTCAATAAACAATTTGCAACTGATATCAAAACCTTTCAGTGTGACAATGGAGGTGAGTATGACAGTCATAAATTTCATAATCTTTTTGCCCACAATGGCATTGAATTTCGTTTCTCATGTCCTTATACTTCTCAACAAAATGGTAAATCTGAATGTATGCTTCGCACTCTCAACAAAGCCATTCACACGCTTTTGTTTCATGCTACGCTTCCTCCCACCTATTGGGCAGAAGCCCTACACATGGCGGCTCATCTCCTTAACATACTTCCCTCCACCATCCTTGGCAATGACACCCCCTTTCATAAACTTTACAATAAAACTCCAACATATGATCACCTTCAAGTCTTTGGTTGCCTTTGCTTTCCTCACATTAATGCTCCTCATAAACTCTCCCCGCGATCCACCCCTTGCATTTTTCTTGGTTATCCAACCAATCACAAAGGTTATTGTTGTCTTAATCTCGACACAAACCAAATAATCATATCCCGCCATGTGGTGTTTGACGAAACAGTCTTTCCTTTTGGATCCATGACACCAAATATTGCCCCGTCTTACTCTTTTCTTGACAATTCTGATACATCTCACCCTCTTGCATATACCCCGGCCCCTACTACTCCATTCAAGGACTATGCTCCTCATGAGCCATCCTCAGATCCAAACACTAGCACTTCCAATCAACCATCCTCTCACGACAGCCCTCTTCAGTCTACCTCCTCATCTTCAGACTTCTCCACCCGCCCAAACTCACCTACTCTTTGCTCTCATCAGTCAAATCCGGTTACGTCGAGTCCTTCTAATTCTCCAATCTCTACTCCTTCTCTTCAATCTACTAATCTTCCTTCTAATGTCACTCAATCTCAACATCCTATGGTCACTCGTTTGAAATATGAAAATTTTAAACCTGTTCGCAAACTAAACCTTCACATTGATTCCTCCTCTGCTATCCCTAAAAATTATCTACAGGCTTTTAAAGAATATACTGCTCTTATCTCTAACAAAACTTGGGTACTTGTTCCGAGACCTCCTGCTGCTAATGTTATTAACTGTATTTGACTGTTTAAAAATAAACATAATGCAGATGGGTCATTATCTCGCTATAAAGCTCGTCTTGTTGCTAATGGACGAAGTCAGCATCCCGGTATTGATTGTGATGAGACGTTTAGTCCTGTCGTTAAGCCCGCCACCATACACACCGTTCTTACCATTGCTGTCACACATAAGTGGCCTATTAGACAGCTTGATGTAAAGAATGCTTTTCTTCATGGGCATTTACAAGAAACGGTATACATGCAACAACCACCAGGTTTTAGAGATCCCTCTCGACCAGATTTTGTGTGTTTTCTTCAGAAGTCTCTTTATGGTCTCAAGCAGACACCTCGGGCTTGGTTTCGAAGGTTTGCCATGTTCATTTCATGCATTGGGTTTGTTCATAGCCGGTGTGACACTTCTTTATTCATATACAAGGCTCTCATACGACATACCTATTATTATACGTGGATGACATTGTTCTTACTAGTTCTTCTCCTAAGTTACTGACTCACATTATCTCTCTATTGAGTACTGAGTTCTCTATGTCGGATCTTGGGGACCTCCTCTATTTTTTGGGTATTACAGCTACCCGTTCGGCCGATGGATTGTTCTTGTCTCAACAAAAACATGCAACCGGAATTCTCAATCGAGCTTCTATGTCTAACTGCAAGCCCGCTTCTACTCCAGCTGATTTATCTGCAAAGCTGGATGGATCTGGTCCACCTATTGATGATCCTACTTTATATCGCAGTTTAGTTGGTGAATTACAATATCTTACATTCACTCGACCTGATATCACATATGCTGTGCAACAGATATGTCTATATATGCATGACCCGCGTGAACCTCATTTCACTACTCTCAAACGTATTTTACGTTATGTTCGAGGTACTACTATTTATGGGCTTCAGTTATTATCTTCATCCATTTGTTCTCTCATTGCATACTCTGACGCTGACTGGGGTGGTCACAATCTTCTCTCTTGGTCCTCCAAACGTCATAATACTACATCAAGGTCGAGTGTTGAAGCTGAATACATGGATGTTGCCAATGTGGTGGCTGAAACATGTTGGATTCGCAACTTCTTGAGCTTCATTATATGCCTGCTAAGGCTACCATTTTCTATTGTGATAATGTGAGTGTTGTTTACATGTCATCTAATCCGGTTCATCACCAGCGCACCAAACACTTAGAGATTGATCTCCATTTTGTTCGAGACAAAGTCGCCATGGGTCATGTTCGTGTCCTTCATGTTCCGTCTTCTTTACAATATGCTGATATTTTTACAAAGAGTTTGCCGTCTCCTTTGTTCCTTGATTTCCGATCTAGCTTGAACGTTCGTGATCCTACCCTCGTTCAACCTTCGGGGGGCTGTTAGCGTATGATATATAGTTTGTATGTGTATTCGTTTATTGTGTGTGGCCCATGTATTTGGCCCTTTTATGATGTATCATGTCTATATATTGAGGGTATGCAATATAATTGTTTTTATTGGAAATATAGACGATTTCATACAACAGGTTAGAGATTTTAGGTAGAGGGTCGCATGGCTAAACACATATTATATTATATATATGATGAAAAATGAGACATGTTATAAGTCTGATGGAGATGACAAGGATGTCAAGTCCCGGTGTCCCACCATGTAGAAAATTTAAGCTTGTATTTATATTGTTGGATATTACTTTTTAAACATATGATAGGAATTGGAATGGAGAAGTATTCCAAGCAGGTTTAGCAAGTTAGACTAGTATTTATGTTGACTAGAAACCAATTAAGAACTTAATCTCAGGGCTCGAATGTGAGTTGTATAAAATCCAATACTGGTGATATGTTTCTGCATATGATACAATACCTGCCATCTCTGTTTCTCTCTATATCTATATATCTCACTGTCCAAATTTTTTACAAGTCATGTGCTTCTTCAAAGAAATAAGTATAGTGAGGTTTGTGGTCCTCCTGTATTTCACTTTATCCATCACCATCTCATCTGGAGCCAACACCATATCTGCAAACCAGTCTCTGTCTGGAGACCATACAATCATATCCGAAGGTGAACAATTCGAGCTGGGTTTCTTCAAAGCAGGCAACTCTTCCAAATATTACATAGGCATATGGTATTATAAGAAGCTCTATTTCAATCTTCCCACCATAGTTTGGGTGGCAAACAGAGAAACACCCATCTCTGACAGATTCCGTTCAGAATTAAAAATCATTGATGGTAATTTGGTGCTCTTGAATGAGTCCAAGTTCCAGATTTGGTCCACAAATGTCACCACGACCAGTACCACTTTTACTTCTGCAATCGCTGTTTTTCTTGATGATGGCAACTTAGTTTTGAGAGATGGTACTTCAAATTCAAATGAACCTTTTTGGCAGAGTTTTGAGCACCCAACTGATACTTGGTTGCCTGGTTCTAAACTTGGTTATAATAATAGAACAAAAACGAGTCAGGTTTTTACATCATGGAGAAGCAAAGAAGATCCTGGTGTAGGACTCTTCTCTTTGGAGCTTTATCCATCAAGTAAAGAGTATGTAAGCAAGTGGAATGGGTCTCAGCAATATTGGACAAGTGGGTCTTGGAATGGGAATTCGTTCGAGTTAATACCTGAAATGAGGTTGGATAACATATTTAATTACAGCTACAATACGAATGAGAACGAGAGTTACTTCACTTATTCTGTGTATAATCCTTCCATTATATCTAGAAATATGATGGATGTTTCTGGTCAAATTCAGCTACTAACATGGTCAGAAAATACCAAAGAGTGGATTTTAGTTTGGTCTCAACCTAAAACACGGTGTGATGTCTATGCTTTGTGTGGGGCCTTTGGGATTTGCAGGCAGACTGCATCACAATTCTGTAATTGCTTGACTGCTTTTGAGCCAAGTTCAGAGAGTGATTGGAATCAGAGTGATTTCTCTGGTGGGTGTGTGAGAAAATCTGATTTACAGTGTGGGGGGAACATGGAAAAGCATGATTTTCTGATGATTACAGTCAAGAGTCTGCCACCAAATAACTCTACGGAAGTTGGGAGTGCTGGAGAATGTCGTACAACATGTTTGAACAATTGCTCATGTAATGCTTACTCTTTTGTCGATAATCAGTGTTTGGTTTGGGATGGAGATCTCTTGAACCTCTCGGAAGACAATGATAATGATAGTGGGAAAACAATCTTTGTCAAAGTCGCTTCAAAAGATCTTCCACATCATAAAAAGGCTAACTGGGTCACCGTGGGTGCTGTTGTTGGGTCTGTAGGTGGTGTGGTTTTTGTCTTGGGTGTAATTTTGGTCTTGATCTTTAGAAAAAAGAGGATATCATTATCGGCGGGTATGACGACAATGGAGGGATCTTTGGTGGCATTTGCATACAGAGATTTAAAAATAGCTACAAAAAATTTCTCGGACAAATTGGGAGGAGGTGGTTTTGGTTCCGTGTTCAAGGGGGTACTGCATGATTCATCGATTGTGGCAGTGAAAAAGCTTGAAAGCATCAGCCAAGGAGAGAAACAGTTCAGGAGTGAAGTCAGCACAATCGGTACTATCCAACACGTTAATCTTGTACGCCTTCGTGGGTTCTGTGCTCAAGGTAAAAATAAATTATTGGTGTATGATCACATGGCAAACGGTTCTTTGGACACCCATCTTTTCCATGGAAAACAAGTTCTAAACTGGGAAACGAGGTATCAGATTGCACTTGGAACTGCAAGAGGGTTAGTCTATCTTCATGAGAAGTGCAGAGACTGTATCATTCACTGTGACATAAAGCCAGATAACATTCTCTTAGATGTTGATTTCAGTCCAAAAATCGCAGATTTTGGTCTGGCAAAGCTTGTTGGTCGAGACTTTAGTAGGGTTTTGACAAGTACAAGGGGGTCCATAGGGTATCTAGCACCAGAATGGTTATCAGGGGTGGCTATCACAGCCAAAGCAGATGTTTATAGCTATGGAATGGTGCTTTTTGAATTACTTCATGGTAAGAGAAATGCAGAACAATCTGAAGGTTCAAGGAGTAAATACTTCCCTGGTTTGGTTGCAAGTGTTCTTATAGAGGGAGGTGATGTCATTAGCCTTTTAGACAGTAGGCTAAACAGGGAAGCTTGTATTGAACAAGTGACAAAAATTTGCAAAGTTGCGTGTTGGTGCATCCAAGATGAGGAAGAGAGAAGGCCTACCATGAGTCTGGTGGAACGTATTCTTGGAGGGGTATTGGATGTGGAGATGCCTCCAATACCCCAGATCTGTCACTATAATTAACATTGTAGTCACTCACATTGGACGTGGTTTATTTCCAATCCAACACATCATCTTCTTTAAGGCAATTAATTCTCTTTATTATGTCTCTGTTATATTCATATTAGACATAATATCTTTGTAAAATAAATAAATATTATCATTATTATGAAAATGCGACCAATAGATGGTCGCTTAACTATTTAAATAGTAAGTGGGTAGGCACTCAAGTTTGAATTGACTTGCTAAAAAGGAATTTTGGTCATAATCTTGGAAATGAGTTGTTCTTAGTTCTTAGTGTGACCCTTCATTCACGGTGCATCTTTTGTCAAAGTCACGATAACGTCCTATCTTTTCTATGTAGCTTTCATTTACCTACAAAGTTTACTTTGAAAATTGAAATCAAAAGTAACAAACCCTATTTATGCTTCTTTTTAAATATAGTAAATTATGGAAATAGTCTCATTGGCACAAGGTCACAATTTTAATCAAAGTTTCAAAAAATTTACACCTTCATTTACCTACAAAGTTTACTTTGAAAATTAAAATCAAAAGTAACAAACCCTACTTATGCTTCTTTTTAAATATAGTAAATTATGGAAATGGTCCCATTGGCACAAGGTCATAATTTTAATCAAAGTTTAAAAAAATTAACACCGATAATATTTCTATTGCTTCTATTTCCATCAACTTTGGTCATTTTTTAAAAGATTTTTTTAGTCTCACTACAAGAATAACCGGCAATAGCAGTGACGCCTTTAGCTGCAACGTGGACTTTTAGCAGTGACAAAAAACAAACGTGTTTTTTGTCGCAGCTAAAAGTCCACGTCACCGCTAAAGACTTATTTTGGTGATCCGCGTCATTTCAATCTCATCCATCGATTTAAGATATGATCCTACGACTAGGAAGACATAAGAAATCCCGTGTTGTTTTCCTTCCGGTGTGTCGCCGCTAAAGAGTGCACGTCGCCGCTAAAGGCGTCGCCGCTAAAAGCTTATTTTGGCGATCCGCGTCATTTCAATCACATCCGTCGATTTAAGCGACGATCCAATGACGTAGAAAACTCCGCGTTGTTTTCCCTCCCATTTGTCGCCGCTAATGAGTACGTGTCGCCGCTAAAGGCGTCGCCGCTAAAGGCCGTCGACAATAAAACCCCTCTCTGCTCCATTTTTCTGTGTTCTCCCTTCTTCTGTCTCACCATCGTCGTCGACCTCAATGGAATTTCGCAATTTCACCCATCTCTGCTCCATTTTTCTCTTTTTCTTTTTCCTTTTCACTTCTCCTTACTAAATTTCTAGCATTGAGATATGGATGTGTATTTGTATGTGCATTTGTATGTATATGTGTATTTTGATGTTGTAGATGTCTATTTATATGTGTATTTTGTGTTTGTAGATAAGGATGTGTATTTGTATGTGCATTTGTATGTATATATGTATTTTGAATGTATTTTATGTATGTATTTGTGTTTTTGTATGTGCAGTTCTATGTATATATGTATTTTTATGTATGTGTATGTATTTTTGTATGTATATGTGCATTTTGTATGTGTATTATGTATGTATATATGTATTTGTATGAATAGAAATACATATTAATAGTGGCGACGGAGAGCATTAGCGGCGACGCAACTTTAGCGGCGAAAAATGAAGCATCAGCGGCGACCAATGGAGCATCAGCGACGAGCCTTTAGAGGCGACATGTCGCCGCTAATACCTTTAGCGGCGACATGTTGGGCCTTTAGCGGCGACGCCTGTCGTCGGTAATACTCTCATTTCTTGTAGTGTCTTTGGACCAAAAATTACAAAATTAGCTTGGTATTTGTGTGTTTGTGAATTAAGGTATGTAAGATAATGAGAATAGTTATGCTTGGAGAATATTTATGGTGAGTTCTTTATTAAGGTGGAGGGTATCCATATTTTCTATCCTTTCTCATCCACTTGTCATATTATTGTTAGATCAATTTTTATCTCTTTTCTTTCTTCCATCGTTTCAATCTTCTTCCATCGTCCAATCCTAAAACATATGAAAACCATCTTTCTAATTCTTCCCAACCCACTTACTTCTTTTTATTTTTATTTTTTAAATTAAATTTTTACGAATTTAAAACTTAAAGAAAATATTAAAAAACATTTAATTAAAAAACATGCTACAACAAAATGTAAACTAAATCCTAAAAAGACAATTAAAATGAAAAGAAATATTTAAAATACAACAAGACGTAAATTAGAAGACAAAATAACAAATGTCGCCTTCTTTTTTAATTTGACACATGATATTTTTTAGTAATTTTTGATTAATTCATATACCCACGTGTCGTTAGTGTGTGTTTGTGTTTATTAAAATGCTAACTAATAAAATGTCACCTATTAATAATTAATCAACTATATTTAATCTACCCTAATAAATGATATTTTTTCTTCCAAATGGAAACTTTTTATTCAACTTGACACCCAATATTTTTTTTGGTAATTTTGGATTAATAAATATCTACATGTTATTTTTGTTTTTTTTCTTTTTATAAAAATGTCAATTAATAAAATGCACACTATTAATTCTTAATTAATTGTATTTAATATTTAGTCAATATCTACTTAATAAATCAAAATATTTTTTTTTTGCCAAATTTTAACTTTTCATTCAATTTGAAACATGACATTTTGTGGTAATTTTGGATTAGTTAACGTCCACATATCATTATTTTGTATTTTTTTTTATTAAAATGTCAAATAATAAAATGTCACATATTAGATATTAATCAATTATATTTTATATTTACTAAATATATTTAATAAAAAAGGAAACCGAGGTACATTCCTTATCTACATTAATAAATCATAATTTCTTTTCTAAAAGTTATGTAACGCCCTGCTCCGAATCGATTCCTAATTTGAGGCAGTGGCCCGAAGATCGGTTACCATAAGGCTTAAGGCCTTAGGGAAGAAGAGAATTAGCCTTTTGGATGTGGGTGTTACAGATTAATTGATCTGAGAGTTCGGTTGTGTTTCGGAACCCAATGGTATAATCGTAATTTTGCAGTTTGGGCCTTTATGAATTCTGGGTTTTTGTTCGGGAGGTTTTAAGGCAAAGGTGAATTGATAGAAGTGTAGGGTTTCACGTCACCTTTTTGTGGATATAAAGTTCATTGGAAACAAACTTAGGATGAATGAGTTATGGCCAAATAAAGTTGAAGTGTTTTGGAGCTTGATCGAGTATGCGGGGCTTACTCACCAAGTAGGCGTAGTGGGTTAAAGGATCGCGGGTTCTTCTTGACTATGCCAGGCGTACTGAGGGGTACGTGAGGCGTACTCCCGTCAGATGGAAACCCTATTTTTTTAAGGTCTTGACCCTATTTAAGCATCATTTGTTCTTGAGTCTTGTCCCTTATCAATCTCCAAGCCTCCTAAACCCTAATATTCGACCCTTAGCCGCCATCTTGGAGTTCTTAAGCTTTTATGAGGAATCTTGGAGTGTTTTGTGCATTTTGAAGAGATTGATGGTTTTTGAGGGCTCATCACTTGGAGTGGGGCTTGTAGATCCATAAGTTTCTCATCTTTTGCAATCTATTACAGGTAAAAAGCTCTCATCTTGGCATCTATTTGGTTAGATCTTGTTTAGGGTGGTTTATGGCACATTTTGGTCCCTTTGCTTTGTCTTTATGAGGTTGAGCTTGCCCCAAGAGTTTGGACACTAGATCTGGACGTTTTAGGTGCCCCAAATGCATAAAAATATGCTTTTGATAATTGATATCAACTCATGCATGTGTTTTAGCCTCTTAGATGAAGTTGTAAAGTAAGAACTTGGATTTGGGACCCATTGAGCCATGCAAAAGCTCAAAGCTAACAAATTTATGGATTAAGGCATGATTTGGATCTAGATATGAGCATTAGACATTTTGGCTTAAGGGATTAAGACCTTATCTAAATGGAATGTGGGCAGGATGAGTACGTGGGGCGTACCTCCTAGTATGCGGCACGTACTGAGTCAAGTGGGTGTACGCTGAGCGTACCAATTGAGTACATGCGGCGTACTCAGTCTGTTGGGATTTCTTAATGTGTTGACTTTTTGACCTTAGACCATTGACCAGAAGTTGATTAGGGTTGACCATTGGATATTATGGGCATTTTAGAATATTAGGCCCTCTCGGTTAGGCCCATGATGGGGTTTGGGACCAGTTTGGGTATTTGGGCCTTATTGGGCCTTGTGGTGTCATTTAAGGGATTTAGGCTTATGATGCTATTGGATTGGTCTTTGGAGTTTGGCAAAGTAAGGAAAGGGGTAAAATGGACTTTTACTCTAAAGGCTTGGTCATTAGATTAGAATTCGTGTTTGGTCGGGAATCAATTATTGATGGAATATTATCTGATGATGCAGTACGAGGTTTTCCGGTAGCAGCATTCGAGTGCTCGATTATCTTGGTTTGAGGTGAGTTTTCATCACTCTACTTGCAGGTCGAAGGCACCAAGTCCGGCCCTTTAGATTCAATATCTTGTTATACATGCTATTATAATGTAGTGATCTGTTAGATCGGTATACTGGTATATAGCATGATGATATGCTTAGGGATCTGTAGATCTGCCCGATTATCTATTGACTGGTTATATGTTGGTTATTGGTTGAGGTTTAACTGCTATGTGCATGAGCCAACAGACCGGGGGCATTCCAACCAGATGGTTGATTCGGCCTAAGGGTATTCCATCCCGAGGGTGACTAGACCTATTGTATAAGTGCATTCCAACCCGATGGATGATTGGGCCTGGGGTATTCTAACCCAATAGTTGATTGGATCCAATATGATTGTATGGTATATGGTGAGATTGGATTGCTTTATGAATCAATCAATAGGCCTAGGGTATTCTAACCCAATGGTTGATTGGACCTGACATGTTTGGTATTTAACCCGGTGGTTGATTTGACCAAACCGCTTATGATACGAGGGTATTCCATCTCGAGGATGACTGGGCCCACCGTAGACATGCCTGGTATTCCAGCCCGAGGCTGATTGAGCCATGCATGATTATTTGAGCATGTTTGTTGTATATGTAATATGTTTGTGTGGTGGTACTTTCGGGGAACTCACTAAGCTTTGCACTTACCGTTTCAGTTTATTGTTTCATATGCTTCAGATGGTTGTGGCAAGGCGAAGGCATGACCGTACACAGCCTTGGTTTTACAACTGATTGGATCTTAGGAGACACCGAATTTAAATCATGTTTTGGAAACAATGGTCTTGTAAACACTTTTATTAGTAAATGGATTGTTTTGAAAATGTAAATCCATATCCTTGGATGAATCGAGTTGGGGTTTTGGAAGGTCAAAGATTGGATTTTTGTGAAAAAGGGGTCATCACGACGTAAGGCATGGAGGCTCACGACATGAGGAGGGCCGCATGAAGTTTTCATCCAGGACTGAGCTCACGACATAAGCAATAAGAGCTCATGACGTGAGGAGTGCTGCAGCCCAAGCCCATAAAGTTTTAGGATTTCCCATGTATTTAAGCCCCTTATCTTGGTTTTATGGTTCATTTCTCAGCCTCCACCTCCCCCTAACTCAGAAAATCTAACCCTAATCCATCATGGTGATTTTGGATCCATTTTAGTGTTTTGGTGGCAAGAAGAAGAAGAAGAAGAAGAAGAAGAATTGGTCATAGAGTGTTGGTTTAGCAAGGAGGCTTCATCTTCATCATATTGTGCACATTTTTGACCATTATAAGTATCCAAGATCAAATCTTTATGAGCTCGATTTCTAGATCTAAGTTCTAAGCCCCTTTTGCATGTTTATGTTGGATAGCATGCTTAGGAACCATAAAGTTGTCAACTTTTTGGATCAATGAGTCATTCTCCATGATTTAGTCTTATGGATCTAGAATGTGGTTGTAATTTATGAATCTTGGTTGAGTTTGGGGCCATTTCTTGTCATATTGACCTAAGATGGGTTTAGGACATGTTTGGCGCATGCATGTCCATCACTTAATCGTTTTTATTGGCCTTTGGATTCCTTGGTAGCTTTCGGAAGAAGTAGGATTAAAGGCTTAATGAATTAAGGACTTAAAAGCTGGGTTTTTAGCCTCAAAATGTTCTCACGACGTGAGACACGAGGTCTCACGACGTCAGAAGCGTTTGGCCCCATTGCTAGTCATCCACTTGGGGCTCATGATGTGAGAAAGGATTCTCACGATGTGAGGGCAACCCCGTTGACTTTTCCTTGGCTGGGTTAACTATGTCGGGTCGTGATGAGTTGGGATCTGATTGAGTGAGCTCTCACAACGTAACAAAGACTGGTCACGACGTGAGATGTGGTTTTTGGGCATTTGGGCCTTGTTGGGCCCTAGTTTTCTGCATGTAGGCCTTTTTGGTGCTTGGGCCCATTTGGAGCTTTAGGTATCTTTTAGGAAGTTGGGCCTTAGTGGGCTTTTGATGCTATTGGTAAGACTCGGATTTTGGGCCAAGAAAGGAATGGGTAAAATGGACTTTTACCCTGAGTGTTGAACAATCAGACTTGAACCTTAGCTTTGGGGTTGTGAATCAATTATTAATTTGGTGGTATTTGTTGGTGCTCGTGCACGGGATTTTCCGAATCGGTAGTCCGAGCTTTTATTTGAGATGTTCGGCAGTTTAAGGTGAGTTTTCCTCACTGTACTTGCGGGTCGAAGACACCAAAACCGACCCATTGGTTTGATAACCTGATATTTACTGATATGCTGAGTATGGAATAGATATGCATTATATTGCTAGTTATTGATATGCTAGTCTGGTAGATCGGTCGGACTACCTATGATTCTGTCTGCATGATTATCTATATATGTTTTTATTTGTAGACGCATTATGTTGGGTTGAGGTTGTACTGCTTCATGTTGTAGCCAACAAACCCTGGAGCATTACAGATATGAGCTGAGGACCGGGTGGTATGCCAGACTCATGCTGGGGGCTCAGGTGCATTCCAGATACGAGTTGAGGACCGTGTGGTATGCCAGACTCGTACTGAGGGCTTAAGGGTGTTGGAGCATTCCAGATATAAGCTGAGGGTCGGGCGGGGCATGTCAGACTCATATTGGGGGCTCAGGTACATTCCATATATGATCTGTGGACCGTGTGATATGTTAGACTCGTATTGAGGGCTTGAGGGTTTTTCAGTCCGATGACTGAATGGGCTCAAGGAGTAAGCCAAACATAAGCTGTGGGCCCCGGGGGCAAGCCAGACTTCTGTTGTGGGCTCATGAGCAAGCCAGATATGAGATGTCGGCTCGATAGGCAAGCCAGACTTATAATGTGGGCTCAAGGGTAATCCAGTCCCTTAAATGTGGAACCAGTGCTTGCTGTTATTTGAATATGTTAATTGTGTGTGTATTGGTATGTTGAACAATATTATTCATTAACATCAACCCACCTTTCTCATTAATAGAATTAAATATAATTATCTATGTAATATTATTTTTAACAATTGTTATGATTGATTAATTTAAAATTTTACTTATGCGATTATTTTCTAATTTCAATAATGATGTTCATTTAAAATACAATTTATTTGTTGTTAATGTTATGTAATTTATAAATTGATGTTATTATCATTTAAAATTATTGTTCTTTAGTTTTAAAACACTTATTATTATTAATAAGTTAAATAATACTTTTAAGAAACACTTAATATTATTATTAAAATATAAAACATACACTGAATAATAAACTGATAAGATAGACAATTTGCATTTCAAAAGAGACTTGCATGGATAATATGACATATCCATAATTTTTATAATTTGATTTTATTATTTATAAGTATTGTTCGTTAATTTTAAAACCACTTATTATTATTAATAAATGAAAAAAAACTTTTAAAAGACACTTACTATTATAATTAAAATGTTAAACATATACTAAAATATAAAGTGATAAGATAGACAATTTGCATTTTAAAAGAGACTTACATGGATACTATGTATAATATTGCATATCCATAGTATTCAATTAATTATTACTTTGAAGCAACACAAACATACAAACGCATATACAATATTTAATTAAATATTATCTATATCACTTTCCAAAACATATGATCGATAACAAGAACCTAATCTCATTTACATTAAAGTTTCAACCACAACATATAATGATTGTCTTAAAAGAACATGTAAACAAAGAAAAATATATAAAAAGAATTAGTATATAACAAACTTACAAATTAAAAACATTAAAATAATAACATGGCTCGAAAAATGATCCAAAGCCCTCAAACCAACACAAAACCTTTAAACTTGTTTTCTTTGTGAATTTTATGTGTGATTTGTATTTGTGTGTCTACTCAAAGAGAATTTCATTTTAATAGTAGACTATCCATTAATTGCTTATTAAACATATTATATAAGTTATAAAACCTTTGAATGGTTAATCTTTTTTGAGTGAATTTTGAGTGATATTCATTCAAATAGGAGGTTTCAAATGAATATGGTTTAAGTAAAAATGCCCCATTTATAAGTATATAAACTAGACGAACTCCTGCCTGTTGCGCAGTGTAGGTTAAAAATATATTGTTAAAATGTTTAAAAATATATGTTTAAAATGGTTATGTTATTGAAATTAACTTTGACATAATATTTTGAACAATATTATTCATTGACATCAACCCACCTTCCTCATTAATAAAATTAAATATAATTATCTATTTAATATTACTTTTAAAAATTTTTATGATTGATTAATTTAAATTTTTACTTATGCGATTATTTTCTAATTTCAATAATGTTGTTCATTTAAAATACAATTTATTTGCTGTTAATGTTATGTAATTTATAAATTGATGTTATTATCATTTAAAATTATTGTTCTTTAGTTTTAAACCACTTATTATTATTAATAAGTTAAAGAAGACTTTTAAGAAACACTTAATATTATTATTAAAATATAAACCATACACTGAATAATAAACTGATAAGATAGACAATTTGCATTTCAAAAGAGAGTTGCATGAATAATATAACATATTCATGATTTATATAATTTGATTTTATTTTTTATAATTATTATTCATTAGTTTTAAAGCTACTTATTATTATTAATAAACGAAACAAAGTTTTAAAAGACACTTATTATTATAATTAAAATGTTAAACATATACTAAAATATAAAATGATAAGATAGACAATTTGTATTTTAAAACAGACTTACATGGATACTATGTATAATATTGCACATCCATGATTTTTTATTAATTATTACTTTGAAGCAACACAGACATACAAAATATATACAATATTTAATTAAATATTTTTTATATCACTTTCCATAACATATGATCGATAACATGAATCTAATCTAATTTACATTAAAGTTTCAACCACAACATACAATGCTTGTCTTAAAAGAATACTTAAACCAAGAAAAATATAGAAAAAGAATTTGTATATAACAAACGTACAAATTAAAAACTTTAAAATAAAACATGTCTCGAAAAATGGTCCAAAGCCCTCAAACCAACACAAACCCTTTAAACTTGTTTTCTTTGTGATTTTTGTATAATTGTAACACCCTGACTCTCAGGTGATACTTTTATGGCTTTAATTTTCATAATTTTAAGGTATACTCGACAAGTTGGATGTCATGACTCGTCGAGTAGAAGCGGATTGGGCCACGTGTTTAAGTGACCTACTCGCCGAGTCCAAGATAGGACTCGACGAGTAGGAGCTGGAGGATGAAACCCTAATTTCCGGGGTTTTGCACCATATTTAAAGGATCATAAGCCTCCTTTAGCCCCCTTACAGCCTCTTGAGAGTCCAACAAACCCTAATCCATGTGTGTGCTTCATTCTTGTGTGTTTTAAGCTTTGGAAGGTGGATCTTAGTGAGAAGAGCTTGGAGAGCAAGTGGCTAGAAGCAAGGAACGTGTGAGGATCTGATATCTACCTTAGTTAGCATCTTTTGGAAGGTATCAAGTTGTTACCTTGACCTCATTTCCATCTAGATCTCATTTGGTTAAAGACTAGGGCTTTTCTAGCATATTATGAAGCTATTCTTGGGTATGAGCTAATATTTGAAGTTGTAACTTCAGATCTGAACTCTCTTTGGCCTCTAAGTCCATAAAGCTTTCAGTTTTAGCAAGTATGAACCTCTCCTTAATTGTAAAATTCCATTTCATGCTTGGTTTTGACATTATAAGACTTTAGAGCCTTGTATGCACGTAAAGTTTGCAACTTTACGTGATAAACATGCCTTGGGAAGCTGGATCTGCAATATGGAACCTTAAAATGGCTTAATAAGCATCTGAATGGATAATGAACTGAATGGACTCGATGAGTTGCATGGTAAACTCAGCGAGTTCGATGAAGATTGTCGTGCATGGACTTCTGCATGGACTCGGCGAGTCAGTGGGGTGACTCGGCGAGTCAACTGGGGTTTTCCTGACTTTTGGACACGCATGGACTCGGCGGGTTGCAGGGAAACCTCGATGAGTCGGTGGGGGGATTTCACGAATACTCGAGTTTTGGAAGAACTCGACGAGTCAGTGACTGCACTCGACGAGTCGGGTCAAGATGGACTGTTGACCTTGACTGTTGACTTTGACTTTGACCAAGGGTTGACTAATTGACTTCTGGGGCATTTTGGGAAATTGAAAATTTACAAGTATGGTTCTATGGTGAATATAGGTCGTGGAGTTTGTGACGGTGATCCGAGAGTTTGAGCTTATCTTTTGAGTCGACAGTTGCGAGGTCAGTTATCCTCACTATACTAAGGTGGTCTAAGGCACCAAGGCCGGCCCATTGGATATGATATCCTAGCAGTTTGTAGTATGATGAGTATGAATTAGTGTTGCATGTTAGTTGTTATGCCAGTTTGGTATATCTGTAGGACCACCTGCAGTATTATGTGATTATCTGTACGTGCATTAGTTGTGTTATATGTCGACATATTATGTGGGATGGGTTGAGGTGATACTGCTCCGTGCGGTTACCAACAAACCCGGGAGCATTCCAGATATGAGCTGATGGAGACTCGTACTCTAGACTCGATGGAAATCCAGATGTGTCCTGTGGGCCCGGAAGGCAATCCAGACTCACACTGTGGGCCCAGGGGTAATCCTGTCTGTAAAGCTGTGGACCAGTACATGCTGTTATTTATATATGTGTTATGTGCAGTGTATCGGTATTTTAGGGGAACTCACTAAGCTTTCGGGCTTACAGTTTTCAGTTTATTGTTTCAGGTACATCAGGGGATCGCGGCAAGCCAAAGGCGTGATCGTACAACTCCTCATGTTTTGTTTACGTTTCTGGAAAAACTCTGATATTATACATTTTGAAAACAAGTTTGTAATGATTTAATGGTTTTGAAATGTTTTTAAAAGTTCAAATTTGACATGATTTTATAGGTGTTACAAGTTGGTATCAGAGTCATGATAGAACATCATACTAGTACGAAGCTAGGGATCTTCAGGAGTTGCATGATAGAACTGCCTGATTACATGATGCCTGCTAGCCTAGGGTTTTCCTTATGTGAGATTGACATCATTGTTGGGAATCAAACAAAACAAGTTAAGCACTTCTGAAAAATATTTAACGATTTCGGTAACACTCGCGGAATAAAACTACTGAAAATTACAAACGAGATTGAACACGATATTTAATGTGGTTCGGTCTAATCTGACCTACATCCACGGGCAAACGAGAGAGAGAGAGAGGATTTTATTTAACATCAAAGAAAATTACAATCATACAAGGCTAAAACTGCTCTTGTAATCTGATCACTCACTGTAAGATATCACTCGTATTTTTGGCTGCGAAAAAATTAAGGCATTGCACAAAAATTAATACCTCACTATTTATCTGTGTATCTATTCTATCCGTGATGTTATATGGTTGTGTTACAATTTTTACAATTGAAAGGAAGAAACCTATTTATAGTATTTTGAGTCGTAAGCCTTTTCTTCCATTCACACACATGTGAAATTGATAAAGCCACCGTTTGAATTTTGTTAATAGACTGCCACATAAATTCACCTTCACATGCCTACGTTGAAAATAATTCCCATGTATTTAATGTTATTTTTCTGCAGCCGAAACAAATTTCCATTTTCACATGAGAGCCGGTGATAGTGACGTTCGCACAACAATTCAATTCAATTGTTAATTGCCAAGTTACATTTATGGTCCTTTAGCTCTTAGGAACTTGCCAATTTGTTCATGACTCCATAAATCTTAACAATCATTACTATAGTTGCTTGTGTATGTATCACGACTGTATATAATTAAGATCTTATAGCCTGAGAATGTTTGATTTGGCCTTATGTTCCGTTCTTGTTGATTAGGGACTTAGGGCAGGATCAGATATTCGAAAGTCTATAGGGTCCAACATTATGTATGGCTAGCATACACTAGTGTTGCAGGGTTGGTGGAAGTTTCATGGATGAGTGAGTTGTGTGAGGCCGGTAGGTCGATGTGAGGCAGTTAGCTTTCCTTTAGGAGTGAGGATTGAGCGATCACCATGTGAATGTATATTTTTAGGGTGTTGTGATGATACTTGAGACAAATATGGGTAGGTGTGGAAGGTAGTATGTGTTGGGTTTTGAACATTCTAACACACCTATGGTGTACATGCAACCCTAAATACCTTGGATCTATGTTTTCTCTATTATACATGTAAATATCAATTTTCCAAGGTATTGTTCTAACTAGCATAATATAAAGTACATGTAATATAAAATCTAGTAGAATTACATACCTCTTTGTTGGTGCTTGATTTCTTCAAGCTTTAAGAGCTTAGCCCCAATAGTGTGGAAGCCTCAAATGGAATCACAAATCACCAAAACACCTTGGAAGAACTTGAGAGAATATGTATGCACACTAAAATCGGCCCACTCTTATTTTCACACACTTGTGCCAATTTTGTGAGCCAAGGACCCCTTTATATATTATGGAGGATTAGGGTTACATCCATGTAAACCCTAATACCCATGACCTTTCATTTACATAGGATCCATGGGTTAAAAGCTCCATGGACCATCCATGAAAGCTTAGCCCAACTTAAATGAACTTGGCCCATTCCATATACATAAGAGTCCATATTTAATTAG
The DNA here is from genome assembly GCF_052849685.1 of Lactuca virosa. NCBI lineage: Eukaryota > Viridiplantae > Streptophyta > Magnoliopsida > Asterales > Asteraceae > Lactuca > Lactuca virosa. The sequence goes on along the minus strand of NC_136428.1, from coordinate 90,254,152 downwards.
TTCTTTTTGATCACTTAATTAATTCTAAATTAATTCTTGATCAATACTAATTAAATAATATGATTCCATATTAATATATTAGAACTTATAATATATTAATATAAATCATAAATATACTATTCTCAAAAGACTATCCATATAAAGTGTGTCGGTGAAGTGCAACCCAAATGGACCATGCCGGGTCGGGTCAAGTACATACCAAATATAGTTATGGACTTAGACATTAATCCAACAGTCTCCCACTTGGATAAGTCTAAAACTATTATTGAGTATGACTTCAAAACCTAACTGGCAATCGTAACTCTTAAAGCCGATGTCGAACTCTGACCTTGTCAATGACTTGTCCATTAGATAAGGGATCATATATTCCTCCATTCTAGATATCATATGGACTGAGACATGGATTATAATCAATCTCTCTGTCCATTTGTTGTTTCCCGATTTTTGATTTATGATGACTGACTGATTGAACAAATCAAATCAGTCCTGGCTTGGCCAAGCACTCACATGTGTCATCGCTAAATCATCAAGGGCCCTACAGATATCGCTTTTATCCCGAAGGTAAAAGGAATGGATAAACTTCGACTCATATGGCTTGTTCTATTACTTGTTGAATCATACACAAAGGCACGTTTTATAACATCGAGTTACCAAATGCATTTTCGTGCAATCAATGTATAACCAACTCATGGTAACAACTCATATCTCTAGGTTTGAAGAATATAAGATATTATCGTCTCATGATCACTCGTGATAAAATCCATGAAGTGATTCAAATGAGCGCGGGTTGAATCCAATACTCAGAACTTATGAGCACTCATGAGTGTTGTAGCACCACTTTGTCCACCAACTTGGACCTCTACAAACCAACCCATGACAATCTTGATTCATATCTACTTCCAACATATGACCGACTGTGGATGGTTTGAATAACTTAATCATTCAGGAAGAGCGACTTAGTTATTCTGGAAGTCAAAACATGCAAAGTGAAACACAAGAATAAATGAATCAAATATGGTATCAAACCCTATGAATATAAATAAACACTTTTATTTATCACCATACTGATTACTCATTATTCATTATTTCGGTTTTATCAACTTTATACTTGAATTAAAAACACTAGTTGACCCATGCTCCAAGCATGTACACTATGTTTTTCTTAAACAATAGCTTTGCCATACACCAAGTATGCACTCTATGTTTTTCTATGATCCTTACTTTGTGAAATAAACCAATTGAACATAATTTCAATGATTCTAATTTCACACTCCCAAATCCTTTTAGATTTTAAACTTATATGCACTGACCCTCCTGTAATGAATATGTACAAAGTCACAAAGACTTGTCAACAGTCATTATAAGGTATTCCAATGGAGATCAACTCCATGGAAACTAAGTCTCATATTCAAAGTACATTGCTTTGTACATGCTTCTTGCATTAAGTTTTCTAATCTTACACATATAACTTCCTCCTATAGAGACAACTCCATATTCTCATTTTGACTATCACTTCTGAATAAGAGATGCCTCTTTTCAGAATATGTCAATATGGTCCTTCCAAAATTAGCACTATACTTCCAACTGTCCCTGAGCAACCAATCTTTGGTAAACCTTATATTGTCCTCGACAATTGCTTAATCACTTTAGTCATATCCAATTATAGACATTGTTCCCCTTAATGCCCCAAGGCATTTGGAAAATTCAGAAAGGATAAATATTATAGCACATGTAATCGATCTTGTACCCAAAGTAAATGGGACACGATTCATGATGTTTCACATAAAGACATGGTTCTAGACCAGTCTTTTTCCGTAATAATTTTTTGTTTGCCATATTCTCAAAATTTGACTATGAAAAGGGATGTCGTAATCATAATCGAATTTTGAGAACGCAATATATAGAATTTCCTTAAGTTGAACCAATCCAACATGAAATTCATATATATATTCTTGACTAAAGATGATTAAGGTCTCAATCTAATCCTTTAGAACTGAAATAAAGTATATCCTCTCCCTTAATTATATCAAAACAACTTTTTCAATCCTGCAGCCTCACGAATTAAAACTTTTGTTTTCTATAATTAACATTGCTAACTTGCAACACTAACAATAATTATCATGCTCCCACTAGCATGATGATTATTAGCATAACACTTATGCTCCCACTAGCTTTGACATGTACTCAGAAATCAGCTGGACTTCTAGAAATCAATACTTTATTGACTTTCTTACCAAAGTTCAGATTTCTGATACGAGATGCTTTGATAAAACTTTATCAAAATCATACACCTTTCCTTAGATAGCATGCATGTGTGTCTAAACAATTTCAGAACTATGAAAAGGGATGTCGTAATCATAGTCTCAATTGTTTAGACCTTTTGCCATCTGCTTCAAATCTACTTGGTGGAAGTGTTTCCTCACCATCATTTTCATGAATCGGAGAGAAACCTTATGACCCTTAGATTTTATGGTGTATATGTTCTTATCCATGTGAATCGTCAAAACCATAGTCACAAGACAAGGATAATGACAAATCCAAACTCATATGGACTGAACTTATGCAATCTTAACTTCTTGCCACCTGGCAGTACAGGGCCTGCCATTGCTTCCAAGTTGTTATGCAACCAATTGAGAACTTTCAGAACTCCTATGCAAAGCCAACTTTAACTAGAATGGGCACAGAATATGTCAACACGATAGGTTATAAACCTCAAGTCGTGTGCTAGTGAAGAACCTCAGGTTTTATTCTTGATTAGTTCTTGAAATTCTTTTTAGGATCTTTAAGACTCCCACTATCCTCTTGACATATAAGACTATCTTGCCAAATATTCAAGAGATAGTGCGGATTCTTTATCAAGACAAACACTTCACACAATTGGACTTAGTTGGTCTTTGTTTTATCCAAAACATCACAACTTACCAATTTCAGATGTACAAGAGTAGGACACTTTTACTCTTACATTTGACAAGTGTTTTAAACCTTTCTTTAAGATATGTCACTCAATTTACAATCTTGGAGTATGACTCTAAGAATTGTTTTGGAACGAAGTATGACTCATCTTCCTGATCTAACCATTTCAACAATTCATGACTCCTCTTTTTAGTAATAAGAATGCACTAAGATGACCTTTAGAGGACTAATTGTGATATGATTTCTAAATCATTAAGATGATCACAAACATGATACTAAAGTACTCTCCCATCTTTTCACATTTGAGAAACTTTTATCTTTCTGCCTAATTTAATTCTTCCCATTCGTTCTGCCATACATTGAGACTTTTCCAATGTTTCAGAATTATACTTAAACTTGTAAGTATAACCATATTTACTAAATTTTAGTAAATCAAATAGTCTTAACGAGCTTTGTGGTGGACATGACCAGTGCACAAGAGTGTGTACTCGATCCCTTTAGTCCTTCACTTGACTCACACATCCATGTGAACAAGTAATTAGTCTTGATTTTCCAATGCTTGAAAGTTCTCATTCATCATACTATTCAACTTGCATGATTCCAAGTTTCGGTCCAATTGAAACTTGGGCGATGAGGAACTTTCCTGATTTGGTAAATTTAGACACTACCACAAATGAAAGAATCAAATCCATTTTCCAATATTGCTGTTAGTGGAATCATATAAGCAAGAATTTTCCACAAATGCCATTGTAAGGATACTTCAAATAAATAAAATTAAACAATTTTCTTTTATTTCAAAACTTTGCGGAAAAACTTATCCTTACAATCCACATGGAAAATTGTTGTTATCTGTTCCTAAGCAATATTACATAACTCCTAAGTAATAGCTCAAATTTTTGATCACCGAACCATGCGATCGAAATCAATCTTCGCGATCAGAATCAACATATACTTCCTTCTTCACTTTTTCTTTTATTCTTAAAACATCAACATGTGACCCAGTCACATCATGTAATGAGGATCTCAGAATAGAACTTAACAGAGTTAGATAATGGGCTCTACCTGATGTAGAGTCAAACTTATTGACTTTAACATCCTTAGGTAAATTTGGCAGCTTTGCACTCAATGCCCCTTCCTTTGGCAAAAAAAACATATGGACCCTTTGGTAATGGGACTATCTCAGACTTAGCCTTTCTCTTTACCATTTGGTCAACCGGGTTGACTATGGCCAATCCCTTTCCATTGGGAAGAGAATGCTTTTTCTGGATTTCCAGTGTCACCATTGTCACTGTCCATAAAGTTTTTGGGAAGTTGATCTTCTAATCAAATTTGCTTTACTATCGTTCCAAATCATTGCTGATTCAGCAGCACCAAGCAAATAGATATGATCATTAAGGTTCATGTCATAGTCTGTTTCATAGTAGTCCCAAAGGAACTCACTATGTGACTTAGAAAGTGATTGAACATCCAACTTTCTCAAGACTTTGACACCCAACTCTCCCGGCTTGTCAATATGTGACTTCATCTCTAAGATGTGATCACACATAGACCTTGCTTGCCATTAGGGCTTGAGTGACCTTGAACTTGTGGGTTAGGGAGAATAATTGGAGGAGGTGGAGGAAGAGAAGTATGACTTCCATGAGCGAAACTCGGGAAGTCATATTCATTAGGAAAGCTTGGTTTGGGAAGATCATTGTTGTCTAAATCAGACATCAACAATGGGAGAAATTCACGTAAAGTTGATTTAAGTCCTTAATATAACACCCAATATGATATATTAAGGCTAGGACCCAACAAACTATTTTATAACTTAGAAGAGGGATGCCGTAATCCAAGCTATAAAATATTTGAAGGTAGGTGAATGACGATTTACCAATTTCCACCAAGATAAACGAAATGTATTATTAGGTTTTAATTGGTTTTGAAACTCCTAGATTCTTTTGAGATTCATTGAACTTTTCAATGACATGTTTCAATCTCGAGTGTGCCCTTCTGGTTTTGTGACTGGGATGCCGAGGATCACAAAACAAGGTGTGAAGTAACCATGCAAATATACTTGGTACCCTTAATATTTACCCCTCAATCGATGTGTCGGTTAACCACACACGCTCCAACGATACTATGATAAACATTAAGTTACCCTTTGCCTACCTTGTTAAGTCCAGGTTAGTGTGCCGGTTAACCACACACACTCCACTAACAGCTTAAACAAAATGCAAAGTGTAATTTCATGGATTAGCACCTTATTCACATTTTCCTAAGTAACTAAGATTAGGAATTTATAAGTGTTTAGTTACTTAGTATTTATCATTATACTTATAATGAAGGGAGAATTATAGTCCTTGTCCTACCTGTTCGACTAACGACCCTCCACCGGTCAAGGAAGCGGTGGGTGAGAGTGGACACTCATTAAACTGCCATTTTATAGCAGTAACCTTATACCCCCCTTATAGACCGGCTTCGTGAATGAGGCATACTAACGGTAAGATTGACTTTATCTTATACATATCTATATAATTAAAATTATAATAATAGTATAAGGGTGTATTTTAAACATTTAAAATACTTGGTGGTTTAATCTATTAATTAAACTATACTCTTAATTTAATTAAACTTAAACCATGTCTTTATGGAATTATTAACTCTTTTAATTAAACACTTTAACTAATTTAATGAAGTCCATAAAGTTTGAATTTTAACTTTTAAAATTATAGAGTTTGGAATTAAAGCATTAATGTGTGTGAGACTTTACAAATTCCAAAACTTGAGGGCAAGTTTTGAAACTATTCAAAACCTTTCATTTCATAACTTATGAGTTTAATGGTTCATTAAAATGAAGACTCTTCATTTTTATGTAACCTCTTATTCTTTAATAACACTTTTAAAGAAGTGACTCTTAAACATCCATAACTTGAGGACAAGTTATGGAGTCATAAAATAGTTTAATGAAAAAAAAAACTCTTCATTTTTGTGTAACCTATGGCACTTTTATGAGTTTTAAGATTCATAAATGTGACCTTTTATGTGACTTGAAGAAAAGTTACAAAACACCTTTTATGAACTTTTTTTAGATTAATATGGATTGAAAGCAACTTAACAAATAATATTTTTTCATCAATCTAAATTAACTCATAAAACAAGGTAACACAAAAAAACTTTTCATGTTCCATAACTTAAGAACAAGTTATGGAATTTTAAAACATTAAGACCAAGTTTTGTAACTCCATAAAAAACTTTGAATCAATTTTTTTTAAAACCTTTTCATATCCATAACTTATGGAGGTTTCAAAAAACTCTTTAGATCAAACTTTTAAAACTAATAAAACAATCATATCATTTTATCTTTTACTAAATTTGACCTAATTCAACTCATATAGTAAAGTGACTCAAATTTTAAAAATAATTAGTTTTTCATAAAATCAAGTAATTATCTTAAAATGTGACAAACTTCATGTTTTTTTCCTTTTTTTCCTTCAACTTGAAAAAAAAATACATTTGCATCAAATATAATAGAAAACAACCTGGCTCTGATACCACTGTTGGGTTTTGAACATTCTAACACACCTATGGTGTACATGCAACCCTAAATACCTTGGATCTATGTTTTCTCTATTATACATGCAAATATCAATTTTCCAAGGTATTGTTCTAACTAGCATAATATAAAGTACATGTAATATAAAATCTAGTAGAATTACATACCTCTTTGTTGGTGCTTGATTTCTTCAAGCTTTAAGAGCTTAGCCCCAATAGTGTGGAAGCCTCAAATGGAATCATAAATCACCAAAACACCTTGGAAGAACTTGAGAGAATATGTATGCACACTAAAATCGGCCCACTCTTATTTTCACACACTTGTGCCAATTTTGTGAGCCAAGGACCCCTTTATATATTATGGAGGATTAGGGTTACATCCATGTAAACCCTAATACCCATGACCTTTCATTTACATAGGATTCATGGGTTAAAAGCTCCATGGACCATCCATGAAAGCTTAGCCCAACCTAAATGAACTTGGCCCATTCCATATACATAAGAGTCCATATTTAATTAGTTCTTTTTGATCACTTAATTAATTCTAAATTAATTCTTGATCAGTACTAATTAAATAATATGATTCCATATTAATATATTAGAACTTATAATATATTAATATAAATCATAAATATACTATTCTCAAAAGACTATCCATATAAATTGTGTCGGTGAAGTGCAACCCAAATGGACCATGCCGGGTCGGGTCAAGTACATACCAAATATAGTTATGGAATTAGACATTAATCCAACAGTATGGGCCCGTACTACTGAAAGAACAGGTCATATACACGTAGCAAGGAAGTCACAACCCCTAGGGTTTAGTCGGGAGTTGGTTCCTCGTTATTTATGTGGATTATTTGATATCTTTTGGTATGTTTACAGAATGGTGATAACGAGACGCTTTTTGACTTGATCTGAGTCAGGATCAGGATCAGGAGACGTAGGCTAGGAGGGGCTAACAACACCTGATACTGTGGTGCAGATGGGGACAAATGAGCTAGACGCCACGATTCGAGAGATCCTACATGATGAGGTTGCCACTTTGTTCCGGGCACATCTGACAGAGATTTTTGGGTCTATCAAGACCGCCATGGTCGAGTATTTCGACGAGCGTTATGCAGCCTTTGCAGAGACAGCTGCCGCTGTAGCTGCATCGGCTGTAACAACGCTAGGGGGATGAGGAGCCAATCAGGGCTTCCAGTACAGAGACTTCGATAACACAAAGCCCCCTAATTTTGATGGGACTCAGGATCCCATCAAGGATATGAGGTGGGTTTCTGATGTGGAGGGGTGCTTCTTTACTTACTCGTGTCCTACTGACCAGAAGGTCAGGTGTGCCCTGAACCTACTGAGGTCCGGGGCCAAGGACTGGTGGAGACTGACGACAGGGTCGTACACTGATGATCAGATAACTGCTGTTACTTGGGAGCAGTTCAGGGATATGTTTCGCGCTCGCTACATCCCTCGGGTTGAGCGGGAACGTTTGGCTCAGGAGTTTTTGAGTTTGAGACATGACGGGTAGTCAGTGACGAAGATCACCCGCATATTCACAGAGAGGGCAATGTTCTGCCTAGAGTTTGCTTCCGAGCAGGCTCAAATGACATGTTATCTGAGCATGCTCAAGACTGACATCCGACAATTTGTGTCTACCCAACGTTGTGATACTCTTATGCATTTATAGGAGGCCGCGAGGCGGCGTGAGTTAGAGATTGAGATGCGGTTGAGGGAGCAGCGGTAGGCCCCAACACAGTCGCAGCCGGTGCCGAAGCGGTCCGAGATCGCTGATTCCAGGTCCTGGGGTCAGTAGAGCCGCACTTGGGGAAAGTGCGGCAAGAGTCATTTTGGGGTTTGTCGAGCTGGTAGTGGGTGCCACAGGTATGGCAAGGAGGTTATTATGCGAAGGATTGTCGCCAGACCGCACCAGTTCCGAGCATGAGGTTATGTTATCACTGTGATTAGGTTGGCCACTTGAAGGCCAACTGTCCGTTGCTTGCCGCTAAGCCGGCGCAGGCTTCCGTGCTGGCTACATTGAGGATTTCAGATGTGAGGCCAGTTAAGGCAGAGCCTCTGAAGGCTCAGGGGCGTGCCTTCCAGCTTACGGCCGAGGAGGCCAGGGTGGCGCCGGACGTGGTTGTTGGTATGTTTCTATTCTCTATTTCTTTTATTATATTTGTTTTATGCTTATCTGTTGTACCTGTGGTTAGGTACGTTTTTAGTGAATTCCCGACCTGCATTGGTTTTGTTTGACTCGGGGGCGAGTCAGTCATTTGTATCACAAACATTTCGTAGGGAATTTAGTATGCCAGTAGGCGAGCTTGAGTGTCCGTTGCGAGTCTTTATCGCCAACGAACACGAGGTTTCTGCGTCTTCGGTCTACCGAGGATGTGAGTTGGAGATCTTTAGGGTAGACTTCTCGATAGACTTGATTCCGATTCCTATGGGGGAGGTGTGCGAGATTGTGGGGATGGATTGGCTTAGTCGATTCGGTGCCATGGTTGATTGCGAGGGTCAGCGGGTGGTAGTTCAAACCCCAAGTGGGGGAGAACTGATTATATATGGCGAGGGCACCAGAGTGGAATCAGGGTTTTGTTTTGCTGATGTGTTTCCGGAGGAGTTGCCAGGGATACCTCCGGAGAGGCAGGTTGAGTTTCGGATCGACCTGGTGCCGGGTGCGGCCCCTATCGCCAAGGCGCCGTACCGGTAAGCACCACCAGAGATGCAGGAGCTGTTGTCACACCTGCAGGAACTACTGGGCAAGCAGTTCATTCGACCGAGCAGTTCCCCGTGGGGAGCACCGATACTCTTTGTCAGGAAGAAGGATGGTTCGCACCAGATGTGCATTGATTATAGGGAGTTGAACAATTTGACGGTGAAAAACCGTTATCCACTCCCGAGGATAGTTGATCTCTTTGATCAGTTGTTGGGTGCATCTTGGTTTTCCAAGATAGATTTGAGGTCTGGGTATCATCAGGTCTGGGTCAGAGAGGAGGACGTGGAGAAGACCGTGTTTCGGACCTGTTATGGACATTACGAGTTCGCGGTGATGCCGTTTGGGCTCACCAATGCGCCAGCAGTATTTATGGACCTGATGAATCGGGTTTGCAGACCGATGCTTGACCGCTCGGTTATCGTGTTTATATATGATATCTTGGTGTATTCCAAGACCCGAGAACAGCATGAGGAGCACCTCAGGGAGTTATTGGGAGTTCTGATACGAGAACAGTTGTATGCCAAGTTCTCGAAGTGTGAGTTTTGGTTATGAGAGGTCCAGTTCCTCGGACATCTCGTTAACCAGGATGGGATTTTTGTCGACCCAGCCAAAATCAAGGCAGTCATGCAGTGGGAGGTGCCGATATCTTCTTCAGACATCAGGAGTTTTCTGGGATTAGCAGGGTACTACCGGAGATTCATACAGGATTTCTCCAAGATTGCAGTACCCCTCACTTGTCTGACGAGGAAAGGGGTGGATTTCCGGTGGGACCCTGAGCAACAGAGGGTGTTTGAGACTCTCCGTCAGTGTTTGTGCGAGGCTCCAGTTTTGACTCTCCCGGAGGGAGTTGAGGATTTTGTGGTGTTTTGCGATGCATCCATCACAGGTTTGGAGGTGGTCCTCATGCAGAGAGGATGAGTGATAGCCTACGCATCGCGGCAGCTGAAGCCGCATGATACGAGATACCCTACGCATGATCTAGAGTTGGGGGCGGTAGTATTCGCTCTCAAGATTTGGAGGCATTACCTATATGGGGTCCATTGTACCATATACGCATATCACAAGAGCTTGAGACATATCATGGATCAGCCGAACCAGAACATGAGGCAGCGCAGGTGGCTGGATGTAGTCAAGGACTACGATTGCGAGATCCTTTACCACCCTGGTAAAGAGAATGTGGTGGCAGACGCCTTGAGCCGCAAGTCAGCTGGGTCTTCCACCCCAGCGATATGTATGAGGATAGCGGTGGATTCTCCGCTTGTGAGTTTGATCAGAGATGCTCAGGTTAAGGGCATGCGACCAGAGAACTGGAAGCTAGAGAGGATCAGGGGTGAGAACACTCAGTTTGTGCAGGATAGCCGGGAATTATTGACCCGATGCGGTCGGGTGTGGGTTCCGATGTCTGGTGGGGTCAGACAGACAGTCATGGAGGAGGCTCATAAGTCTCACTTCTCTATTCACCCAGGGTCCACCAAGATGTATAGAGACCTAAGTTTGAGTTACTGGTGGCCATGTATGAAGCGAAAGGTCGCTTGGTACGTCGAGAGGGGCTTGACATGTAGAATGGTCAATGCTGAGCATCAGAGGCCGCATGGTATGCTGCAGCCCTTGGAGATTCCCATGTGGAAATAGGAACAGATCACGATGGATTTCATTACCAAACTGCCGAGGCCGACAAAGGGGTTTAAAGCTATATGGGTCATCGTAGATCGATTGACCAAGAGTGCCCATTTCTTGGCTATACGGGAGAGTTCTTCGGCCGAGAAGTTGGCAAACATGTATGTTCACGAGATCGTCGCTCACCATGGGGTTCCGGTCTCCATTGGTTCCAAACGAGATGTTAGATTTACCTCCCATTTCTGGCAGAAGTTCCACGAGGAACTAGGCACGCGGCTGCATTTTAGCACAATATTTCATCCGCAGAACGACGGTCAAAGCGAGCGGACCATTTGGACCCTCGAGGATATATTGAGGGCGGGTGTCATCGACTTCGGTAGGAGCTGGGATTCCCACCTACACCTTGCAGAGTTCGCCTACAACAACAACTATCATTCTAGCATTGGCGCCCTGCCTTTCGAGCTGTTGTATGGTTGGAGATGTCGTACCCGGGTTTGTTGGGGTGAGGTCGGACATAGGGTGATGGGGTGGACAGAGGTAGTCTTGCAGACTACCGAGAAGATTCAGCAGATTAGGCAGTGGCTGCAGACCACTCAGAGTCGGCAGAAGAGTTACGCCGACAGACGCCGATCCGAGTTAGAGTTCCAGGTCGGTGACATGGTACACCTGAAGGTCTTGCCCTGGAAGGGTGTGATCCGCTTCAAGAAGAGGGGGAAATTGGGTCCCCGATATGTTGGGCCATTCAGGATTGTGGCCGGGGTTGGCAAGGTGGCATACATGTTAGAGCTACCGGAGGAGCTCAGTCGGATCCACAACACCTTTCACGTTTCGCAATTGCGGAAGTGCATTCTGGATGAGGAGGCAGTGGTATCATTCGATGAGATTTAGGTCGATGAGCACCTGAATTATGTTGAGAGGCCCGTGGCCATTCTGGAGAGGAAGGTGAAGGTGTTGCGGAACAAAGAGATACCTTTGGTAAAGGTACGGTGGGAGCACCAAAGAGGGTCTGAGTGGACGTGGGAGCCGGAGGTGGAAATGCGAGTGCACTATCCATGGTTGTTCACCGCAGCAGACTTTGAGGACGAAGTCTAGTTCAAGTGGGGGAGAATTGTAATACCGCGACTCTCAGGTGATAATTTTATGGCTTTAATTTTCATAATTTCAAGGTCTACTCGGCGAGTTGGATGCCCTGGCTCGTCGAGTAGAAGCGGATTGGGCCACGTTTTAAGTGACCTACTCGCTGAGTCCAAGATAGGACTCACCGAGTAGGAGTTGGAGGATGAAACCCTAATTTACAGGGTTTTTCACCCTATTTAAAAAATCATAAGCCTCCTTCAGCCCCTTACAGCCTCTTGAGAGTCCAGCAAACCCTAATCCGTGTGTGTGCTTCATTCTTGTGTGTTTTAAGCTTTGGAAGGTGGATCTTAGTGAGAAGCGATTGGAGAGCAAGTGGTTTTTCTAGCATATTATCAAGTTAGCATCTTTTGGGAGGTATCAAGTCATTACATTGACCCCATTTCCTTCTAGATCTCATTTGGTTAAAGATTAGGGCTTTTCTAGCATATTATCAAGCTATTCTTAGGTATGAACTAAGATCTGAAGTTGTAACTTCAGATCTGAACTCTCTTTGGTCTCTAAGTCCATAAAGCTTTCAGCTTTAGCAAGTATGAACCTCTCCTTAAGTGTAAAACTCCATTTCAAGCTTGGTTTTGACATTATACGACTTTAGAGCCTTGCATGCACGTAAAGTTTGCAACTTTACGTGATAAACATGCCTTGGGAAGCTGGATCTGCAATATGGAACCTTAAAATGGCTTAATAAGCATCTAAATGGATAATGGACTGAAGGGACTCGGCAAGTTGCACGGTCAACTCGGCGAGTCCGACGAAGATTGTCGTGTATGGACTTCTGCATGGACTCGGCGAGTCAGTGGGGTGACTCGGCGAGTCAACTGGGGTTTTCCCGACTTTTAGACACGCATGGACTCGGCGAGTTGCAGGGAAACCTCGACGAGTCAGTGGGGGGATTTCACGAGTAGTCGAGTTCTGGAAGAACTCGACGAGTCAGTGACTGCACTCGACAAGTCGGGTCAAGATGGACTGTTGACCTTGACCGTTGGCTTTGACATTGACCAAGGGTTGACTAATATACTTCTGGGGCATTCTGGGAAATTGGAAATTTACAAGTATGTTTCTATGGTGAATATAGGTGGTGGAGTTTGTGACAGTGATCTGAGAGTTTGAGCTTATCTTTCGAGTCGACAGTTCCGAGGTGAGTTATCCTCACTATACTAAGGGGGTCTAAGGCACCAAGGCCGGCCCATTGGATATGATATCCTAGAAGTTTGTAGTATGATGAGTGTGAGTTAGTGTTGCATGTTAGTTGCTATGCCAGTTAGGTAGATCTATAGGACTACTTGCAATATTATGTGATTATCTGTATGTGCATTAGTTGTGTTATATGTCAACATATTATGTGGGATGGGTTGAGGTGATACTGCTCCGTGCGGTAACCCACAAACCCGGGAGCATTCTAGATACGAGCTGAGGGAGATTCGTACTGTGGGCTCGATGGCAATCCAGATGTGAGTTGTGGGCCCGGAAGGCAATCCAGACTCACACTATGGGCCCAGGGGTAATCCAGTATGTAAAGCTATGGACCAACACATGCTGTTATTTATATATGTGTTATGTGCAGTGTATCGGTATTTTGGGGGAAGTCACTAAGCTTTCGGGCTTACAGTTTTCTGTTTATTGTTTCAGGTACATCAGGGGATCGCGACAAGGCAAAGGCGTGATCGTACATGTCCTCATGTTTTGTTTATTTTTCTGGGAAAACTCTGATATTATACATTTTGAAAACAAGTTTGTAATGATTTAATGGTTTTGAAATATTTTTAAAAGTTCAAATTTGGCATGATTTTATGGGTGTTACAACGTTATTTGTATTTATGTGTCTACTCAAAGAGAATGTCATTTTTATTGTAGACTATCCATTAATTGTTTATTAAATATATTATATAAGTTATAAAATCTTTCATGATGTGTGGCTAATTACGTTGGAGGTGAAAATGTGTAGGGGTTTCAAATGCATGAGGTGCTTGAAAATTTGTGTGGGAGTTTCAAATGCATGAGGTGATAGGAAAAATGTCTCATTTATAAGTATAATATGATATAGATATATAGTTGAGTATGTGTGTGTTGTGCAAAACACAAAATATATTTGAAACCTTTACAAATATTGTTTTTCAAATATATCAATGACATTGTTGTTAGCAGTTATATAATAAATCTTATAATTAATAGGTCGGTATAAACATTGTTTTTTTGAATGATATGATAATGTAGACATCTTTTAAAATTATATAATCGTAATTGTCTCAATGGCCTTACCTGCATATTACTCATGAATTAAATAAAATAAAATATATTGTTTAATGATATTTATAGTTGTTGTTATGATTAATTAATTTTAAAAAGTTTATGTGCTTAAGATTATAATTACTATTATTGTAATTATTTAAAACATCAAACGTTTTTTTAAAGGTAACAATATAACTTTTGTATATAATGTTACTTTTAACTATTGTTGTTGTAAGTTATTCAAAATAACGTATTTGATGAATATTATTAGTTTCTTTCATTGTAATTATTTAAAACAACAAACATTATTTTTTTAAGATAACATTATAATTTTTTTATATAATATTACTTTTAACTATTATTATTGTAAATTATTTTTAAAATATTTATTTGAAAATTCTTAATGATTATAAAAAATAGTTTCTTGGTTTTTTTGTTAATTTACGAGTACAATTTAGGTTTAACACTATAATTTATAGCTTTTAACCATTTATAAAATAGTCTCTCGTTTTTTTCAAGTTTAACTGAAATTTTGATTTAAGTTAACCGTTTAACATTATATTGAAATTAATAATTTACCTATTTTTCATAAAATCATAAATTATTTAAAATGACAATTGGTAACACATGTCAACATATTTAAACTAATAAGTTAACAACAATATGTTAAAATATTAAAGTCATAATTTTATAAATATAAGTAAAATATGAGATATTAATATTGTAGTTTAGTAAATTTATGATTAGGATTTAGTTTTTATATTAATTTAGCATTATTAACCAATTTATAATAATTATTAGAAAGAACATGTAATGAAAGTAAAAATGTCTTTTATATATATATATATATATATATATATATATATATATATATATATATATATATATATATATATATATATATATATATATGAGGATTTCTACCTTACACCCTTTACAAAATTTCTTGACTTGAGCATCTGAACGTCTCAACCTTTAAACCCTAGTTTAACCAATTTATAATAATTATTAAAAAGAAAATGTAATGTAATGAAAGTAAAAATGTCTCTTTCATATATATATATATATATATATATATATATATATATATATATATATATATATATATATATATATATATATATATATATATATATATATATATCTTTATACCTTAATAAGCATTTATCCCTAAATGCTGAATTTTAAGAGATATAAACATTACTGCAATATGTACAAACAATTTATGCATTAACAAATAATAAATCTTATCCGTAAACAAAAACAAACTAAATCTTATTTGTTCAATTGAAAAGGATGGGCATTGAATCAGTATTACTCGCTTTTACCCTATTGATTCGGTCAAACACGAGGTTTATATACAATCTTCGATGCAGTCATTTAAAACTCCTCTGCGGATGACTCTTGATTCGGTCCCCAACCTGTCTTACAAGCTACCCACTATGTCGCTTTTTCTTCCGCCTTATAATACTATACCTTTATTAATCTTTGCCATTTATATAACCCTCTCCCCACAACCAATCTTCTTCTCCATTTCAGTATCGTCGCACCACCTCTCTCTTTAATTCTACAAATGAAACGCTACCATCATCGACTATCACCTACACTACTATCATTGGCTACTACCTCCACCATCATCTCACTGTCTTCGGCCAGCTTCCAACAAAAAACCACAACACTCTCTTTTGTTCCTTCTTATCTATCTCGGTATCTCTCTCGAATAGCATTGCATCACCTCGATTTAGGGTTTTATTTTTCTGATTTGGTACCATCATCTAACTCCCTATTTAATGGTGCATGGTAAAGAAATGGGTTTTTTTTTTCTTTTCTTAAATGGTTCTGTTCTTGCTGCTTCTTAATGGGTTTTTTTCTTATGGATTTAGGGTTTATGGTGTGGCTAATGATTCACCACAGTTACAGGATTTAGTGAAATCAGGGGAATTTCGATCGACCATGGCTACAAAAGTTTGCTCAATCAAGGACTCATGGTTCAGTTTTCTCAATTTTTACAAGTGAGTTCTTAATATTTATAGATTTCTATCTCCTCTCTTAATCTCTCTCTTAATTTTGATTTTTTTTATCGAATATATGACATCATTCCTGAGAGATTTCTGCATAAATATTATTCTTGTGCATGTAAGTTCATTTTCCTTTCATGGAAGTTTGAGGGACCATTTCTATGTGTGTATTCAATCTTTCAGTTTTTCTTTTTGTTTTATCGAAGGAGATGTGGATACAGTAAGAGGCCCTGCAACTAGAGGGAGGAGAAGGAGATGTTGACAAATAGATATGAAAAAAATTTGCTTCAAGTATTTATCGTGTTCACATGAAAAATCTTTTTTAATTGTATCCATGTACTACAAAAAAAGACCTTAAATTTCCATTCCAACACTTCTAGAGATCTAAGGGGTACAACCGCCATTTAATTTGGTCTTTGTTATTAGCTGGGATTAAAAGCAAATGGTAGTGTTCTAATTTCAATCCACTACTTTGACTAACTTGTGGTTAATTTTGGTGATTTTTTTTTGTTTTGGGTTTATAGAGATAAGGTGAAACGGGGACAAGAAGGGTAATTCAAAACCATGTACAAAAATACACTACAATGCTCTTGGAAGGGATCTTACTGATATTTCAAAGTAATACATGAACGAATCTACTATGGATGTTTGTTACCTTCTGCTACACTTGTAATTAGGTATATTTGTTCTTGATGTGTAGTTGGGTTTTATTTGGTCATTTTATGTTACTTCTCTCTTATTTGGCTTTCTTTTATTTATAGTTCTTACATAACATTTAAACCATTATCTGTTGGTAGTGGTTTGGAATTTATTTTTTTATTCTTTTTTTCTAATTGGAATGTTGATTTGTATGTTTTCTCATTCTTTGTTCTATTGATTATTTACATTTATGGTATCAACAGTTAGAAATACATGATTATTTGATTATCAGATGCATAAACTAACTTGTTTCAGTTTCCATGTTTGTAGGAAGTTTGGCTTTTACTCTGTTTTTAATTCCATTGGTGGAGATGAGTTAATCATTATAGAAGAATTTTCCAGAAAAGCACAAAGCACATACCTCTTTCAAATACCATATGGTTCTTTCCTTTGTGACATCAGTTTAGGCATTATGTTGCCACTGCCACCTTATTTGGACATAAAAACTCTGCTCTTGCACCAATCTATCTTTATGACCTCAATCCAATCAAGTCAAAAGTATAGGTAATCATTCTTTATTTCTAATATTGTATTACCATGGAAATTACTAGTTATGTTTAATTCCAATTACATGATGGTTCAACTGTCAAGTTTTTTATTCTACTGCCTTAAAAAAGAAAGCTTGAAGGAAGTCATTAACTTAAAGTATATGATAGGGATAAGTTTATCCTTCTGATTGTAGTTGCACTACTAAATTGGTCTGTGATTAATGTGCGTCAAGCATAAATTGTATTTGTGATTTGATTTTACCTCGATATATTTTCATGGATGTTTGATTAACTTATTGAAATTGTTGTGTTGTTTTCCAGGATATATACCAACAACATATCAAGAGGTGCACTAAATGAATGATAAATTTACCTATAAAGTAAGGTTCTTCTTTTTCTTTCTCCTTTAAGTATTTTCTAAAAAAATGACGTTTAACAAGTATCCCGAGTAAATGAAAAACTCTTCGGGAAATACAAAGATTCATATTCATATGTGAGTAAGATTGGTTTAGTTAGTCTAACGTCTTACTCTTACAGACTATTTATATGTGTCTCTGGTTGTGCAACAATCCGATACATACCGATTATTCGACTTCTAAAAACATGATAATTGCAAGTATGTATCTCCTAGGGGTAAATTTGTTGCCATGAACCCAAGGGCCAGCTGCGAATAAATTGTAGCCTCCCACAGACCATGGATAATGTCTTTATATATATATATATATATATATATATATAATGAATTTGTGCAAGTCCGTAGTTGTTTGCTTTAGAGACAAATTATGAGAGGTCGGTTATCTTTTACGTGATTACGTTTTAGACCCATTTTACATATATATTCAACACGTAAACCTTTTATGAGTAATGATATTTTGTGTTGCAAAGCAACTGTAAACATATTGCATTGGCGATGAGCAAGGAACTTAATTTGCATAGTAGGCTCATTGTATGTCATTGCATATTTTTACATGTATACAAACGATATGCTCTAAGCCACTTATTTAGTTTTATAACCTACATAATCAAGAAAAGCAATATGAAAGCTATGATTATTTGTGGTTTTTGATTTGCAGATTGATCCTAACCAATATTTGGATTTTACAAATTCACGACTATATGTTACTTTAATGCCACCATTGATGCAAAAAGGTTCAATTTGGATTATGTGTTTGAATAGTAACTAAACATAATGTATTTATATTAATTGAGTTGGTTAAAAAATATTATTAAAAAAGCTTTAGATTTTTATGTTACAATGTAACACTTTCCACTTCTACAACTTACAAGTGGTTAGGTTTTACGAAAATAAATGTTAGTGGGTTGATTTTTAAATTTTAATTTATTAAAGTTAAAATGTAAAAAAAATATTTATTTATATTATTTTTAGTAAATAAAAATTAAAAAAATTATTAATAATACTTGATCAATGAAACCGGAATATATAAGTTTACCAATTTAACGTTATACCTTCTTATATTAATAAAATTGAGATAACACGTTTATCAATTTTTATCATTATGAATTGAAAAAATAGAGATAATATGTTTGATAATATCAATGATTTTATGTCTATAAAACTAGTTAACAAACTTGACATGAAACCATTATGTTTTTTGTTGCTAAACAAATAAATATGTATAAGATCAAATGCTTCAACTAAGAAGACCAGATGTTTGTATTAATAAATCACTTTCATCAATCGTATAGTAAAGTGATATTTTTATCAATAACTAAATACTCCAAACATTGAAAATTTCTTACATAATGTCACATTCAAATTTCTTGGTCACAAAATATTGTCAGTTAACAAAAAAATAAACAAATTGGTGAAAGAAATTATATGTTGAAGGAAACTGCTTGTCGTCCACTAATCACATACAATTTATCCACCAAAAATAAAGTATCGATGAGATTAATGATTATTTAATCAACTGATTCAGTGGAGAAGAGAGAATTTCTACAGTTTTGATGAAGCAGAAAATGATAGAAATAACTTCTATCTGGTGGAATTCTTAAACTCATTCACTGTTAGTGGTTTACCCCATCACTACCTTCGGTAAAAAGTCGGATGCCCAATAATATTGTTACGAAATATTGAACCTTTAAAATGTATTGTGTAACAGCACAAAGATTAACATGCAAAAGTTTTCAGCACAATGTCATTGAGGCGGAAAATCGATTCTAGAAGATATATACCTACATTTGAAGTTGTTTGTCCCTGAACTTTATTGGTTGCCATTGCGAAACATAACCGCATTGGAAATTGTTTTCTCTTTAGCTTGAATGGGAACATATCATGTAACACCCAAAAATTCAAGCCAATTTAACTTTTAAAAACATTTCAAATTCATTAACTATTACAAACTTGTTTTCAAAATGTATCATATCAGAGTATCCCAGAAACAAAATCATAAAAAGTGAGGAGATGTACGATCACGCCTTCGCCTTGCCACGATCCCCTAAAGTACCTGAAACAATAAACTGAAACTGTAAGCCCGAAAGCTTAGTGAGTTACCCCCAAAATACCGATACACATACAGTTCACATAACAATCTCAGCAATATCATATCATAACAAACTGAACATAACAACACATAACGGGTCCACAGCCCTACATACTGTAATACCCACGAGCCCACAGTACGAGTCTCCCTCAGCCCGTAACTGGAATGCTCCCGAGCCCACAGTGCGAGTCTCCCTCAGCCCGTAACTGGAATGCTCCCGAGCCCACAGTACGAGTCTCCCTCAGCCCGTAACTGGAATGCTCATAGGGTTTGTTGGCTACCGCACAAAGCAGTACAACCTCAACCCACCCCATATGACAAACACATAAATCATAAGAATCGAGCATGCAATAACCATATAACATCACAGGTAGTCCTACAGACCTACCTAACAGGCATAACCACTAGCATACAACACTAAGTCAAACTCAGCATCTAACACAGCTCAAGATAACATATCAAATGGGCCGGCCTTGGTGCCTTAGACCCCTTAGTATAGTGAGGATAACTCACCTGGCACTACTGAAGTCCCGCAGATACAACCACAGCTGCTGGTTGACAGATTCCCGCACTGTCAACATAAAACAATACCCAATTAATAATTGGGTTCCAAGCCCAAGGTCTAACTCACACCACAAAAGCCCAAAAGTAAAATAATGGGCCAAAGTCCAACATATGGCCCAATTTTCGAAATTGGGCCCAGACCTCTACATGGTCTTTCCTTAAGGCCCATTCGATTATTCCAATCCAATTCCCATGGCCCATTATCACATAGTCATAAAGGCTCAATTATAGCCCAATTTTCCAAATTGGGCCCAAGTCCTCACATGGGCCTTATCCTAAAGCCCATCTACTTATTTTGGTCCATTAACTTGTTCTTAGATGGCCCACCAATAGTCCAATCGCCAAAGACCAATAGGAAGGCCCAATTCAAGGCCCGAGTGAGATTAGGGCTTTCACATGAAATGATGATCAGGGTTAAGTGTTTCTTACTTAACCCATTAAGGACTTAATCCATTAAGGACTTAATCCATTAAGTCCATTATTGCCTTAAGCTAGTTTGTCAATGATTATTAATTATTATTTTAGGTTTAATAATTAATTTCTCGTGTGTCCCAAATGATTCCTACAATTAGGGTTTTATGCCCTTAGGGTTTTCCAAACCCTAATTAGGTTTTTTCCAACCCAATATTAGCCCATTAGTCCATTGGTTGGGCTTTTAGGTCACTTTGGGCCTCATTGGACCCGCTAGGGTTTTATTAGGTCAATTAGGGTTTCCTTGGGCCCATTAGGGCTCCATTGGGCCCACTAGGGTTTCATGCATCCCAAACGAATCAACACAACAAAGCAAAGCACACCGCCACCAGACACGGCGGCCGGTGGAGGCAGGAGGCGGCAGCCACCACCTCACGGTGGTGGTTATGGATTTTTCTACTATTATTTTAGGCACCAAATACTATTTACAACTCAATCCAAATAAAACACACACACACACACACACATACTAATAAAACATACACACACAACCACCCCTGTGGTGGCCGGTGGTGGTATAGGGTGGCCGAAGAGCAGCATCCGGCCGACAGCCACCATGGTTGGCTGCCATGGTGGCTCCAAACGTTTTCCAGCCAAAATAAACCCCGGAACAGTTACACCACCACCCACCTAGCGGTTCACGGTGGTGGCAGACGCATGGTGGTGACTATAAGGATGAAACCCATTAACAGCAATTCGGTGGGTCCTCCCTCGACCACATTGTCGGCCCCTGTGGTTTTCCCTGGTTACGAACGACATCCGACGACTGGAGTTAGAAGAAGATAAGGCGGCGGAGGAGAAGACGCGAAGAGGGTGGCGGATTCCACCGGAAATAGCACCAACGACGCCCCGGGGCGAGTTCCTTCCGATCTCCCGCTGCCATGACGTCCAAAGGTGGTATTCGTCATCAACAGGTTGGCACAGCGGCGGCTCGGCGGCCGGAAACGCGAGGAGAACGGAGTGGTGGCAGCGGCGCAATCAGGGCCTGATCACAGCGTCTTCGTCCACAACAGAGGTCCGCCGGCGACCTCGGTTGATCGAAGCAGCATGAAGAAGAAGGGATATGGCAGCTAGACGAGGGAGAAGAAGATGACGGCCGGAGGATGAAGAGGGAGTGGGGTGTCGGCTGTTACATCCCTTAGGGTTAGGGTTTAGAGGCTTACGATATATACCCGCCTCACATAAAACTTCTTCCCATATTGACACAACCCGCCCCTCCTCCTTTTCCTTTCATTTTAAATCCCAAATTTACCTTTTAGTCCCCAGCTTCCAAAATCTTTTCAATCTAAGCCCAATATTTACAAAACAACCCCCGTCTTCAGAAATCCTTACAAAATAAATCTTGAACTTACACTTTAACCCCTGAAGACTCAATCCTTGTCATTTGGCTTCCCGAAACCAACACCCCGCAAATTATTATTATTTAATTTGAGCTATAATAATATAAAATAATAATAAAATTTACCTCTCGGTTCCAAGTTTATTAATTAATTACTCTACTTTGTACGGGATGTTACATATCATCTTTAGACAGGCATGAAGGAATCCTTGGCAAAATTTATCTATTTGGCATTATCCAGAGGGATATCACGTGTCAATACAAAAATATTAGTAAAGCTTGATAAACAATTCAACGACAGTGAAGTCTATGCATCAAATGAGTTCATGTATATTTGTAAATAATTCTAACTTTTCATGTTTTAATTCTTATTGATTTCGTTTCTGCTAACTTGTCCCTTATTGATATTGTTTAGATGTAGTAAACTATTTGTACAAAAACACTAATCGCCTCTAGAAATTAATTTCTTAAAGAAATTATTCGCACCCGTCGCTTTGCGCAGGTAAACGGCTAGTATATATATATATATATATATATATATATATATATATATATATATATATATATATACATAAGATATGAGGTTTCATATCTTTCACCCTTTCCAAAATTTACTAATGCACTTGAACGACTCAACCTTTAAACCCTAGTTTTCGCAGAAAATTTAGATCTAAATATTCTCGAATAGAGAGGGGAATGATATCAGTTGATCGGTGGGGTGAAACTTCTTGGGGGAGCTATTAGTAGAGATGCTAGTTTCATTAGCAGCTTAGCCATAAAGAGAGCTGAAAACGTTGTGAATTTCATGCGTCTTCTCCCACAATTGTCTGACCCGCATGGTGAGCTCCTTCTACTTTGGTCTTGTATGGGTATTACTAAACTTTTGTTTAGGCTGAGGACGTGCCAACCCATTCACATGGAGGATGCGGCGTTGTTATTTGAAAACAGGTTGCGCTGGGCGATTGAGGACATTGTGGTTTGTGGTGGCCCTTTCTTTGGTGACATATGGTGGCGAATTGCTTCCTTACCCATTAGGTTTGGTGGCTTGGGTTTATACTCGGCAGTAGAGACTACCTTGTATGCTTTTGTTGACTCAAGGGCCTAAGCTTCGGTATTGCAATACCATATCTTATGGGATAGCGGAATATATGATATGGATTATGATTATTCTTGTGCCTTAGCTTCTCTGCGTAACAAGCTTCAAGACATTGACCTTAGTAGTTTTATAACAAAGGACACCGCCATCCTTAAATCCCAGAATACACTGGCGACTACCCTTTTTAGTAAAATTATCCAAGATATGAAAGTGCATTTTAACATGACGGCTCGACAGAAAGCAGTTTTCCAGTGTTTATGTGCACCACATGCTCAAGATTTTCTTCTACCTATCCCTATAGATCGGCTTGGCCAACATATGTATCCTATGGAGTATCGCACCATCCTCAAATATCGTCTCATGATTCCAATATTACCAACTGACGAGATATGTTCGGTGTGCCGCAAGGCTTGTTTGGAATCTTTTGGAGAGCATGCAGTTCATTGCAAAGATCTCGGGGTTCAAATACAGGCACGATAAGGTTAAGGATGTTTTGGTCGACATATTTAAGTGTGCTAGGGTTCTGTCAAGAAAGAGGGTCCTGTGAATGTGAATTTTTTGACTGACCCGATAAAATGAAGGTCAACCCTTAGACCGGTTGGCGTTTTGATTTTTGAATGGGTTGAAGGGAAACACGTATGGGTGGATCTTATAGGGATATCCCATCTCATAGGCTTGAGGGCTTGGGGTTTCACAGCGGGATAGACTGCATTAAAAGCTGCTACATGCAAGATCACTAAACATGAGAAATCGTGCATGGAAAATCAACACGTCTTCATACCATTGACATTTGATACATTTGGTTTCCTTGGACCGGATGCGGTAAAGGTTCTTAATAGATTACAATAAATAATGCATAACAATGTTATATCCCCTAGATCTATGGATGTAGTCTTCAAAAGAATTTGTTTTACCATACAGAAAGGCTTAGCGGCACAACTTGTTGCCCATTTTCCTTCTCATTCACTGTACTATGATAACTAAGATTGTAATTTAAATGTTAAAAGGTTTGATAAAAAAAACCATCACGTCGATCATTCCGTTGGTTTGTCGTCTCGATGGAAGAAAGGTCCACTATTCTGCTCTCCCATTACGCTAAGCTTTTCTATCTCAAATTCCCCGGTTTCGACCTCTCGTTGCTTCGAGTTCTCAAAATTGGACAATGGTACTCGTTATATTTGGTTTCCTTGTGGTCTCGCTTGGAAACTAGGGTTGAAGTTCTAGCCATTATGCCAATCATTGCTCTGGTAAGCCTGTTTTGGATTTTATATAGTTCATTTCTAATAACTTGTTTAATTTCGATTTCTGAATAAATTTTGTTTGCTATTAAATGAATGCATGATTATTTTGTAGTTTATACTTGAAGCCACTTAGTGAATTCCCGTTAAAACTTATTAGTGGTGAACTATGCAACTGAATGGATCATAATGCATTTTGGAAGTCTGGATCATTTAGTTTAGGGAGGAAGATTTAGGGCGTGTTCGAGACGGAGTGTTTGAGAGCTTCCAGCTTCTAGCGTTTGACAAAACGCTCCGTTTTGAACAGAAAGCCTCATTTGGCACTGCAAGCTTCTAGCGTTTAGTTTAAACAAAACACTCCAAATCCAAATGCTACTTCACGTAGTATTTAATAAAACGTTACAAGCTACAAGCAACCCGCTACAATTTATCCGCTACCAGCTATTTTTGCCAAACACGCCTTTAGTAGTTGAAGTATATCTGATTTTGAATTCCATTTTCTTCCTCTTAAAGTGCTTCTTTAATATGCCTGAACTTTTTGACTATTTTCATTTGAGGTTTCTTTGACAGATAAATTGAATAGTTCTGCTTGCTGATAAATTGAAGTTTTGTTTAGATAGGCTTCAAACACCCATACTTGAATCCATAAATTTAGCCACTTTATCCTTTCCCTCACTATCTCCCTTCATATATCAAATATGTAACTGATGTGAGTTCTTGAGTTTCTCGTATAGATTGATATGGAACATTTGTATTTAAAAGTCCTGTTGCTGCAGAAACTAATTTACCAATTTCTTTTCAGCCTAAAGTTTGCTTTTTGACCTTGTTCTTGTCCCGGATTTTAAATATATAATGTAATGTCTGTTAGTTTCTATTTATTATTTTTGTATGTGGTGGGTGTAGTTATGTATCTATTCCGAAGTGATTTTGGGAAAATGCTTTACACTGGTGATTTTCGTTAGGAAGTAACAAGTAAAATTACAGAGATAGGAAAGAACATGCTTCTTAGTGCTCTCAACAATCATAAAGTGGATACCCTTTACATAGATAACACTTACTGCAACCCATCATATTCATTTCCATCTCGGGAAGTTGCTGCTCAACAGGTGATGTGTTTTGTACTTCTGTTATTATTATTAGAGTAAATTACAAAAATTGTCCCTGAGTTTATCTGATTTCTTGCAATTTTGGTTCCAAAAAGTTTTCTCTTGCAATTTTGATCCTTATTTGAGTTAATATATGTTATTGTATTTAATTTCAAATTATAATATAGGATGCTTTTTAGGACCATAATCTAATTGAAAAATCTTATATCTGCAGGCGGTGAATATCATAAACTCTTATCCTGAGCATGACATCATCATTGGCATAGACTCATTAGGGAAAGATTTATTATTCTACATCTCAAACACGCTGAAAGTAAAGGTAATATTCACTATTAATCATATAGTTTCCTTATCATGTCAACAACATATGTTAGGATCAGGATCAAATTGAGTGCATGCATCTTATGCAGATTTGGGTGTGGCTGTTGAATAAACTTCTTCACACTAGGTACCTTATGCACTAAGGTAACAACAAGTAGAGAACGGAAAATAAGAAAGAAATGAGAACAGAGAATTAGCAACAAAATCTAAAAAACAAGGGAATGAGAAGATTGCTTGGAGTCTAAATATTATTGGCTTAATAAACTATTAGACTAGGAAATTCATTATTGTAAACTATGTGGTACCAAAGTGTAAATTGTGTATCTATATATACATATTATTAATGCAATATACGGAGAGAGTTTTTTGGCCAAATTCCATTATGGTATCAGAGCGCTAATTACCCTAGCCGCACTATTTTTTCCCCTTTCTCCTAAAACCTTCAATCACACATTCTCCCTGTCGCATCTCCTTCTTCTTCTTGTTCTATTTTTCTTTTTTTTTCTTTTTTTTTTCCATCAGCAACCTTCAGTACCTGTCGATTTTCTCCTCCTATTCTCATCAATTAATGGCTTCATTACATCCTGCTGTTACTGTCACAAACATCAGAAATTTCATCCCAATTATTCTGGAGATGGATGACGGGCAATACACATCATGGGTTGAATTATTCAAGATTCACTGTCGGGTACATGAAGTCATTCATCATATTCTACCGCAGGAAGCTTCTCCCTCTAAACCTGCAACAAACAAAGATAAGGAAAACGTAGATGCTATGGCCCTTCACAAACGTCATGATTCCATTGTCCTCCAATGGATTTACAGTACGATTTCAAAAGATTTGTTAATTACCATTCTAAAACCTGATTCCATAGCAGAACAAGCCTGTAAATTGTTGGAAAACATCTTCATTGACAGTAAACCTTCAAGGGCGTTGTACCTAGAAAACAAGTTCAGCAATGTCAAATTGGAATCCTTCTCTAATGTTTCTGCTTATTGTCAAGAACTCAAAACCTTGTCTGATCAACTCACCAATGTTGATGCCCCAGTTTCTAATGATCGTCTAGTTCTTCAGTTAATCAACGGGCTTGGAGACAAATTTGAAAGCCTTGCTACTATACTCCAACAATCTACACCTCTACCAGATTTCTACACCGCCCGATCAAAACTAATCCTGGAAGAAACCCGCAAGAATCATAATTTCAGCACCATCCTAACCGCAACCACCTCCAAGGCATCGACTGATACAGCAACAGCCGCCTTGAATACTCAGACAACAGCCACCACTGACCGACAACACCATCCACTGCCAACCGAACAACAGTACTGTAGTAGTAGTGTGCGCGGTCAATTCCAACAGTTTGACTATGGTGGCAGGGGCGGCACAATGGTAGAGGGGGTTGGGGACGCGGTCGGGGTCGGGGTCGCGGACGTGTAGCAAATTTTCACCAAAATTACTATCCCCAACAGCCAACAATCGGATGGAATGCCCCTTGGCAGCCACACCAATGGAACTTTCCACCCGCACCATACCCTACGAACCCGGTGAACAGTTATCAAAATAGAAATCCTAACTTTGCAGGTGTTCTTGGCGCTAATCCATATGGTTATGCAGCTTCTCAATCAAATACCCCGACCAACATTGACCAGGCGATGCATACTATGACATTAAACCCGGACCAGAACTGGTATCTCGATTCCGGTGCTACCAACCACATGTCGAATACAACAGGTAACATTTCCAATTATTTCAATAATGGTATACAAAACAATATCGTCGTTGGCAATGGTTCTCAAATACCCATCCATGGAACCGGTCACACAACCCTACAACCACCTTACCCTCCTTTAAAACTTAATAATATCCATCATGCACCTAAACCGATCAAAAACCTACTTTCAGTTCGACGTTTAACAACTGATAACCCCATTTCTATTGAATTTGATCGTTTTGGTTTTCTTGTGAAGGACTACCAGACGTGGATTCCTATCCTTCGATGTGACAACACTGGAGAACTCTATCCCCTCTCACTACCTTCTGCTCAAGTCACACCACCTTCTACCTTTGCTGCTTTGACACAAGATCTTTGGCATAAGCGTTTGGGTCACCCTAGTTCATCTTTATTGAGAGTCTTAAATAAACGCAATTTCATTTCTGTTAAGACCTTTTCAGACAAACATTTATGTCAATCGTGTGTTTTTGGTAAACATATCAAATTACCGTTTTACGATTCCGTTTCTGTTACGTGTTTACCGTTTGATATTATACATAGTGATTTATGGACCTCCCCAGTTCCTAGTTCAGGGGGTCACCGTTATTATATCCTATTTCTCGACGATTATACAAACTATCTATGGACTTACCCACTCACAAACAAGTCACATGTCTACTCCACTTTCTTAAATTTCTACAAGCTCATTAACACACAGTTTGAACGAGAAATTAAAAGTTTTCAGTGCGATAATGGAACTGAGTACAACAATAAGTCGTTTCATGATTTCTGTACTCAACACGGGATGGTTTTCAGGTTCTCTTTCCCTCACACATCCTCTGAAAATGGGAAAGCTGAACGAAAAATTCGATCAATAAACAACATTATTCGTACCCTTCTTACCCATGCCTCTCTACCACCAACTTTCTGGCATCATGCCCTACAAATGGCCACCTACATTCTCAACATCCTACCATCCAAAACCAAAAACAACTCCACCGCAACCCTACTTCTCTACAACAAACATCCCACATACACCCACCTAAGAACGTTTGGTTGTCTTTGTTATCCTCTTATTCCCTCTACTTCTATTCACAAACTTGAAAACCGATCAACACCGTGTGTATTTCTCGGGTACCCCTCCAACCATAGGGGGTATAAATGTTATGAACTCTCCACCAAAAAGATAATTATTTCTCGTCACGTTCTCTTTGATGAAAATGTTTTCCCATTTGCCAACCTTCACTCCTCGCTACCTTCCTATAACTTCCTTCACTTAAACCAATCCAGTGATCTTCATCCATGTATCTGGGAATCCGTCACCACTACCTCACCAACCCAAATGCCTCCTCCCATTCCTCCAATACCACAAACCGAAACCATCACCCCACCACAATCACCTGCTCATGCTCACACTCAAGCAACATCCACCCTCAAAACCTACACCCATCGAAATAAACCAACAGAACCTCACCCACCCCCCTAACTGAAACCCAACTGCCCCTACCATCACAACCAACACCATCATCCACCGAGCCTGTCCCTAATCCACCACCACCTACCCGTACCATGTGCACACGTAGCATGACCGGCTCATCCAAACCCAAACAAATGTTTACTCTCCATACTTTTGCACCTTTCGAGCCACTCCCCCACACCACGACTAAAGCCCTTAACAATCCCATTTGGAACCGTGCCATGACTGATGAGTTTAATGCCCTTATTGATAATAATACATGGGAATTGGTACCGATGCGTCCAAACATGAACATTATCAGGTGCATGTGGATTTTCAAACATAAAACCAAATCTGACGGATCACTTGAGCGCTACAAAGCGCGTTTGGTTTGTGATGGCAGGTCACATCAGGTTGAAGTTGATTGCGACGAGACGTTCAGTCCAGTTGTTAAACCGGCGACCATTCGAACAGTCCTCAGCATTGTGTTATCTCACCAATGGGAAATTAATCAACTGGATGTTAAAAACGCTTTTCTACACGTGCATTTAGCAGAAACGGTATACATGCATAAACCCATGGGCTTCCGAAATTCTTCTTATCCACATCATGTTTGCCGACTGAAAAAGTCCCTATACGGGTTGAAACAGGCACCTCGTGCATGGTACCAAAGATTCACAGATTATGTCACCACACTCGGATTTCGACATAGTGCTTGTGATCATTCCTTGTTCATCTACAACCATGGCAGGGATACATCATATCTTCTTTTATATGTTGATGATATAGTTCTTACCACATCATCACCGGCTCTAAAACAACATCTTATGACTCGTCTATCCAACGAGTTTTCCATGAAGGACTTGGGCCACCTTAGCTATTTCTTGGGAATTTCAGTGAAGCGGGACCCAAAAGGTTTATTTTGATCACAACAGAAATATGTCGTCGATATTCTTTTACGGGCAAATATGGCCCAATGTAATCCGGTACATACTCCTGTCGACACAGACGGGAAGCTCAGTAGCACCACAGGGGAATTGATTGCTGATCCCACTATTTATCGCAGTCTTCCTGGTGCCTTACAGTATCTCACGTTCACACGTCCAGATATTTCATACGTTGTACAACAAATTTGCATGCATATGCATGCTCCACGGACGTCACACATGAATGCTCTAAAACACATTCTAAGATACATTAAAGGTACAATTGACGTGGGATTATACTTGCATCGTAACACGACCTCCACTCTTACTGCTTATAGCGATGCTGATTGGGCCGGTTGTCCAGACACACGACGATCTACTTCTGGCTATTGTGTGTTTCTGGGTGACAACTTACTATCATGGTCATCCAAGCGTCAAACGCCCGTCTCCCGTTCTAGTGCTGAGGCAGAGTATAGAGGCGTCGCTAACGTTGTTGCAGAGGTTTGTTGGCTTAGAAACCTCCTTCTTGAACTTGGTCACCATCCGACACGCACGTCTCTAGTTTATTGTGACAACGTCAGCGCCATTTACATGTCGGGAAATCCAATTCAACATCAACGAACCAAACACATTGAAATTGATATACATTTCGTACGAGAGAAGGTTCAACGCGGTCATATCAGGGTTTTACATGTCGCATCTCGCTACCAAATAGCTGATATATTCACCAAAGGGATACCACGAGTACTTTTTAACGACTTCAGATCCAGTCTAAGCATCCGTCATCCTCCTCCTTAGACTGAAGGGGTATATTAGACTAGGAAATTCATTATTGTAAACTATGTGGTACCAAAGTGTAAATTGTGTATCTATATATACATATTATTAATGCAATATACGGAGAGAGTTTTTTGGCCAAATTCCATTATAAACTTATTCTGGAATAATAAAACAAAGGTACGTACCACCCTTACTTATACTAATTCTAAAAGAGACCTACTCCAACACAAAAACTAGGAAAAACTTAATAAAAAATAAACTTTCCTATTTTACCATTTGAAGTTTTGAACTACAAATCCATATTTGACTCAAAGCGATTATCCCAACAGTGGCCAGAGCGATTACAGACATTGCAAATTCTAGGATTACATTACAACTTCACAACCAAAACTACTTTAACAAGAATACGAGCTGTCCCTCGTTACAGTTTTAGCATTGAAACCGTAGAAGGACTAAATACCATGCGTCCCACCATTGGCATCATGCCATCTGGCCTTCCATGGGCACTAAATAAAAATAAATCTTCTTGCGGTGTGAAGACAGTAGAGATGGTCTGGATCAGTCTTCCTTGATTTGGATACGGGAAATAGATATAGAAATAAAACTGAAAAACAGCATGATTACATCTACACAGTTGTGTATTCTGATCTTGTTTCACAGAGATAGTGGAGTTTGTTAAGTTCATATGCCCAACTCAAATGAAAGGTATTGTGTCTTCATCATCTTCTTATGTTGATCCTTGTTACCATCTTCGCCACATCTATGGAACATCGAGTTTATATGAAAAATATATGGTTGAGGAAGATAGGGAAAGAGTTAGAGGCAAATGTATGTCTGATGAAAAGTTAAAGAGAAAAAGGATCAAACATTATCATTCAAGCTTTTGTAAAAGTAGGGTCAGTTTGTTAAGAAGGTTTAAATGTGGTGTGAAGTTAAGTAATGAAGAGTATTGTGATGATTAAACTATGTACTGTTTGTGCTTAAATAGGTTAGTGACTGTAAATCTGTACTGTATATGTGCAACTTGGAAAAAGCGTATGGAAATAAAAAAATGAATATATTTGGACTTAAAAAATTTTGAGCAGTTATTTACGTTCTTAGAAATGGAATGGTTGGATCCTTCTACATGAGTTTATGACATGGTTGATTGGGCTTTTCTTCAGTCCTTTTTGGCATCCATGTCGGTTATGATCTGGTGGTTTGTGATGTGTGTTACATCGACATCTTTCTCTTTTAGCATTGATGGTGAGGTTCATGGTTTCTTCAAAGGGAAAAATGAGACATGGTATAAGCTTGGTTGGAACTGATGGAGATGACAAAGATGTCAAGTCCCACCAAGTAGAAAATTTAAGCTTGTATTTATACTGTTGGATATGACTTGTCCAACATATGAAAGGAATTGGAATGGAGAAGTATTATAAATTATATTGACTGACTTGTACAGTTATTATTCCAAGTGGGTTTAGCAAGTTAGACTACTATTTTTGTTGACTAGAAACCAATTAAGAACTTCACCTAAGGGCTCAAATGTGAGTTGTATAAAATCCAATCCTGGTGCTTTGTTTCTGCATATGATACAATACCTGTCATCTCTGTTTCTCTCTATATCTATATATATATATATATATATATATATATATATATATATATCTCACTTTCCAAACTTTTTACAAGTCATGTGCTTGTTCAAAGAAATAAGTATAGTGAGGTTTGTGGTCCTCCTGTATTTCACTTTATCCATCACCATCTCATCTGGAGCCAACACCATCTCTGCAAACCAGTCTCTGTCTGGAGACCATACAATCATATCCGAAGGTGAACAATTCGAGCTGGGTTTCTTCAAAGCAGGCAACTCTTCCAAGTATTACATAGGCATATGGTATTATAAGAAGCTCTATTTCAATCTTCCCACCATAGTTTGGGTGGCAAACAGAGAAACACCCATCTCTGATAGATTCCGTTCAGAATTAAAAATCATTGATGGTAATTTGGTGCTCTTGAACGAGTCCAAGTTCCAGATTTGGTCCACAAACGTCACCACCCCCACCACCACTTTGAAGTCTGCAATAGCTGTTCTTCGTGATGATGGTAACTTAGTTTTGAGTAACAGCTCCAATTCAGTTGAACCTATTTGGCAAAGTTTTGATCACCCAACGCATACTTGGTTGCCTGGTGCTAAATTTGGTTATGATAATAGAACAAAAAAGAACCAGGTTCTTACATCATGGAGAAGCAAAGACGATCCTGGTGTAGGACTCTTCTCTTTCGAGCTTCAACCGTCTAGTAATGAGTATGTAATCAAGTGGAATGGCTCCCACCAATATTGGATAAGTGGTGCATGGAATGGGAAAACATTTGACTTATTGCCTGAAATGAGGTTGAATTATATTTACAATTTCAGCTACCATACGAACGAGAATGAGAGTTACTTCACTTATTCTTTGTATAATCCTTCCATTATATCTAGAAATATAATGGATGTTTCTGGTCAAGTTCAGCAACTAACATGGTTGGAAGCTACCAAAGAGTGGAATTTATTTTGGTCTCAACCTAGAACGCAGTGTGAGGTCTATGCTTTGTGTGGGGCTTTTGGGAGTTGCAGCCAATCAGCATTACCTTTCTGTAGTTGCTTGACTGGCTTCAAGCCTAGATCTGAGAGTGATTGGAATCAGAGTGATTTTTCGGGTGGATGTGTACGAAAAACCGATTTACAGTGTGGGAGAAACGTGGAAAAGGCTGATTTTCTCAAGATTACAGTCAAGAGTTTGCCTCCAAATAAATCCATGGCAGTTGGGAGTGCTGGAGAATGTGGTACAACCTGTTTGAACAGTTGCTCATGTAATGCATACTTTTTTGTTGATAATCAGTGTTCGGTTTGGGATGGAGATCTCCTGAACCTCTCGGAAGACAATGATAGTGGGAAAACAATCTTTGTCAAAGTCGCTTCTAAAGATCTTCCACATCATAAAAAGACTAATTGGGTCACCGTGGGTGCTGTTGTTGGGTTTGTAGGAGGTGTGGTTTTTCTCTCGGGTCTAATTGTGCTTTTAATTTATAATAAAAAGAGGATATTGGTGGGTAAGACGAGAATGGAGGGATCATTGGTGTCATTTGTCTACAAAGATTTACAAATTGCCACAAAAAATTTCTCGGACAAATTAGGAGGAGGTGGTTTTGGCTCTGTTTTCAAGGGTGTACTGCGTGATTCATCAATTGTGGCAGTGAAAAAGCTGGAAAGCATCAGCCAAGGAGAGAAACAGTTCAGGAGCGAAGTCAGCACAATCGGTACGATCCAACATGTTAATCTTGTACGCCTTCGTGGGTTTTGTGCACAAGGTAACAATAAGCTGTTGGTATATGATTACATGGCAAACGGTTCTCTGGACACCCATCTTTTCCATGGAAAGCAAGTTCTAAACTGGGAAACGAGGTATCAGATTGCACTTGGAACTGCAAGAGGCTTGATTTATCTTCATGAGAAGTGCAGAGACTGTATCATTCACTGTGACATAAAGCCAGAAAACATTCTTTTAGATGCCGAATTCTGTCCAAAAATTGCAGATTTTGGTCTGGCAAAGCTTGTTGGTCGAGACTTTAGTAGGGTTTTGACAAGTACAAGGGGGACAATAGGATATCTTGCACCAGAATGGTTATCAGGGGTGGCTGTCACAGCCAAAGCAGATGTTTATAGCTATGGAATGATGCTTTTTGAATTGGTTTATGGTAAGAGAAATGCAGAACCATCTGAAGATTCAAGGAGTAAATACTTCCCTGGTTTGGTCGCAAATGTTCTTATAGATGGATCTGATGTCCTTAGCCTGCTAGACACTAGGTTAAATAGGGAAGAAGCTTGTGTTGAAGAAGTGACAAAAATATGCAAAGTTGCGTGTTGGTGCATCCAAGATGAGGAGGAGAGAAGGCCTACCATGAGTCTGGTGGAACGGATTCTTGAAGGGGTTTTGGATGTGGAGATGCCTCCAGTACCCCAGATCTGTCACTATAATTAACATTCATTGGACGTGGTGATTTCCAGTCCAACACATCATCTTCTTCAAGGCAATTAATTCTCTTTATTGTCTCTGTTATATTCATATTAGACATAATATCGTTGTAAAATAAATAAGTATTATCATTATTATGAAAATGCGACCAATAGATGGTCTCGTAACTATTCTAATAGTAAGTGGGTAGGTACTCAAGTTTGAATTGACTTTGCTAAAAACGAATTTTGGTCATAATCTTGGAAATGAGTTGTTCTTAGTTCTTAGTGTGACCCTTCATTCACGGTGTATCTTTTGTCAAAGTCACGATAACGACCTATCTTTTGTATGTAGCTTTCATTTACCGTTTAATTTGAAAATTGAAATCAAAAGTAGCAAACCCTACTTATGCTACTTTTTAAATATAGTAAATTATGGAAGAGAAATTAAATATCCTCCTACCTTTTGATCCTACTAATCCTCCTACTCATTTAAATGATGACATGTGTCATATTAGTATCCTAAAATATCATTAAATCTCATTAAATGAGCATTAAATATTACACATGTCACCATTTCATTGGGTAGGAGGATATGTAGGAACAAAAAGTAGGAGGATATTTAATTTCTCATTATGGAAATATTCACATGGTTGGCACAAGGTCAAAAATTTAGTCAAAGTTTCAAAAAAAAATTACTCTGATAACTATTACCCGTTGTCCATCAACTTTGGTCATTTTTTAAAAGAATTTTTTTTTTCATCTTTGGACCAAAAATTACAAAATTAGCTTGATATTTGTGTGTTTGTGATTTAATGGTATAAGATAATGCCAATAGTTATGCTTGGAAAATATTTATGGTGAGTTCTATATTAAGGTGGAGGGTATCCATATTCTTCCAATCCACTTGTCATATTATTGTTATATCAACTTTTATCTCTCATCTTTCTTCCATCGTTCCAATCCTACAACTATGGATAAACATGAGTCGGTTTGGGTTGGTTTTGACCTAAAACCAAACCCAAAACTGATTTATCAGTTTTCAGAAAACTAAAACCCAACCCAACCAAAAACCAATGGTTTCGGTTAGGGATGAGCATTTGGACCGGGGAACCGACCAGAACTGGAATCTGATAGAACCGATCGGGCCGGGACCGGGATGATATTCTTGTGGATTTTTGAAACCGGGAACCGGTAGGAACCGAAACCGGTAGAATCGGCAAAAGCCGGAACCATATGTTGCTATTTCTCAAGGACCTGTTCCAACATTGAAGACACGGCAAGAACCGGTAGAACCGGCGGTCCGGTTTGGTTCCTATTTTCCAGCAAGTTCGTTTCCCGGGCCAGTTCTGATGCTCATCCCTTGTTTCGGTTTCTCTGTTTTCGGGTTTTCTCTTGCTTGGTTTCAGGTTGGTTGGTTTTAAACCATAAATCTTAAACTTAACAACTCAGTCACCAATTAACAAAAGAGTTAGGTTCAGACTAACTAATTCTCTAAGATTATGAGTAGTCTTCAAAGAAATAAGTATAGTGAGGTTTCTGGTCCTCGACCTCGTGTATTTCAATTTATCCATCACTATCTCATCTGGAGCCAACACCATATCTGCAAACCAGTCTAGTCTCTGTCTGGAGACTGTACAATCATATCCGAAGGTGGACAGCTTGAACTGGGTTTCTTCAAAGCAGGTAAGTCTTCCAAGTATTACATAGGCATCTGGTATAAAAAGGTCTCTTCCAATCCTCCCACCATAGTTTAGGTGGCAAACAGAGAAACACCCATCTCTGATAGATTCCGTTCAGAATTAACAATCATTGATGGTTATTTGGTGCCCTTGAATGAGTCCTTCTAGATTTGGTTCCCACCACCACTTTGAAGTCTGCAATAGCTGTTCTTCTTGATGATGGTAACTTAGTTTTGAGAGACGGTACTATTAGTAGAACATATCTCCATATATATTTGTATTTATTGTAAATTGATAGTGATTAGACATTTCCTAGAATAACTCTTTGTATATCCCTGTAATCTCTCCTATTCCTGCTGTATATATAGAGGGCTTCTCATATCAATAAGATCATCAAGATTCATAGAATTACATGGTATCAGAGATAAGAGCTCAGCACCGTTTCTGAACCTTCTGCAACAGCTACAACTGTGTAGTCTCTACCCTTCTCTCCCTACAAGTCACTACCCTTTCCCTATGGGTGACAAATCCGATCCTAACACCACCAAAACCATCCATCCCGTTTACACTGCTACAAACATTCAAAACAAAGTCAGAATTCTAGATGGAAAGAAGGTAACCTACTCCTCTTGGGCTAAGCTTTTCAAACTTCATGCTCGTGGATACAAGGTCCTCTCCCACATTAATGGAACCGCACCCCCAGCCAAAACAGATCAAGACTATGAGTCTTGGTCTGAGATTGACGCCATTGTTCTTCAATGGATCTACGGGACACTCTCTGACGATCTCCTCACCCGTGTTCTTGAACCGGATTCAACAGCTTACGAAGCTTGGATCTGAATACATAATATTTTTCTCAATAACAAAGGTTCTAGGGTTGCTGCTCTTGAACACGAATTCAACAATTTGACTCTTCGTGCGATGCCCTCTCTTGAAGATTATTGTCAAAGATTGAAAGAACTCGCTGATCAACTCAACGATGTTGATTGTCCGGTGAATGAAAAACGCCTCGTACTTCAGTTTGTTCTAGGCCTTTCCACTGAATACGACCTGGTCGGTGCGTATGTCAATCAAACTCTGCCCCCATGGGAGACTGCGTGCTCTATGCTCCAGCTAATCGGCGTGGATCTCAACCTAATCCACCAAGATCTCAATGGCCCAATCCCCCACAAATACCTTATTGGGCTGCTGCCCCCTGGTGGACTACACCTCCTTGTCCTTATCCAACTATGCCCGGATGGGCTTCTCCATGGAACAGCCCACAAAACCGCTAACCCAATAACCAGACTAGCTATGCACAACAAGCTCATCTCACTGATATCAATCCTCTTGAACCAACATAACTTGGAGCGGCTTTTAACACCATGACCTTGGAGCCAAATGACAATCAATGGTACATGGATACAGGCGCCACCACTCACCTTACCGCTGATGCAGGTAAAATTTCTACCCCTTCTGTGTCATCTATTAAATCTGTTTTTGTTGGGAATGAAAATTGAGTGCCGGTATTAGGATCAGGTCATTCGACCTTACCCTACCCCACTAAACCCATCCATCTTAAAGACATTTTACACACACCCGGTATAATTAAAAACCTCGTTTCCGTTCATAAATTCACCCGTGATAATCTGATATCTGTCGAATTTGACCCTTATGGTTTATCTGTGAAGGACTACAAGAGTGGGAAACTACTGACGAGGCACAATAGCTCCGGGGATCTTTACCCAATCAACGCTCCAACAAATTTATCTTTTTTTGTTTCCTCTAATTCCATGTTTTGGCATAACAGACTCGAACATCCGGGCCATCATGTAATGGACTTCCTTAGTTCTAATAAAATTATTTCTTGCAATAAACTTGATCATTCATTTGTATGTAACTCATGTCAACTCGCCAAACACAAAAGACTCCCATTCACCGACTCCACATCAACCACACTTTAACCATTTGATCTCGTCCATGCTGACTTATGGACCTCTCCCTTACCAAGAAAAAGTGGCCATAAATATTATCTTCTCATTATTGATGACGACACACACTATACATGGGTCTTTCCTTTAAAATTTAAATCTGAAACCTATGCCAAATTCAAACACTTTCACAAATTCATCCAAACACAATTCCACAAACATATAAAAACTTTCTAGTGTGACAAAGGAGGCGAATTTGACAACCACCACTTCAACCAATTCGCCTCAACCATCGGCCTTCATATCCGCTTCTCTTGCCCACACACCTCCCAACAAAATGGGAAAGCTGAACGCATAATTCGTCGTATCAACGAACTCATGCTCACTCTTCTTACCCATGCTTCCTTCCCACCTACATTTTGGGTTGACGCCCTCCATACAGCTGCCTACCTTCACAATGTCTTACCCACCAAACTACTCAACTTCCACACTCCAACTTCCGCACTCTACCAAAAACACCCTACATATGACCACCTACGGGTCTTCGGTTGTGCATGCTACCCCAACCTCACTGCCACCCGCCCACATAAACTCTTCCCAAAATCCACCGCCTGTGTGTTCCTCGGATACCCGACCAACTATCGGGGTTATCGATGCCTTGACTTATCCACCGACAAGATCCTCCTCTCTCGTCACGTCACATTTGATGAAACATCATTCCCTTTCTCTATTCAAAACCCATAACCTAATTATTCTTTCCTAGACACCGATCCCTCACCCATTATATATCAAAATCCTCAATCCCCTCCTCAACATACCTTTCCACCTTCACACAACCCCAACCCCAGCCCCGATACTGAAGCTCCAACAACCACTCCTCCACCCGGAAATCATCCACCTGAAACAACCCCAGTGAATCCCATATCTCCATCCACAACAAACGCCACATCCTTCCCCATAACATATTCCAGACGGCCACCACATCACCCATCAAACACTCCTCCACCTACCTCCACCCACACCATGACCACATGCTCCAATGCCGAAATCATAAAACCTAAAACCCAATTCTACCTTCACACCACTTCCACTGACCCAACCATTTCGCCCCTACCCAAATCCTATAAAATGGCATTATCTGATCCTAACTGGCACCGGCACTCAGCTATGACCAACGAATACAAGGCTTTAATAGACAATCACACATGGGATCTATTGCCTCGACCAAACGATGCTCATGTTATACGCTGTATGTGGCTATTTCTGCACAAGTTTCATGCTGATGGGACTCTTGAAAGATATAAAGCACACGTAGTCATCAAAGGAAAAAGACAACAAGTAGGCGTTGACTGTGATGAGACCTTTAGTCCTGTGGTAAAACCTACCACGATATGAACCGTTCTTAGCCTTGCTGTGTCACGATCTTGGCCTATTCACCAGCTGGATGTAAAGAATGCATTCCTACATAGGACATAAATGAAACAATCTATATGTTCCAGCCACCCGGGTTTGTCGATACCAAAAACCCAACATAGGTTTGCCGCTTACAGAAATCATTATACGGTCTTAAACAGGCCCCACGAGCTTGGTACCAAATATTTGCAACATTCATCCAAACATGTGGATTTAAAAGCACCACCTCCCTTTTTGTCTACAAGCATGGACACCAAATGGCATATCTTTTACTATATGTAGATGACATCGTCCTCGCTGCCTCAAGTGAATCCCTTCTTCGGCGTTTCATTGGTCTATTGTCTAAAGAATTTGCTATGACTGACCTCGGCCAACTTCATCACTTCCTCGGCATCCAAGTTCAACATCAAAATGGTGGTCTCTTTCTCTCTCAAGCTCAATACAACAACGACACCTTAACACGTGCCAACATGAAAAACTGCAAACCAAGTACCACTCCTGCCGACATGGGCTCCAAGCTTAGCCGCACTGCTGGCCAACCAATGTCCGACCCCTCTCTCTACCGCAGCTTAGCTGGTGCTCTCCAATATCTCACTTTCACACGACTAGATATCGCATATGCCGTCCAACAAGTGTGTCTCTTCATGCATAATCCACATGAACCACACTTCAATTTTCTCAAACGCATTCAGCGGTATCTCAAAGGAACCAGCAACCACGGTCTACACATCACTCCTTCTAAATCTGATAAAACTTACTGGGTATTCTGATGCAGATTGGGGAGGGTGCCCGGATTCCCGACGCTCAACTTCTGGGTACTGTGTCTTCCTCGGTTATAACCTGGTCTCTTGGTCATCTAAACGTCAACCCACAATCTCTCGTTCTAGTGCTGAGGCAAAATACAAAGGGGTCGCAAACACTGCAGCTGAAACAACTTGGCTACGCAACTTGCTTCTCGAGTTACACCTTCCAGCACGCCAAGCCACAATTATTTATTGTGACAATATCTCAACCGTTTATCTCACACAAAACTCCGTACAACGCCAACGCACAAAACATGTTGAAATTGATATTCACTTTGTCTGAGAAAAAGTACGCATGGGTTCTCTTCGAGTTCTCCATGTTCCGGCATATTACCAATATGCCGATATCTTCACAAAGGGATTACCAATATGCCGAGTTCTCCATGTTCCGGCATATTACCAATATGCCGATATCCGACCAGCTACAGTTTCGACTGCGGGGGACTATTAGTAGAACATATCTCCATATATATTTGTATTTATTGTAAATTGATAGTGATTAGCCATTTCCTAGAATAACTCTTTGTATATCCCTGTAATTTCTCCTATTCCTGTTGTATATAGAGAGGGCTTCTCATATCAATAAGATCATCAAGATTCATAGAATTACAGGTACTTCAAATTCAATTGAACCTTTTTGGCAGAGTTTTGACCACCCAACTGATACTTGGTTGCCTGGTGCTAAACTTGGTTATAATAATATAACAAAAACGAGCCAGGTTCTTACATCATGGAGAAGCAAAGAAGATCCTGGTGTAGGACTCTTCTCTTTGGAGCTTAACCCATCTAGTAATGAGTATGTAAGCAAGTGGAATGGGTTCCAACAATATTGGACAAGTGGGACATGGAATAGGAAAGTTTTTGACTTGATACCTGAAATGAGGTTGAATTTCATTTATAATTTCAGCTATCATACAAATGAGAATGAGAGCTACCTCACTTATTCTTTGTATAATACTGCCATTATATCTTGATTTATAATGGATATTTCTGGACATACACAACAACAAACATGGTTGGAAGCTACCAAAGAGTGGAATTTGTTTTGGACTCAACCTAGAACACAGTGTGAGGTCTATGCTTGGTGTGGGGCTTTTGGGACTTGCTGGCAGACTGAATTACCGTTTTGTAATTGCTTGACTAGCTTCAAGCCAAGACCAGAGAGTGATTGGAATCAGTGATTGGAATCAGAGTGATTGCTCTGGTGGGTGTGTGAGAAAAACTGATTTATAGCAAGATTTTTTTATGATTAAAGCCAAGAGCTACCCACCTTCAAATATAACTCTGGACCTTGGGAGTGCTGGAGAATGTCGTACCACCTGTTTGACCAGCTGCTCATGTAATGCTTACTCTTTTGTCAACAATCATTGTTCGGTTTGGTTTGGAGATCTCTTCAACCTCTCGGAACACAATGATAGCGGGAAAACAATCTTTCTCAAAGTCGCTTCTAAAGATCTTCCACATCACAAGAAGAGTAATCCG
Source organism: Lactuca virosa (assembly GCF_052849685.1). Taxonomy (NCBI): domain Eukaryota; kingdom Viridiplantae; phylum Streptophyta; class Magnoliopsida; order Asterales; family Asteraceae; genus Lactuca; species Lactuca virosa. The sequence goes on along the minus strand of NC_136428.1, from coordinate 90,212,025 downwards.
GTTAACATGGGTGCTGTTGTTGGGTTTGTAGGAGGTGTGGTTTTTGTCTTGGGTGTAAATTTGGTCTTGATCTATAGAAAAAAGAGGATAACATTATCGGTGGGTAAGACGAGAATGGAGGGATCATTGGTGGCATTTGCATACAGAGATTTAAAAATAGCTACTAAAAACTTCTCCAACAAATTGGGAGGAGGTGGATTTGGTTCCGTGTTCAAGGGGGTACTGCATGATTCGTCGATTGTGGCAGTGAAAAAGCTTGAAAGCATCAGCCAAGGAGAGAACCAGTTCAGGAGCGAAGCCAGCACAATCGGAACCATCCAACACGTTAATCTTGTACGTCTTCGTGGGTTCTGTGCTCAAGGTAACAATAAGTTGTTGGTTTATGATTTCATGGCAAACGATTCTCTAGACACCCATCTTTTCCGTGGAAAACAAGTTCTAAACGGGGAAACGAGGTATCAGATTGCACTTGGAACTGGAAGAGGCTTGGTTTATCTTCATGAGAAGTGCAGAGACTGTATCATTCACTGTGACATAAAGCCAGAATACATTCTCTTAGATGCCGAATTCTGTCCTAAAATTACAGATTTTGGTCTGGCAAAGCTTGTTGGTCGAGGCTTTACTAGGGTTTTGACAAGTACAAGGGGGACAATAGGATATCTAGCACCAGAATGGTTATCATATTGGATATTGTTATTTTATTGCTTATCTTTATCTAGTATTAGATTAGTATTAGATTATTCCTTCCATAGCTTAGTCTGACTTTTTCATGTTTTGGTTATTCTCCTTTTTCTCCCTGTACATGGATTCTATTTATAGGGCATGTTGATGATCAATAAAGGGACTTTGATTCATTCGCAGAATAATACTATAGAATTCTATATGGTATCAGAGCATGAATCTGAGACCTAAAAACATACATTGCTTCCGCTAGAAGAATGACGGGAGGAGCAGCCAAAGACAAAGATATCGGAGAAGGTTCTGGTGGCGGGATCGATCATAATTCGCCATATTATCTTCATCCTTCAGACGTACCAAAACAACTTCATGTCAATGAAGTTCTATCAGATTCCAATTTTAATGATTGGAGCCAAGAGATGAAAAACTTTCTATTCGCCAAAAACAAAATTGATTTTGTCGATGGAACCCTTCAAAAACCAGAAAAGGGAAAACCAGATTACATGCCTTGGATGAGGTGCAACTCGATGGTAAAGGGATGGCTCACCACCGCGATGGAAAAGGGAATTCGGTAAGGAGAGTTCTTCAAGAGCCTTTGAATTAAAAAAAAATTATCTGCAACTAGACAAGAAGGTTCGTTTGTTTCCACTTATTATACTAATTTACGCTCACTTTAGGATGAAACGTCATCCATAGTGCTCTTCCCAAAGTGTTCATGCAATAATTGCTCATGCAAAGTTGGAAAGAGACTTAGCGAGTATCAAGAGAAAGAACGCCTATACCAATTCCTTATGGGATTAGATGGAGAGTTCTTTGGTATCAAAACGCAAATCCTAGCCACTAAACCGATACCCTCGCTTAGCACCGTGTATCATCTAGTAGCTGAAGATGAAAGACAAAGGACGATTTCCAATGACAAAAAAACACCTGTTGAGCCGACGGCTTTTAAAACATTCAAAGGCCGAAACACAAACTTTGATTTAGCAAAAGAAAAGAGTGTTCCCAAGACACTCAAATACAAGAAAGATGAGCATTGCACTCACTGCAATAAAAATGGCCATAAACGTGAGGGGTGTTTTAAGCTTGTTGGGTATCCAAACTGGTGGCCCGGAAAGAAGAATGAGAAGCCCAAGACAATGGCAGCCCATGTTGAAGTGGAAGAGAGCCCGATACCTGAACTTACCAAAGAACAGTATCAAATGTTCATCAATCACTTCAAGAATTCAAGTATTAATGAAAAACCGCCTCGAAGTGCCAACATGGTTGGTAAACATGATTGGATCATTGATTCAGGTTGTACTGAACACATTACCTCTACTCCTATTTTACTTACTAACAAAAGGGCCACACACTTTGAACCTCCTTTTATAATACCTAATGGTGATGCCATTCCTTTAGAGGGAAAAGGAGATTGTACCATTTCAGGGGGAGTGAAAATTAATGGGGTTTTATGTGTACCAAAGTTCAAATGCAATTTACTTTCAGTTAGCCGTATCACTAAAGATCTCCAATGTGCTGTAACTTTCTTCCCTGATTTTTGTGTTATGCAGAAACTCAACACGAGGAGCTTGATTGGATCGGGTAGACGCCAAGGGGGATTGTACCGAATGGGGATGACCGGAGACAGAAGAGCCATGACTGTTATGACATACACTTGGCACAGAAGGTTAGGACACGCCTCAAAGGGAAAGCTATCAAAAGTAGATTTAATTAACAACAATTTCATTGATTTTAGTAATAAAGTTTGTGACTCATATGCTAAGGCTAAAATTATTAGAAACTCTTTTCCTGTTAGCATTAATAAGACTAATCATACCTTTGAGTTAATACATTGTGATATCGGGGGGGGGGGGGGTGGTTATCGGATACCTTCCTACATAAATGCCAATTATTTTCTCACTATACTTGATGACTATAGTAGAGCTGTTTGGGGTTTTCTCATTAAGCACAAAAACAACGCTAGTGAATGTCTTATAAATTTTCACAAGATGATAAGAGTTCAGTTTGACAAACACATTAAGAGAATTAGATGTGACAATGGTGGTGAATTTACCTCCAATTTCATGCGTGATTTCTATAATAAAGAGGGCATATTGCTTGAAACCACTTGCCCACATACGCCACAACAAAATGGCGTTGTGGAAAGAAAATATCGACACTTATTAGAAACTGCACGTGCAATTCAGTTTCAAGCAAATATTCCAAAGAGGTTTTGGGGAGAGTGCATCCTCACGGCTGCTTATATAATCAATAGACTCCCTTCAAAGGTCATTAAAAACAAAACTCCCTATGAACTTGTTTGGAATTCTAAACCACGGTATGAACACATGAAAATATTTGGGTGCCTCGCGTACCACAAAAACAACAACACGAAGGGAGATAAATTCGCTTTAAGAGGAAGACCTAGTATATTTTTGGGTTACCCACAAGCTACTAAGGGTTACAAAATTTTTGACATTGATTCTAGAAAAATTGTTGTGAGTGGGATGTAGTTTTTGATGAAAATGTGTATCCTTTCAAAGATACACAAGGTGACATTCAAGGTGATGATGACTTACCAATTAAATTTCAAGAAGGCATGTGTGAAGGAAGTAAACACCGTGACAAAAATTTGCATGTAAATCATAATGATTTGCTGGAAACCGACTAGCAACATGTTGAGTATACTAGTTCGCTGGAGTCCGAGAGTTCCAACACTTTTGGTAGCCTAGCGCCGCAAGCAAGCACATATGTACCAAGTAGCCCAACTCCAAGCATAAGCCCAAATGCGCCTTCTACTACCAGCCCATCAGGCAATTCGGATTTTAATTCAGAACCAGCCCAACATATGCATATTAATCTAAAAAATCCAAGCAGAAGTGTTAGAGCAAAAACGCAACCACAAAAATTTCGAGATTACTTCGTACAACTTCCCCCTTCGGTCAGTCATCAACAACCTGTTTCCGATCAAGAGACCTCGACGGTACATCCTCTTTCTCATTTTGTTTCTTATAAAAAAATTTCTAATAAACATGTTGCTTATCTTGTGGCCATTACGTCTAATAAAGAGGCTACTACCTTCTTAGAAGCCTCACAAAATCCTCACTGGCGTGATGCAATGAAACGAGAAGTTAAAGCACTTCTTGATAATGACACTTGCACTCTAACGTACCTTCCTGAAGGAAAATGAGCCATTGATTCAAAGTGGATTTATAAGATAAAGTTCAAACGAAATGGTGAAATTGAAAGATACAAAGCACGACTAGTAGCGAAAGGGTTTACTCAAATGGAAGGTGTCGATTACCATGATACATTTGCACTGGTGGCTAAACTAGTAACAGTTCGTATTTTATTGGCAGTTGCAGCTAAGAAGAATTGGTTTATTCACCAACTTGATGTGAATAATGCTTTCTTGCATGGAGATCTTAAGGAAGAGGTTTACATGCAGGTTCCTCAAGGGTTTGCAAAGGAAAACGAAACATGTGTCTGTCGATTAAAGAAGTCAATCTATGGGTTAAAGCAAGTTTCACGCAACTGGTACCAAAAATTCACCACCTTTCTTTTGAGAATGGGGTTTTGTCAGTCTAAAGCAGATCACTCTTTGTTCTTATGGGATAAAAGGGGAGTTTACATGGCTGTTCTCATTTATGTTGATGATGTGAGAATTGTTGGAAACAAATTGGATAGTATTCAACAAGTTAAAGTGCAACTGCATGAAGCTTTTAGTATCAAGGATTTAGGTGAACTTAAATACTTTCTTGGTATTGAGGTTGCAAAAACTGATAAGGGGCTTGTCTTGAGTCAAAGAAAGTATGTCTTGGATATCCTTAAAGATAATGGCATGTTAGGTTCTAAACCTAGTCCGTTTCCTATTGAACAGAATTTGAAACTTGATCGTTGTGAGAATGAAGATAAGGTTAATGCAAAAAAATATCGTCGGCTTATTGGACGCTTGTTGTATCTACAAGCCACGCGACCTGATATTACATATTCGGTTAATGTTTTGAGTCAGTTTCTTGCTGATCCTCGACGTAGTCACTTAGATGCTTTACACCGTGTGTTACGATACTTAAAAGGCACAGTTGGACAAGGTGTTCTTTTACCGAAAAGTGGAGATTACGTGTTGATAGCCTTTTCTGATTCTGATCGGCTAGGATGTCCATACACACGTCGTTCCCGGACTGGTTATCTGATTATGTTAGGTGGTGCCCCGGTTTCTTGGAAAACTAAGAAACAATCGGTGGTCTCACGATCTTCAGCCGAGGTAGAATACCGAGCGATGGCTTCGACATTTAGCGAGGTTATTTGGATTCGTTGGTTGCTTAGAGTTTTACAAGTTAATGTGCATGAACCTACTACTCTTTTTTGTGACAATCAAGCCGCCAGACACATTGCCAATAATCCCGTTTTTCATGAACGCACGAAGCATGTTGAAATGGATTGTTTTTTTGTTCGTGAGCGAATTGTTTCAAAGGTGATTTTGCCCATGCAAATTAATACCAAAATGCAAGTTGCTGATTTACTCACTAAGGGTCATGGTGCAGCTCAGTTTCAATTCCTTCTTGGCAAGATGAGCATTGTCAATTTACATGCTCCATCTTGAGAGGGAGTATCGGATATTGTTATTTTATTGCTTATCTTTATCTAGTATTAGATTAGTATTAGATTATTCCTTCCGTAGCTTAGTCTGACTTTTTCGTGTTTTGATTATTCTTCTTTTTCTCCCTGTAGACAGATTCTATTTATAGGGCATGTTGATGATCAATAAAGGGACTTTGATTCATTCTCTGAATAATACTATAGAATTCTATATATCAGGGGTGGCTGTCACAGCCAAAACAGATGTTTATAGCTATGGAATGATGCTTTTTGAATTGGTTTATGGTAAAAGAAATGCATAACCATCTGAAGATTCAAGGAGTAAGTACTTCCCTGGTTTGGTCGCAAGTGTTCTTATAGAGGGAGGTGATATCCTTAGCGTACTAGACAGTAGGTTAAACAGGGAAGCTTGTGTTGAACAAGTGACAATAATTTGCAAAGTTACGTGTTGGTCAATTGGTGCATCCAAGATGAGGAAGAGAGAAGGCCTACCATGAGTTTGGTGGAACGGATTCTTGAAGGTGTTTTGGATGTGGACATGCCTCCGATACCCAAGATCTGCCACTATAATTATTTATAGTGTGACATTGTAGTCACTCACATTAGAAATAATATTGTTGTAAAATAAACGTGTAGTCGACTTTTTTTGTTGCAAATAAATGATCTTTATTCTGAAAATGCAACCAATAAATGGTCTCTTAACCATTGAAATACCAAGGCCCCGTTTCTTTTTTTATTTGTATTAAGTATTGAATTTATAAAGTATACTCATCAATTGATAATGATATCTGAATTGATGAAGTATTGTTGATATAAACATTATTTTTTTTTACTAAATGCACTCTCTGAGTTCAAGTAATTGACCTCTTTACACTCATTTAAAAGTAACAAGTAACAAAATTATCATTTATTTAATAATTGTTACAAAATATAAGTGTATCATATAACATTAAATAAGTATATATTTTTAAATAAATTTAAAATAACATGATAACATGTAAGTTTACAATGCTTTATATCATAAATATAATTTTAGATCTAGCTTGAATCAAAAATTAAGATCTAAAATTATAAATTACAAACAACTTGTCAACTCGATTTTTTTATCACTATCAATTTGTTCAAATCTTGGTAGTCTTTTGAAAATTCAAATTTTATACATGAGACTTGTAAAAAAACAATTGTTAGTGCAACAAAACCGGCTAATTAAGAAAGAAATCCCTAAATGGGGGAAACATGTGTTGTGTGAGGGTAGTTTTGGAAAAAAACAAATAGGAGATTACCACTTAGGCTATGTTTGGCGTACTAGCTGAAAAGCTAGCTGTTAGCTGAAAAGCTAGCTGTTAAATAAAAAACTAGCTGATAGCTGAAAAGCTAGCTGATAAAAAATAACGTTTGATAAAACTAGCTGAAAAGCCAGCTGAAATATATAAAATTACATAAAAGAATATGTAAAAGTATGTGTTTCTATAATTAATTAAGCGGTGTATTTGGAAAATTTTAAAAAAGCTCCTAAAAAGCTAGTCTAAGTAGCTTTTCAAAAAGCTAGTTTATAAGCTACTTTTTGGCTTACCAAACACGACAACATAAAAAAGTTCGAAAAATAAGCTATCTGTGGCGCGCCAAACACAGTCTTAATGTTAACGTCTTCTAATTTCCAAATATTTAATCCATTAAGGTATTTTCTTAACATTAAGCAAAAATAAACATCTTTATATATCTTTCCACATTAAGTCCGTTAAGTTAAAAAGAAACACCACTTAAGTGGGTTAAATAGGTGTTGAAGTTAGAATTGACTTGCTAGAAGTGAATGGTGCATCTTTTGTCAAAGTCACAATAATGATCACCTATCTTTTGCATGTAGCTTTCATTTACCTCGAAAGTTTACTTTGAAAATTACAATCAAAAGTAGCAAACCCTACTTATACTTCGTTTTAAATATTTTAAATTTTGGAAATGGTCCCCTGGTTGGCACAAGTTCACAATTTTTGTCAAAGTTTCAAAAGTTTTACATCGATATGATCGTTTTAATTATGCATGGTTGTTTCTATTTCCATCAACTTTGGTCAATTTGTGTTTTGACTAACCCATTAGGCTGGTGGGAGTGGGGTTGCTAAGACTCTCACTAGCCTCACTAGCACAAGGCAAATATCGCCCCCAGCATGTGCTAAGTGAGGTGTTAAGCAATACTCGTTACCACTTTAACGAGAGGAGAGAGAGACCTAACTTGCTTGTGATTGGTCATTTTTTTTGCTTTTTCTTTTACTTTTTTTTCTTTTTGCATCAGATTTTTTGATTGGTTCTTTTTCATTTGATTTTTTTTAAAATTTTTTTCTTTTAAAATCCAAGTGTACATGAAAGCTTATGTGGAAGGTAAAAATATGATGTGACATATGTTTAGCATGTGCTAAAAATGTTACCACTCCCTTTAACCTTAAATTTTTTTTTTCTTTTGTGAAGTCCAATTTAAAACGATTTTTTTCCCTTGGACCATACCTTACAAAATTAGTTTGATATTTGTGCGTTTTCGTTAGTGAATCAAGGTATAAGATAACGGCAGTGGTTATGCTTGGAAAATATTTATGGCGAGTTCTTTATTATTGAAACTAGATTATAGCCCGTGGAAACCACAATTGTTTTTTAATTAAAATTTATAATAAAACTTTATAATTATTAATCAATTATTTTAAATAAAATATTAATTAGAATATTTAGGTTTTGTTATTTATGTAACATTATAGTCATTGATTTAAATAAATATGTAAAATTATTATTGAAGCTATATCATACAGCTTTTATTTGTGAATTAATGAAAAACAAAATGATATTGTATAATGAAATTTTAAATTAATTATAAAAATTACAATAACCACGACAAATAAAGTAAATTAAAATTTATATATGGCAAATTTGAAAATTAAGTTGTTGAAAACTACTTTATAAACAACATACCATTATTATTTTTTCTATAAATATCACATAAATACTTACGTACATATTTCCTATATAATTATAATTGATCTTTTATGATTATATATACTATTTTAAAGTTAATTTTAATTGATCTTTTTATCATGGTTAAATCCTATCGGATGAAGCTTCTAGAGTCAAATTTGGTAGCTTAGGCCATTAGGTATACTTACAACCAATGTATTTGTAGTTTACGTGGAATCAGTCATATTATGGTTTGTTGGTTCAATAATAAGGGATAATAAATCTAAGTACCTTAAAATATCTTTCTTTCTCTCCTAACAAAACGAATAATCATAAAAGCAAACACAACATATGATAGAGAAAAATAATAATTAATTTATCCTTGTAATGGAATAGCCCATAACTAATAAGATTAACAATCTTAAAGATATTAGTAATATTAACAAATAAGTAATCGCATGATGGAAACATAATTACACAACAAATATTATTTTAGTAGCAACCTAAGACACCAAAGAAAATGACTATTTTACTAAATATTTCCAGAGTTTTATATTATTCTTAAAATAAACACTGTTTTATTTACTATTTCATGTATTTTTCCTTTTTCTAAAACTAAAGAAGCAAAATAAAAAAGAAACATTATTTTAGTAACCGTAAAGAGTTTCCTATTGCCACCAAATGTTACCAAAAAAATCAAAAGGCATGTTATACCAAATGTTACTCTTCAAATTCTTATTCTTGAGTCAGATTTGATGCATGCAGACCCCTTAGCACAAAAAGACCAAAATAAATAATCATCAAATATGTTTCATTAATTTTAATAATGAGGTTCCAAGATTACTAAATTTGTAAATTTCTTACCTTTCCTTCCCTTTTTATGAGAAGCATATGCGTCACTTTTATCAAAAAGAGCAAATAGTTTCGTTTTCTATGATCAGAACTTCAATCTAAAGTGTTTTCCTTATTATTCTGTCATATTTCAATATCATTAAACAAACTACATTATTAAATCGATCAGATTACAACCCATAAAGAAACAACATTTTCATAATCAAATATTTGAGATAAGATAAAGGATCGAAGCAACTCCCATTAAAATTGTTAACAGTAAGGAGATGAAGATAAAATATCAAGGAGAATTCAAAGTTGAAACCGTAGAAACAAAATCAACATACCATTTAGGTTTTGTGTTAACGCCTACGTAGGGTTTTTCAAGGAGTATGATCGGAGGAGAGCAGCGTTTTCTTGCAATTGCGATGAACCTGGAAAATGGCTAGTTATTTGAACTCAGTAACTCTGATTATGCAGATTCTCTATGGGCGGATTGAAGTAAAATTATTCGAACTCGTAGCTGAAATACTAACCTGCCAAGCATCGATTGTCTGTTAGAACTCTTGAAGCCATGAATCGGTTTGAGAGAGAACGATGGTGGAGTTGGGGTCATATAATACTGAGAAATCAGTTTTTGGGAAAAGGTAGAGGGCAATTGAAGATTTCAACGGATTTGAGAATTTTGAAATTTGAATAAATATTTAGTTTCCAAAATAAAGAATCGAAATCGGAGAAGAAAGACAACGTGATTTTAGGGAATCGCAAACATACCGGATTTCTAATCATGTTTATTTAACTAATTAAACCAGTAACCGCTTATATTGATGATCTCTTGCGATTTTCGGGGAAACAAACAACTGATTTTAAGGGAGCTAGCTAGTTTATAAATTGAATTGAAATTGAAGCTAAGTAATGACACATGGCAGAAACATGTTGTAGAAAGATGCCATGTGGCGAAATGGCTATTAAATCGACACGTGGCATAGAAAAACTACTCTTTTATTAAGAAGGGTAGATAATAATAATAATTAAACCCAGTTAGTGGTTGCGTATGAAACCGAATCAAATAATATTACGAAATTATGATAAAAAATTAAAGTGGTACTAAGTAAGCTTATAACTTATATTGTATGTGGTTTATGTTCCCAAGAAATTTAATTAGTAAACGAACAAGAAAGAGATAAACTGATAAAGTTGAAGAGTAAAAGATATATTCAGTTGTATTACATGTTTAATTTAATTAATGCTTTTATTTCGCATGATGTTGAAGTTTAAAGTTAACGATAAGAACTTGTTAACCTTATTGATACAAAAATCTACCTATATGCTGTATTGCTATTTCTAAAAGAATAATAATAATAATTTAGGAATACTTCTGTATGGAAATTGTGGTGTTACATTTAATAATTGAGAAATGATGTTAATATGATGTGTAGTGAGATGTTGAAATAGTGAATTATAGGATTGAAGGAAAATTGCCAAAAGGAAACCATTCATCATAAGTTTACAATCAAGGCTAGTAATTTCTACTTAGTTTTTTTTTTTTTTTTTTTTTTTTTTATTGGAAACAGCCGAAATTTTATAAAGCATCCCAGATAGCTAAAAGGGGGCAAGAGTGCAGAACAATACAGTTACAACGAAATAGAATCTAATGAGAGAGGAATGGGGAAGCAAACCATTCTTCCCACTTACAACACTCACCACTTTCCCTACATTTCACCCACATGAATACAAGTGATTTAATATTCTCCACTATTCTGGAAGGCGCAATGAAAATCTCCTTAAATATTCTATCATTTCTCGCTTTCCATAGACACCAGACCAGACCATAACAAATAGCTGTGAATCTCTTTTTCTTTGACATTTCTTCCTCGAGTAGCAACAAATTGAATCAGCTCTCCAACCGTTTGGAACTGAGGACTGTTTAAGTTGCACTGTTGGAAAATTGAGTTCCTTACCATAGTCGCGTAGTGGCATCTGATAAGGAGGTGGTCGCCACATTCTTCTTTGCTTATACACGAGCTTCAATTGGTAGAGCTTAACTTCAAACCTCTCCGACTAAGAGCAGTAGCAGAAGGAATCCTCCCAATATTTGCTCTCCATATACGAGTTGACACCTTTAACGGAACAAGTTTCCCCCAACTGATTTTCGTATCACTTGCGTTTGGGTTTTGTTTGTTTTCAATTTTGCTTCTTAACAGATCCACTGTGTATTCTCCATCTGGTGCTAGTACACGATAAATTTGGTCTGCACTTGATCTTATGCGAGTAGCACCAATACCACGCATTAGGAGATTGTACTCAACTGCAAGGCCAACATTTATTGGGCATGTATACCAGCTTCCCGTATATCCAGTGTCACTGAGTTGCTCAGCTACCGTACATGATTTTTTCTTTTGCAGCACGTATGTATAATCCTGGATATTTTGCTTTGAGTGTGTTGTTCTCCAACCCTACAATCATTCCAAAACTGAGTATTCCCACCAGACTTGATAGATTTTTTTAAATATATCATTAAACCCAATCCCCAAGTCTTCTATGTCTTTTTTGATGTTTGCTATATTGCCCCACACTTCAACGATCTTTCTTTTAGACAAGTACTCCATTGGTTTGTTTCTGAGATTATGTATCCCACCTATGACCCAAGGCACCACCACCATTTTACCAATAAGGTTATATTAAGTGATCTAATAGAGCCGACCCCCAGGTCCCCGTGCTCCTTAGGGGATATTACCTTCTCCCAAGCATCCCAATTAATCTTGTTTTTTCCTTCAGCACCACCCCACAGAAATCTGTGTCGTATCTTTTCAAGGGAATCAAGCACCCCATGGGGGCTCTAACAAGTGACAAGAAGTAGGTTGGCAAGTTCCCCGGAACTGATTTGATAAGGGTAAGTCACCCTCCAAATGATAAGGTCTTGGATTTCCATCCCGAGAGTTTAGAATGGAATTTATCAAGTACAAGGTTCCAATTTTTAACATGATTCATGTTTGCTCCCACCGGGATCCCAAGGTAGGTAAACGACATGACACCCGCCTTACATCCCAAAATACTAGCCCACCGTGATGTTTCCAAAGTCCATGCTCCTACGCCAAATACTTTTGATTTGTGAAAATTGACCTTAAGACCCGACGACACATGGAAGCATTTGAGGATACGTACAAGGTTTTTAAGGTTAACTTTTGACCACTCACCCAAAAAACAATGTGTCATCCATGTAAAATAAGTGAGATATTAATGGACCATTACCGGGGATTTGAATACCCTTTTTAAAAGCCGATTTCAGAGCCACGTTCAATCCCTCCATAGAAATGATGAATAGAAAAGGTGAGAGTGGATTGCCTTGACTAACTCCTTTCAAAATAAAAAATTCTTCGGTTGGAGACCCATCAACTAGTACAGAAGCTCGAGTTGATGAGAGGCATCCCCGGATCCACGTTCTCCATTTATTTCCAAACCCCATTTGAGACATTATCGAATCCAGATACTCCCAATTAATAGAGTCAAACGCCTTATCGAAGTCTACTTTGAATAATAGAATTTTCTTTTTAGTACTCTTCTCCCAAGCACATAGTTCATTAACAATGAGCGGTCCATCAAGGATATTTCGTCCCTCCATGTAGGCGGACTGTACCTCTCCCACTACTTTCCCAATTACCGTCCTGATTCTCATCGCAAGGATCTTAGAGATGATTTTATACATTCACCCGATTAAGCTGATTGGCTTTGAGTCACTTAAGAGGGTTAGGTCTTTCACTTTGGGAACCAAATTAATAAACTAGGAATTGCACGACCGAGCAATCAAATCTTTATCCTCGAAGTATCTAATAAAGTTCATCACGTAATGGGAAAATAACGACCAGTATCGCTTGATTAGTTTGAATGTGAGTCTGTCGGGCCTGGGGCATTGCCGCCGCCGCACTCCCATACAACCTTCTTTACTTCCTCATAAGAGAAGGGTGCTTCGAGCCTAATAACATCCATCATATCAATGGATTGAAAGTTTGGATTGATCAGTTTAGGCCTCGATTTCCACTTCTTTCTGAATTTGTCTTGAAAGAATTTGAAGGCTTCCTTTATAATGGTATTTGCATCAGATTGCCAGCTGCCATTTATCATCAGGCCTGAGATTTTTTTTTTTCTGATTGTTGCTGTTAACGTACCCGTGATTTTTTTTTTTGTGTTTTCATCTCCATCTATCACCCATTTAATTCTTGATTTCAATTCTGTTTTAAATCTAAGGCTTCTCTTTTCTCGAACTCCATGATTTTTATAATGTTATTGCTCTAGATATTCAGTTTTTCTTCTGAGAGTGCCCTATATTCAACCTCTTTTTCGAGATTTGTAGTTTCACCTTTTAATCGGAGCAGCTCCTATTTCTCTTTCCTATATTCCAATCGTCTCATATTTCTGATTTCCCCTTGAGATGTTTAAACTTGGCAGCAAGGTATGTATCAGCATTACCATATCCCTAAAATCTGTCCCATGCATTGAGGACCACATCATCAATTACATCAAGAAGCACACATGAATTGAAGAACTTGATGGTGTTTTGGTAATGATTTTCCCTGTATCTCATTCATACATTACCAAAGGTTTAAATACAAGAAATCATACAAGGCCATGGGCCGACATATACAAAGGAAATACAAAAAGGATTATACAATTGAACTAATAAAGGAACATATATAATAACCATAAACAGATGAGATGTCGGCTGGCTAACATCCCCCCGCAGTTTGAACGGGAGATCTCGAGCGGACGTTCAAACTGGATCTGAAGTCAAGGAACAAGGAAGATGGCAGACCCTTAGTGAATATGTCTGCATACTGAGACGATGACGGAACATGAAGGACACAAACATGCCCAAGTGCAACCTTGTCTCGAACGAAATGAATGTCAATCTCTATGTGCTTCGTGCGTTGATGTTGAATCGGATTTGTAGATAAGTACACCGCACTAACATTGTCGCAATAAACAAGAGTGGCTGACTGAGGAGGGAAGTGTAACTCCCAAAGTAGATTGCGAAGCCATGTAGCTTCAGAAACTGCATTGGCAACGCCACGATACTCTGCTTCCGCACTAGATCGAGAAATAGTAGCTTGTCGCTTCGACGACCATTAGAGAAGATTCTGGCCGAGAAAAACACAGTAACCAGAGGTGGAGCGTCGCGAAGTAGGGCAACCGGCCCAATCGGCATTAGAGTAGGCAGTAAGACTACGAGCAGGGGAAACATAGATTTGAAGACCATGATCCAGCGTACCCCGTAAGTAGCGAAGAATACGTTTGAGAGCCGAAAAATGAGCCTCTCTGGGATCATGCATATATAAACAGACCTGTTGAACAGCATAAGTAATGTCAGGTCTAGTAAATGTCAGATACTGTAACGCTCCTGCAAGACTTCTATAAAGCGTTGGATCAACCACTGGAGGGCCTGTTCTATCAAATTTGGCTGATGTATCGGCCGGGGTGCGAGTCGGTTTGCAGTTAAGCATATTAGTGTGCTGAAGAATCTCAGTGGCATATTGTTGTTGAGAGAGAAACATGCCATGACTATCACGAGTAACTGCAATGCCCAAGAAATAATTCAAAGAACCTAAGTCGGTCATGGCAAACTCTGAGCGAAGAGAAGTGATGACCTGCTGAAGAAGGACAGAAGATGAGGCAGTCAACACAATATCATCAACATAGAGCAACAAGTATGCAACATGAGCACCCTGACGATATATGAATAATGATGAGTCAGACCGGCTATGGGAGAACCCATATTGAGTAATAAACTGAGTAAATCGTTGAAACCATGCTCGTGGCGCCTGCTTAAGACCATAGAGGGACCTCTGAAGAAGGCATACATAATCTGGATTATTTGAGTCTCGGAATCCGGGTGGCTGATGCATATAGACAGTTTCCTGAAGGTGGCCGTGAAGAAAAGCATTCTTCACATCTAGCTGATGAATAGGCCAATGATGAGAGATGGCGTGACTGAGAACTGTCCTAATAGTTGCAGGTTTCACTACTAGACTAAAAGTCTCATCACAATCAATACCGGGTCGTTGACTACGACCATTGGCAACAAGTCGAGCCTTGTACCGAGCTAAAGAGCCATCTACATTAAGTTTCTTCTTGAAAAGCCAAATACAATTAACAATATTAACATTTGGGGGCCGAGGGACAAGAACCCAAGTTCCGTTAGAAATAAGTGCATTATATTCATCTTGCATAGCTTGAAGCCAATTAGGATCTCGAAAGGCTTGAGAGTAATTTTTGGGAATTGGAGAGGAGGCTTCGGTGTGAAGATTTAATTTTTGGATGGGTTTGGAGATCCCATGACGAGCACGGGTGGTCATGTGGTGAGAGCGAGTGGTACCGGAAGGGGGTATAGGAGCAACTGAGGGGACATCTGAAGTGGTGGATGTGACATTCGGTTGAGGTTGGGAAGTAGGAGTAGGAATCGGAGATGAAGTGGAAGATAACTCGGTAGGGGGAACAATATGAGGAGGTGGTCTTAGGGGATCATTGAAGATGTTGTGCTCATCCACATCAAGAAAATCATAATTGGGTGAGGAATTTGGGGTCATGGATCCAAAAGGAAATATGGATTCATCAAAGGTGACATGACGAGAAATAATAATTTTTTTAGTTTGAAGATCAAGACAATGAAAACCTTTATGGTTTGAAGGATATCCAAGGAAGATGCAGGGAGTAGATCGAGGATAAAGTTTATGAGTATGGTTGAGGTGAGGATAACATAGGCATCCAAAGATGCGAAGATGAGAGTAAGATGGGTGAGATTGGAAAAGTCTATGGTATGGGGTGTCATTTTTCAGTGTGGTGGATGGGAGAATATTGAGAAGATGGGTAGCCATATGAAGAGCTTCCACCCAATATGTTGGTGGGAGATGGGCTTGAAAAAGAAGAGTACTCACCGAATTATTGATTGTGCGAAGGATGCGTTCGACTTTTCCATTTTGTTGAGATGTATGAGGACATGAATAACGCATATGACTGCCGTTGGTGTCACAAAATTTGTGGAAGTCGGTATTGTTGAATTCACCACCATTGTCACATTGGAACGTTTTGATGGTGGTTTGAAATTGATTTGAAATATAAGCATTAAAGTGAAGAAATTTAGAATAAACTTTTGATTTGTATCTAAGAGGATACACCCACACAAAATGTGAATATTGATCAAGAAAAATAACATAGTATTTTATTCCACTATGACTTTGTAAAGGGGAAGTCCAAACATCTAAATGAATAATTTCAAAAGGAGATGAAACAGTAGTTTGAGACGATCCAAAAGACAATCTAACATGTTTGCCAAATTGACAAGCATGACATAACAATGGAGATGTTTTATTATTACATGAAATAAAACGACTAGAAACTAAATGTTGAAGAACATTTTGGCCGGGATGACTGAGGCGTTGATGCCATTTGGATGAGCTGACAGATGCAAGGGCTTGAGGAGTGGGTCTCGTAAGTGGGTACAAGTCACCCGTGCTATCACATCTGAGGAGGATTTGACGGGTCCGAAAGTCCTTCACAGAAAAACCAAATTCATCAAATTCTATTGTGCATTTGTTGTCACGAGTAAACTGACGAACAAAAATAAGATTTTTGATAATCTTAGGAGTAATAAGGACATTTTTAAGAGATAAAGTACGAAAAGGATTTTGAGTAAGGGTAGTGTGACCATAATGGGTGATGGGTATGCGAGATCCGTCACCAACTAAAACCGAAGATAAATTGCACTTATTGCTAAAAGATTTAAGTATACCTGTATCGGCATGAAGGTGAGCAGTCGCGCCAGAATCCATGTACCAGTCCGCATTACTTGGCTCATTAAGACTCATGGAGTTGAAATTTTGAGGTAAATTAATTTCTTGACCATTGTTGCTAGGAACAGGAAACCATTGCCAAGGGTGTCACACCCCGATCCTTGTCGGAATCGATCGAGGCGTGATATATTGTTCAAAGTCTCATGACAACTATGTTATAATATGATTAGATTCAATTAAGTACTAAGTATGCAAACAAGATCCACAACATACAAATACAAATCCAAATATGAACAACATTTATTACATCAAATTTAAATAGTCTTGTGGATTTCTAAGACACAACCTATTTTTCATCAACTTCATTCTTCAAATCTGCATCATGGATAAAAACAGGTCAACTACGAGAGTTGGTGAGTAATCTAATTTTAGTAGAGAAAATTGTGAAGTTGAAACCTTTATAATTGGAAATTTGTTTTCTTTTTGAAGTCGGGAAACAATTGTATTTGAGATAACGGTTTATAAATCAAAAATTGATTAACAAATGATAACAACAACAATAAGTCCTCACCGTATATATACATATGTATATATATATAAATATATATAGGATGGAGCATCTAATCATCATACACATTCAACCACGTGCGATCAATCACCTTAGCGTCCCAAGGCGGGGTGGTCAACCCAATATCGCTATTATTGTCCATAACGTACCTCAAGAATACGGGCATAGTCATGGAGATTAGACTAAAAATGGTAATGCACTACAAGTACATGTAGCGTAAACAAACAATAGTTATACAATTAATGACTCACGTATAAATGTCCCAACAATGTCTCAATTGTGATAAAACAATAAAATGAAGTTGGAATATATTAGAACCACATGATACACCCCAAAAGTATTGAAAATTATAAAGTACGGGGTAGATTACTCACGTTAGTCCCAAAACGAAATGCGTGTGTCGTACGATAGACGATTCGGGTCAAAATGGCGTATAACCTAATATAATTAATAGTTTTGGTTTAGGAACTGCTAAACGAGAATGGAGTATTAATACAAATAATTAGACACATATTCTTATATTAGATGAATTAACAATAATTCATTTTGATTATAATATTAAGGTATTTATTTGTTAAATGAATTTTAAATTGAATTACTTACTTTGCATAATTAATTTATATTTTCAATTTAGGCCAGATTTTAATAATTTCTTATTAAAATAATAACTTGCCCAATTATAATTATTTACAGATTTTAACAATTATTTATATGAAATAATCATTAAAATGCATTTTAAATGCTTAAATACTTAGGAAAATAGTTTTAAATAGTAAACAGTATTGAAAAATTATGAAATTATTAGGAAATCATTATTTCATACAATATGAATTACTGTAAAATTTGTATATTTTTCTGAACTGTTTTAGTATTTATTTAATATTTTAATGATTAAACAACACAAAATTCGGGAAAAATAGTAAATGATTCTCAAAAAATCTGTAAAATTAACCATAGTTTTATAACATGATGTAGAGCTCAGTGTATAAGTTTCAGATATTTGTGACTATGGGAAGTATTTTTCATATATTTCATTATTAATTAATCAATAAAATCATAAATAATAGTAAAAAGTAATATAAATGCATGAAACTTCATATATCATGTTTAATCAGTATACAGGTCATCCCAAAATTTTCTCAGAATTTATTGAATGCAAAAAGTATTTTATGTGAATTATTGCCCTACTTTATTGCAATAATTATAGTAATTCAATAAAAATAAATTATTTTCTGAAAATTTCCATAACTTCTTATTTTATTGATGGGATTCTGAGAAAAATTAGGTTTATGCATAAAATGAGTTTTAGATATTTTGGTGGATTTAATATGTTTCTTGTATGAATATGAAACTTTTAACAACATACCTTGATGAATGCTTCAAAAGGGATGAAGATTTGAGTATAATAGATTGTTCTTGGATGGAATATGAGTATTCTTGGAGGAAATTTCGAGATTGAGAGTGAGAGAAAGAATAGAGAAGGTTTAAGTGGTGAAGAGAATAATGTGTTGGGAGAAAAAAGGAAAGGAAAGTGGATGGGAGGTGTGAGTGGGAGACCATGAGAATAATCTTTTTGCTTTTGGTGGTCTTCATAATTTCCCACTAACACAAGCATCTTTTACATAATTAATATAAGAGTTTTATAAAATTTAATGTAAAGTTTATAAAAATAGAGTTTTATAAAATTTAATGTAAAGTTTATAAAAATGGAGTTTTATAAAAGATGAGTTATTATTTGATTATAACAATCAACTTTGATTTGAAGTTTAATTATAGCATTCAAGTTTGATTCTTTTAAATTTAATTAGAGCATTATACTTTGATTTGATTTTAATATGGTATCATAATTTAATTTGATTATAGTTATAACGTTGTACTATACTATGTTGCTATTAACGTCAATTTATATCGTAGTGTATGAGTTTCGATCCTATTAGCGTCAAGTAATCTTGAGTAGGGTTTGAATGAGATTGCGAGAGGTTTCGTTTGTGATCTTTTTGAGTGTCCGGCTTCGCAACGCAAGGTCCATAGACCCCGTTAAGCCATGATTTGGTGTCCTACACAATCCCGATGATTGTGCAATAGTGTTTTATCGCTTTGGTTCATTGTTTAGCACTGTTAAGGCTAAGGAAAATCAAACACATGAACTTTCCAAATGATGTTTTCTCATTAAAAAAGCGAATTGTACAGTGATTACATAACGTAAACCCTATCATACAAGGGTTAATGGAGTTGAACGGTTTGACTAGTTGACTTTGTTTGACTTTGACTTGACCGAAATTTGATGGTTGTCACATCATCCCCCCGTTAGAGGGAATTTCGTCCCGAAATTTGCATTTTGATTGGGACTTCAAGAGTTTGGAAAAAGATGTGGAAAACTTTTCGTAGTACAAGAAATTGATTATAGTGAGGAACAACCCTCCTGATGTCACATGATGACCTTGGAAATTTCTTATTGTAACTTGAACTGAGTCAATTTAAAAGGAATTTATTGTTTTGGGATGATAGAGTATTCTATGTGTGCTTTTATACTCCCTGTTTTATCCTTGGTATTACCACTATGAATATTTTATAACGTAGTTAGCGAGTTCCATCATTACGAATGTTTCAACAAATTTTGACGAAATTTGCATTATAAGTCCTACAAGTTCTTTTATAGTCGATTGACATAAACTAGTCGTATATCATTAAGATTGCAAGGGCATTTTGGATGGGTGACCCCGCCTTAAGCCCACAACCAAACAAGGAACATGGAATGAGGCGGAATCACACATTCTAAGTCCATAGAATCTTAATGATATATGACCATAATGTTTACACTAGCCCTCATAGATTCCAGGGGAGTAGTATTATTGGGCTAGAAGTAGGAATTGTAGTTCAAAATAAAATAGTTATAAGCCTGCTATCTTCAAACTTGGGCTTTGGCCCATCCCGATTCCTAATCAGAATAGTCCAATACTCCCAATTCTCCAAGCGACCAAGCGGTATCAAGAAATCAAAATCGATTCATCCCCATTTTCCCAATTCGCTACATATCTCGCCTGCTGTTCGTTTGTCGCTGTCTCGCCAAGTTAGTCGCCTGGTCTCACTCTCGCCAATCGCCATCGCCAAGTGCCTAAGTCCCCATTCTCACTTCACAGAAATCAGGTATGTAATCCCGAGACCCAAATCCTGTTCAGATGTTCTTTCTTTTCTGATTGTAAGATTGTTGATTGTTGGTGTTGACGTATTGCACTGCTGCTGCTGTTTTCTGTCAATTTGTTGCCTATTTATGCGTTACTACTGTCTTACTGAGTTTCCTTTTAATTTGGCTGTCATTTGCGATTTGGCGATTTGCCAATTTGATTTATAAGTTATGAACTTATAGATTTGGTTATTGATTTGGTTATGCTTAACAGCTTGTCAGCTTCAAACAAAACTGAAAAGTGACAACAAAGATTGATTTGGTTATTGTTAAATGAGTTATTGGTTATTGTTCTAATTTTGAATTTGATTTTGTTTTGATTGGATCAATTGTTCATTCATTTTGATTTTTCTAGGTATAATCATGGGAAAGATGAAAACATTGAAAGAGAAATTGTTGTCTGCTTACTAATATATCATTCATAATCTGTTTTTAAAGACATTAAAGGCTGTCGGGCTGAGTTGTAATTCTTTTTCTAGGTGTTTTTGGTGTTTATTTGTAGAAAACAATCTGTTTTTTTTATTTTAATTTCAGTTTATAATATTTTCGCCCCTCCAAGTTAATTGTTCAAGCTCCGCCACTGATAGATTTACTAGTAAAAACCCTGAGTTTTTTTACATAGATGATAAGACTTATTTGGGTTTTGCCGTGTTCTCAAGATTCATGGTTTATATACTTGAATCGATGCTAGTTTTAGTAATAAAAAGAAATTTTGAATTTAAACGTCGAGGTTAGAAGCTTGTACTGATATTTAAGGGGTTAAAAAATAAAATTTTATTAGTTACCTATAGCGACACACAAGTCATAATTTGCATGTGTGAAGACTTGGAGTACTTTCTAATTGGTTCGTGTGTGAAGACTTGGAGTACTTTCTAACTGGTTCATGTGTGAAGACTTGGAGTACTTTCTAATGAAAAGTGTGCTACTGGGGAAATTTGAAACTGGTACGTAGCTTTAAAGTCAAGAATATGCAGTAGGCATGTGATGTATTAAATGCATGAGGCACATAAGTCATAATTTGCGGCAACATATATGTATATGTGTGTGAATTGAAGAAGAAGGTTACAGCTCAAAGACCATATATATTCATTTCCTCTTTATTTGTTATTAATTACTTCTCCCACATCACTTATATAAATCATCACATTCTTACCGCAACTTTTAACTTCTCCCTCACAAATGGATCCACCTGCAGATCATCAAAACCCCATATATGACCTCGATTGGTTTCCGTACTTTGATCATCAAGATCTTTTCAGGTATATATAAACATCACTCATTACCCCATCTTTCGCACAAAAAAGTGATTTTGTCTATATTGATCAAAACATGGTTTGGATTTGTAGTGATCAAAAAGAGTCTTCCATCGTGTTGGATTTGATTATCTTGAGTTTTTGGATTTTTGTAGTGGTGACAGGCTCGACCATCATGATTACGAGTTGTCGGAAAAATTGCATGAAGTGCTCGATCAGAACGTTTCCACAGTACTTAACAAAGATCAAAACATCATTTCTAGAAATGAGTTTCACGATTTGGATCCCCTTGAAGATATAAGCTTATGGGATTGTTGGGAGGATGGTAATTTACCATTGGTTAGTTTCAGTGAAGACTGTAAATTCGGTGGTGAGGCTACAGGTAGTTCTAGTGCTGCCACCACTGATCACGGTGGCCGGAAGGTGGCAAATAGATTGAGACCATTGGAGTTTGAAGAGATAGCGAAGTACTTTGAGATGCCGATAATCATGGCAGCAAAGGAACTAGGGATAGGGTTAACATTGTTGAAGAAAAGATGCAGAGAGCTAAACATAAACAGATGGCCTCATAGAAAACTTAAGAGCCTTCAATCCCTCATTCAAAATGCCAAGGTAAACTACGATAATAACCTTCTATACATTACTCATGCATGTATGCATGCACTTGGTAACCAAAGTAGTTTTGGTATTTTCTAAAATTTTTAATTATTAGTTTCTTTATAACATAAACATAGGCCCTAGGCATATGCCATATCGAATCAATTGTTTTACTATGATTTCTGATTTATATTTACATAAACTTAACTCATTGTAAATTTTGTGAACTCACACGAAAAATATATTGCATCTACCTAAAAAAACTAGGAGTTGGGATTAAAGGAGGAGGTAGAGACGTTAGCAGGGCACAAGAAGATGATGGAGAAATTGCCAGGTATGGAATTGACAGAAAGAACAAAGAAGCTTAGGCAAGCTTGCTTCAAAGCTATTTATAAGAAGAGAGGACTTAACAATCCTTAGTCCTTACCTTTTCTTTTAGCCATTTTGTTATAATTAGTGGATTTTAATCTACATTGTATGTGTTTTTTTCTTGATAGATTGATACCCTTTTTAGTTTCATTGTGTTTGTCTATTGATTTTTTATGCAAAAAATTTTGTATAATTTGGGTATTATAGTTTGTATTATGTATTTAGTTATATTCTAGATTGCCGACACGACTACGCTGACGACTCTATACCAGAGGTCTATATAAATAGACTTATGAATTTAGTAGGAATAACTTGATTATAATCTTGTGATTTGTTCCATGTCTGATCCACTCCTAAGATTCACTCGACATGCCCCCAGTTATGTGTAATTAAAATTTTATTAGACTGTTGATCCTAATGAGTCTACCCTAAGTCCACAACCAAACAAGGAACATGTCAACTATGAGAAACACTCATATGGACTTGTGAGTTATTTGTAAATTGATTAGGGAAATAAAGTTTTTTTTTAGACATTGTTGGGTAAAATAATTGTAAAACACTTGTTGGGCCATGGTTAGGAGTGTTGGGCACCTTTTGGGCTTTCCATGGTTACTAAATGTGAAACATGTAGCACTTGCGTGGGCCCTCACAAAACTAAGTTTTCACATTTCTTTCCCACTTCTAGGCCCATTAGGGAACTTAATTGTCCAATGAGTTGGCCATTTTGGAGTGTATCCTTTCGGATACGTTTGTTAAGGTCGGGTATTTTGATGGCTCAAAAGTAATGTGAATGACGCGCTTTGGCCTATAGGTTTGGGAACTCTCGCCTTTGGTCCCCATATAAGCAAACTGGTCCCTCGGTTGATTGGGATGTATACGAATGCTTACCTAGTCAGGACTTTCGGGCTACCGGCACCTCCCCCTTCTAGTTACTACGCGTCCATTACTATGATCCTACCCAACTAGAGTGGATGACTTTGAATTTCCTATGAGCTCTAAGGAATACATATATGTATATACATTTTGTTAAACAACTTGAGTATGTGTGCGATTTTCAGAGAAAGTGGAGAATATTCACAAGTATATGCACACATATAAGTGTCATGAGTAATACGTATGCACATAAGGGAGCAATTAACACACAAAGGTATTCCTAGGATTTTCTAAGTGCGAATTGCATGCAGTTGTGTGTGCATTTTATAAACTAGCATACGAGAGGACCCTAGAGGCTATAGACTAGGTCAAGGCAATTAACCTAATTCCCTATAGTCAAGGGCTCTGATACCAATCTGTCACACCCCGATCCTTGTCGGAATCGATCGAGGCGTGATATATTGTTCAAAGTCTCATGACAACTATGTTATAATATGATTAGATTCAATTAAGTACTAAGTATGCAAACAAGATCCACAACATACAAATACAAATCCAAATATGAACAACATTTATTACATCAAATTTAAATAGTCTTGTGGATTTCTAAGGCACAACCTATTTTTCATCAACTTCATTCTTCAAATCTGCATCATGGGTAAAAACAGGTCAACTACGAGAGTTGGTGAGTAATCTAATTTTAGTAGAGAAAATTGTGAAGTTGAAACCTTTATAATTGGAAATTTGTTTTCTTTTGAAGTCGGCAAACAATTGTATTTGAGATAACGGTTTATAAATCAAAAATTGATTAACAAATGATAACAACAACAATAAGTCCTCACCCTATATATACATATGTATATATATAAATATATATAGGATGGAGCATCTAATCATCATACACACTCAACCACGTGCGATCAATCACCTTAGCGTCCCAAGGCGGGGTGGTCAACCCAATAGCGCTATTATTGTCCATAACGTACCTCAAGAATACGGGCATAGTCATGGAGATTAGACTAAAAATGGTAATGCACTACAAGTACATGTAGCGTAAACAAACAATAGTTATACAATTAATGACTCACGTATAAATGTCCCAACAATGTCTCAATTGTGATAAAACAATAAAATGAAGTTGGAATATATTAGAACCACATGATACACCCCAAAAGTATTGAAAATTATAAAGTATGGGGTAGATTACTCACGTTAGTCCCAAAACGAAATGCGTGTGTCGTACGATAGACGATTCGGGTCAAAATGGCGTAGAACCTAATATAATTAATAGTTTTGGTTTAGGAACTGCTAAACGAGAATGGAGTATTAATACAAATAATTAGACACATATTCTTATATTAGATGAATTAACAATAATTCATTTTGATTATAATATTAAGTTATTTATTTGTTAAATGAATTTTAAATTGAATTACTTACTTTGCATAATTAATTTATATTTTGAATTTAGGCCAGATTTTAATAATTTTTTATTAAAATGATAACTTGCCAAATTATAATTATTTACAGATTTTAACAATTATTTATATGAAATAATCATTAAAATGCATTTTTACATGCTTAAATACTTAGGAAAATAGTTTTAAATAGTAAACAGTATTGAAAAATTATGAAATTATTAGGAAATCATTATTTCATACAATATGAATTACTGTAAAATTTGTATATTTTTCGGAACTGTTTTAGTATTTATTTAATATGTTAATGATTAAACAACACAAAATTCGGGAAAAATAGTAAATGATTCTCAAAAAATCTGTAAAGTTAACCATAGTTTTATAACATGATGTAGATCTCAGTATATAAGTGTCAGATATTTGTGACTATGGGAAATATTTTTTATATATTTCATTATTAATTAATAAATAAAATCATAAATAATAGTAAAAAGTAATATAAATGCATGAAACTTCATTTATCATGTTTAATCAGTATACATGTCATCCCAAAATTTTCTCAGAATTTATTGAATGCAAAAAGTATTTTATGTGAATTATTGCCCTACTTTATTGCAATAATTATAGTAATTCAATAAAAATAAATTATTTTCTGAAAATTTCCATAACTTCTTATTTTATTGATGGGATTCTGAGAAAAATCAGGTTTATGCATAAAATGAGTTTTAGATATTTTGGTGGATTTAATTTGTTTCTTGTATGAATATGAAACTTTTAACAACATACCTTGATGAATGCTTCAAAAGGGATGAAGATTTGAGTATAATAGATTGTTCTTGGATGGAATATGAGTATTCTTGGAGGAAATTTCGAGATTGAGAGTGAGAGAAAGAATAGAGAAGGTTTAAGTGGTGAAGAGAATAATGTGTTGGGAGAAAAAAGGAAAGGAAAGTGGATGGGAGGTGTGAGTGGGAGACCATGAGAATAATCTTTTTGCTTTTGGTAGTCTTCATAATTTCCTACTAACACAAGCATCTTTTACATAATTAATATAAGAGTTTTATAAAATTTAATGTAAAGTTTATAAAAATAGAGTTTTATAAAATTTAATGTAAAGTTTATAAAAATGGAGTTTTATAAAAGATGAGTTATTATTTGATTATAACAATCTACTTTGATTTGAAGTTTAATTATAGCATTCAAGTTTGATTCTTTTAAATTTAATTAGAGCATTATACTTTGATTTGATTTTAATATTGTATCATAATTTAATTTGATGATAGTTATAACGTTGTACTATACTATGTTGCTATTAACGTCAATTTATATCGTAGTGTATGAGTTTCAATCCTATTAGCGTCAAGTAATCTTGAGTAGGGTTTGAATGAGATTGCGAGAGGTTTCGTTTGTGATCTTTTTGAGTGTCCGGCTTCGCAACGCAAGGTCCATAGACCCCGTTAAACCATGATTTAGTGTCCTACACAATCCCGATGATTATGCAATAGTGTTTTATCGCTTTGGTTCATTGTTTAGCACTGTTAAGGCTAAGGAAAATCAAACACATGAACTTTCCAAATGATGTTTTCTCATTAAAATAGCGAATTGTACAGTGATTACATAACGTAAACCCTATCATACAAGGGTTAATGGAGTTGAACGGTTTGACTAGTTGACTTTGTTTGACTTTGACTTGACCGAAATTTGATGGTTGTCACATCATCCCCCCGTTAGAGGGAATTTCGTCCCGAAATTTGCATTTTGATTGGGACTTCAAGAGTTTGGAAAAAGATGTGGAAAACTTTTCGTAGTACAAGAAATTGATTATGGTGAGGAACAACCCTCCTGATGTTACATGATGACCTTGGAAATTTCTTATTGTAACTTGAACTGAGTCAATTTAAAAGGAATTTATTGTTTTGGGATGATAGAGTATTCTATGTGTGCTTTTATACTCCCTGTTTTATCCTTGGTATTACCACTATGAATATTTTATAACGTAGTTAGCGAGTTCCATCATTACGAATGTTTCAACAAATTTTGACGAAATTTGCATTATAAGTCCTACAAGTTCTTTTATAGTCGATTGACGTAAACTAGTCGTATATCATTAAGATTGCAAGGGCATTTTGGATGGGTGACCCCGCCTTAAGCCCACAACCAAACAAGGAACATGGAATGAGGCGGAATCACACATTCTAAGTCCATAGAATCTTAATGATATATGACCATAATGTTTACACTAGCCCTCATAGATTCCAGGGGAGTAGTATTATTGGGCTAGAAGTAGGAATTGTAGTTCAAAATAAAATAGTTATAAGCCTGCTATCTTCAAACTTGGGCTTTGGCCCCTCCCGATTCCTAATCAGAATAGTCCAATACTCCCAATTGTCCAAGCGACCAAGCGGTATCAAGAAATCAAAATCGATTCATCCCCATTTTCCCAATTCGCTGCCTATCTCGCCTGCTGTTCGTTTGTCGCTGTCTCGCCAAGTTAGTCGCCTGGTCTCACTCTCGCCAATCGCCATCGCCAAGTGCCTAAGTCCCCATTCTCACTTCACAGAAATCAGGTATGTAATCCCGAGACCCAAATCTTGTTCAGATGTTCTTTCTTTTCTGATTGTAAGATTGTTGATTGTTGGTGTTGACGTATTGCACTGCTGCTGCTGTTTTCTGTCAATTTGTTGCCTATTTATGCGTTACTACTGTCTTACTGAGTTTCCTTTTAATTTGGCTGTCATTTGCGATTTGGCGATTTGCCAATTTGATTTATAAGTTATGAACTTATAGATTTGGTTATTGATTTGGTTATGCTTAACAGCTTGTCAGCTTCAAACAAAACTGAAAAGTGACAACAAAGATTGATTTGGTTATTGTTAAATGAGTTATTGGTTATTGTTCTAATTTTGAATTTGATTTTGTTTTGATTGGATCAATTGTTCCTTCATTTTGATTTTTCTAGGTATAATCATGGGAAAGATGAAAACATTGAAAGAGAAATTGTTGTCTGCTTACTAATATATCATTCATAATCTGTTTTTAAAGACATTAAAGGCTGTCGGGCTGAGTTGTAATTCTTTTTCTAGGTGTTTTTGGTGTTTATTTGTAGAAAACAATCTGTTTTTTTTTATTTTAATTTCAGTTTATAATATTTTCGCCCCTCCAAGTTAATTGTTCAAGCTCCGCCACTGATAGATTTACTAGTAAAAACCCTGAGTTTTTTTACATAGATGATAAGACTTATTTGGGTTTTGCCGTGTTCTCAAGATTCATGGTTTATATACTTGAATCGATGCTAGTTTTAGTAATAAAAAGAAATTTTGAATTTAAACGTCGAGGTTAGAAGCTTGTACTGATATTTAAGGGGTTAAAAAATAAAATTTTATTAGTTACCTATAGCGACACACAAGTCATAATTTGCATGTGTGAAGACTTGGAGTACTTTCTAATTGGTTCGTGTGTGAAGACTTGGAGTACTTTCTAACTGGTTCATGTGTGAAGACTTGGAGTACTTTCTAATGAAAAGTGTGCTACTGGGGAAATTTGAAACTGGTACGTAGCTTTAAAGTCAAGAATATGCAGTAGGCATGTGATGTATTAAATGCATGAGGCACATAAGTCATAATTTGCGGCAACATATATGTATATGTGTGTGAATTGAAGAAGAAGGTTACAGCTCAAAGACCATATATATTCATTTCCTCTTTATTTGTTATTAATTACTTCTCCCACTTCACTTATATAAATCATCACATTCTTACCGCAACTTTTAACTTCTCCCTCACAAATGGATCCACCTGCAGATCATCAAAACCCCATATATGACCTCGATTGGTTTCCGTACTTTGATCATCAAGATCTTTTCAGGTATATATAAACATCACTCATTACCCCATCTTTCGCACAAAAAAGTGATTTTGTCTATATTGATCAAAACATGGTTTGGATTTGTAGTGATCAAAAAGAGTCTTCCATCGTGTTGGATTTGATTATCTTGAGTTTTTGGATTTTTGTAGTGGTGACAGGCTCGACCATCATGATTACGAGTTGTCGGAAAAATTGCATGAAGTGCTCGATCAGAACGTTTCCATAGTACTTAACAAAGATCAAAACATCATTTCTAGAAATGAGTTTCACGATTTGGATCCCCTTGAAGATATAAGCTTATGGGATTGTTGGGAGGATGGTAATTTACCATTGGTTAGTTTCAGTGAAGACTGTAAATTCGGTGGTGAGGCTACAGGTAGTTCTAGTGCTGCCACCACTGATTACGGTGGCCGGAAGGTGGCAAATAGATTGAGACCATTGGAGTTTGAAGAGATAGCGAAGTACTTTGAGATGCCGATAATCATGGCAGCAAAGGAACTTGGGATAGGGTTAACATTGTTGAAGAAAAGATGCAGAGAGCTAAACATAAACAGATGGCCTCATAGAAAACTTAAGAGCCTTCAATCCCTCATTCAAAATGCCAAGGTAAACTACGATAATAACCTTCTATACATTACTCATGCATGTATGCATGCACTTGGTAACCAAAGTAGTTTTGGTATTTTCTAAAATTTTTAATTATTAGTTTCTTTATAACATAAACATAGGCCCTAGGCATATGCCATATCGAATCAATTGTTTTACTATGATTTCTGATTTATATTTACATAAACTTAACTCATTGTAAATTTTGTGAACTCACACGAAAAATATATTGCATCTACCTAAAAAAACTAGGAGTTGGGATTAAAGGAGGAGGTAGAGACGTTAGCAGGGCACAAGAAGATGATGGAGAAATTGCCAGGTATGGAATTGACAGAAAGAACAAAGAAGCTTAGGCAAGCTTGCTTCAAAGCTATTTATAAGAAGAGAGGACTTAACAATCCTTAGTCCTTACCTTTTCTTTTAGCCATTTTGTTATAATTAGTGGATTTTAATCTACATTGTATGTGTTTTTTTCTTGATAGATTGATACCCTTTTTAGTTTCATTGTGTTTGTCTATTGATTTTTTATGCAAAAATTTTTGTATAATTTGGGTATTATAGTTTGTATTATGTATTTAGTTATATTCTAGATTGCCGACACGACTACGCTGACGACTCTATACCAGAGGTCTATATAAATAGACTTATGAATTTAGTAGGAATAACTTGATTATAATCTTGTGATTTGTTCCATGTCTGATCCACTCCTAAGATTCACTCGACATGCCCCCAGTTATGTGTAATTAAAATTTTATTAGACTGTTGATCCTAATGAGTCTACCCTAAGTCCACAACCAAACAAGGAACATGTCAACTATGAGAAACACTCATATGGACTTGTGAGTTATTTGTAAATTGATTAGGGAAATAAAGTTTTTTTAAGACATTGTTGGGTAAAATAATTGTAAAACACTTGTTGGGCCATGGTTAGGAGTGTTGGGCACCTTTTGGGCTTTCCATGGTTACTAAATGTGAAACATGTAGCACTTGCGTGGGCCCCCACAAAATTAAGTTTTCACATTTCTTTCCCACTTCTAGGCCCATTAGGGAACTTAGTTGTCCAATGAGTTGGCCATTTTGGAGTGTATCCTTTCGGATACGTTTGTTAAGGTCGGGTATTTTGATGGCTCAAAAGTAATGTGAATGACGCGCTTTGGCCTATAGGTTTGGGAACTCTCGCCTTTGGTCCCCAGATAAGCAAACTGGTCCCTCGGTTGATTGGGATGTATACGAATGCTTACCTAGTCAGGACTTTCGGGCTACCGGCACCTCCCCCTTCCAGTTACTACGCGTCCATTACTATGATCCTACCCAACTAGAGTGGATGACTTTGAATTTCCTATGAGCTCTAAGGAATACATATATGTATATACATTTTGTTAAACAACTTGAGTATGTGTGCGATTTTCAGAGAAAGTGGAGAATATTCACAAGTGTATGCACACATATAAGTGTCATGAGTAATACGTATGCACATAAGGGAGCAATTAACACACAAAGGTATTCCTAGGATTTTCTAAGTGCGAATTGCATGCAGTTGTGTGTGCATTTTATAAACTAGCATACGAGAGGACCCTAGAGGCTATAGACTAGGTCAAGGCAATTAACCTAATTCCCTATAGTCAAGGGCTCTGATACCAATCTGTCACACCCCGATCCTTGTCAGAATCGATCGAGGCGTGATATATTGTTCAAAGTCTCATGACAACTATGTTATAATATGATTAGATTCAATTAAGTACTAAGTATGCAAACAAGATCCACAACAAATACAAATCCAAATATGAACAACATTTATTACATCAAATTTAAATAGTCTTGTGGATTTCTAAGGCACAACCTATTTTTCATCAACTTCATTCTTCAAATCTGCATCATGGATAAAAACAGGTCAACTACGAGAGTTGGTGAGTAATCTAATTTTAGTAGAGAAAATTGTGAAGTTGAAACCTTTATAATTGGAAATTTGTTTTCTTTTGAAGTCGGCAAACAATTGTATTTGAGATAACGGTTTATAAATCAAAAATTGATTAACAAATGATAACAACAACAATAAGTCCTCACCCTATATATACATATGTATATATATATAAATATATATAGGATGGAGCATCTAATTATCATACACACTCAACCACGTGCGATCAATCACCTTAGCGTCCCAAGGCGGGGTGGTCAACCCAATAGCGCTATTATTGTCCATAACGTACCTCAAGAATACGGGCATAGTCATGGAGATTAGACTAAAAATGGTAATGCACTACAAGTACATGTAGCGTAAACAAACAATAGTTATACAATTAATGACTCACGTATAAATGTCCCAACAATGTCTCAATTGTGATAAAACAATAAAATGAAGTTGGAATATATTAGAACCACATGATACACCCCAAAAGTATTGAAAATTATAAAGTATGGGGTAGATTACTCACGTTAGTCCCAAAACGAAATGCGTGTGTCGTACGATAGACGATTCGGGTCAAAATGGCGTAGAACCTAATATAATTAATAGTTTTGGTTTAGGAACTTCTAAACGAGAATGGAGTATTAATACAAATAATTAGACACATATTCTTATATTAGATGAATTAACAATAATTCATTTTGATTATAATATTAAGGTATTTATTTGTTAAATGAATTTTAAATTGAATTACTTACTTTGCATAATTAATTTATATTTTGAATTTAGGCCAGATTTTAATAATTTCTTATTAAAATAATAACTTGCCCAATTATAATTATTTACAGATTTTAACAATTATTTATATGAAATAATCATCAAAATGCATTTTTACATGCTTAAATACTTAGGAAAATAGTTTTAAATAGTAAACAGTATTGAAAAATTATGAAATTATTAGGAAATCATTATTTCATACAATATGAATTACTGTAAAATTTGTATATTTTTCTGAACTGTTTTAGTATTTATTTAATATTTTAATGATTAAACAACACAAAATTCGGGAAAAATAGTAAATGATTCTCAAAACATATGTAAAATTAACCAAAGTTTTATAACATTATGTAGAGCTCAGTGTATAAGTTTCAGATATTTGTGACTATGGGAAGTATTTTTTATATATTTCATTATTAATTAATCAATAAAATCATAAATAATAGTAAAAAGTAATATAAATGCATGAAACTTCATATATCATGTTTAATCTGTATACAGGTCATCCCAGAATTTTCTCAGAATTTATTGAATGCAAAAAGTATTTTATGTGAATTATTGCCCTACTTTATTGCAATAATTATAGTAATTCAATAAAAATAAATTATTTTCTGAAAATTTCCATAACTTCTTATTTTATTGATGGGATTCTGAGAAAAATCAGGTTTATGCATAAAATGAGTTTTAGATATTTTGGTGGATTTAATTTGTTTCTTGTATGAATATGAAACTTTTAACAACATACCTTGATGAATGCTTCAAAAGGGATGAAGATTTGAGTATAATAGATTGTTCTTGGATGGAATATGAGTATTCTTGGAGGAAATTTCGAGATTGAGAGTGAGAGAAAGAATAGAGAAGGTTTAAGTGGTGAAGAGAATAATGTGTTGGGAGAAAAAAGGAAAGGAAAGTGGATGGGAGGTGTGAGTGGGAGACCATGAGAATAATCTTTTTGCTTTTGGTGGTCTTCATAATTTCCCACTAACACAAGAATCTTTTACATAATTAATATAAGAGTTTTATAAAATTTAATGTAAAGTTTATAAAAATAGAGTTTTATAAAATTTAATGTAAAGTTTATAAAAATGGAGTTTTATAAAAGATGAGTTATTATTTGATTATAACAATCTACTTTGATTTGAAGTTTAATTATAGCATTCAAGTTTGATTCTTTTAAATTTAATTAGAGCATTATACTTTGATTTGATTTTAATATTGTATCATAATTTAATTTGATTATAGTTATAACGTTGTACTATACTATGTTGCTATTAACGTCAATTTATATCGTAGTGTATGAGTTTCAATCCTATTAGCGTCAAGTAATCTTGAGTAGGGTTTGAATGAGATTGCGAGAGGTTTCGTTTGTGATCTTTTTGAGTGTCCGGCTTCGCAACGCAAGGTCCATAGACCCCGTTAAACCATGATTTAGTGTCCTACACAATCCCGATGATTATGCAATAGTGTTTTATCGCTTTGGTTCAT
Organism: Lactuca virosa; assembly: GCF_052849685.1. Classification (NCBI taxonomy): domain Eukaryota; kingdom Viridiplantae; phylum Streptophyta; class Magnoliopsida; order Asterales; family Asteraceae; genus Lactuca; species Lactuca virosa. The sequence goes on along the minus strand of NC_136428.1, from coordinate 90,178,320 downwards.
TGTTTAGCACTGTTAAGGCTAAGGAAAATCAAACACATGAACTTTCCAAATGATGTTTTCTCATTAAAATAGCGAATTGTACAGTGATTACATAACGTAAACCCTATCATACAAGGGTTAATGGAGTTGAACGGTTTGACTAGTTGACTTTGTTTGACTTTGACTTGACCGAAATTTGATGGTTGTCACAAAGGGAAGGGGCCTGTTGGGCTGGCAAAAAACGCACTAGGCTGCTGTGGAGAATTAAAAAATGGCCCATTATTATTAGTCCATATTTGCTGCTGTTTCAATTGGGCCGAATGGGCTGGTGTATTCGGCTGGACTATAGGGGACGGAAGTATGCCATTGTTTAGAGAAGGTCGTTGACCAGCTGCATAGGGCGACGCATCAGCATACGGCGACGGAGACCAGGGGCACCAAACCCAGCCGCCGTTCGAGCTGAAATTGGGTGGCGAGGGCTGGCCGGCGCCGACGCTTGAGAGATTCCGACCGGCACTGCCACCTGTGCCTGAGAAGTTTCGCCCAACCCTACTACCGTTTTTGCCACCACGTGAGTTCCGGCCACCATTATTCCGTCCACCGCCACGACCGCCACGATTATTGTATCCCTGATGCGTATGATTGGTATTAAGAACTGTAGGCGACGAGGAGTGATCATTATGAGAAGCTTGAGTCATTCGACGATTGAACTGCTCCATGCGTTGTTCTTCAAGTAGCAAGATCGATCTTGCTTCCAAGAAGGTGGGTAGTGGATTTCGGTGACGTATCATAATAGCCACATGATCAAATTTCTGTGAAAGACCATTGATTAAATATGTGACAATATTCTTTTCTGGTACAGGTGCTTCGATGTTATCAAGGAGATCTGCAATGGACTTTATGCGGGCACAGTAATCAGTAACAGAAGAATCTCCCATGACAATGTTTCGAAGCTCATTGTCGAGTTGAATCACTTTGGCGTCTTTGTTGTCACGAAAAAGGTCTTCAAGATTCTTCCATATTTGACTAGCAGTTGCGTTCCTCTTCAAAATCATTTGAAGTAGCGATTCGGATAAGGTGGCATATAACCAAGACTTAACAACGGAATTGATTCTATTCCATTCCTCATCATCCGGGTTGTCTTTGGCAATAACGAGATGATCGGATACCCCATAACCGATGCAGTGAGTTTGGAATAACTCCCTCCAAGCATCATAGTTTAACCGCTCAAGATCAAGCGTCAAAGGTACAACATATTTGATATTGGTTATCTCGTAAGGTTTTTCTACAGGTTTAGACATTGAGAAAAAGAAGGGGAGGGAATAAGTTAAAGAAAAAGATGGCAGGCAGAAAGAGAGGAGAGAGATCGGCTAGGAATACTAGGGTAGCTCTGATACCATGTTTTGGTAATGATTTTCTCTGTCTCTCATTCATACATTAGCAAAGGTTTAAATACAAGAAATCATACAAGGCCATGGGCCGACATATACAAAGGAAATACAAAAAGGATTATACAATTGAACTAATAAAGGAACATATATAATAACCACAAATAGATGAGATGTCGGCTGGCTAACAGATGGGTGGTGGTACGGAGTCACCTAGGTCCGAGAATAGAGTGATAGGGCTATGATCTGAGAGTTCACGACAATGGGCAATTGCAGTTAGTGAAGGGAAGTTACCTATAAAATTCGAGCAAGCAAGGAATCTATCAATCTTGCTGAGTTTAGCATCCACCGTGCTCATGAATGTGTATCTTTCTCCACCCATTTTGAAATCTTGAACCCCGACATTGTGAATGAATTTTTTGAATGCCGACTAGCTTTGGGCGCAAACACCGATCTGGTATCCCATATAGAGAGATGACCGCCCAATCTTTCATTCGAGTCTACACCATTAAAGTCATAATCAGAGGAGTCCCAACAATTATTTACATCAAATCTTGAAAACTTGGTAAGTTGTGTCTCCTGTATTCCTACAAAATTCGACCTGTGAAGAATTTTTAATCGCTTGACCCACCTTACTTTGGCGTCGACACCAATTCCTCAGATATTTAGGGATAGTGTTCATTGGGCAAGTCAAAGTCAAACAAAGTCAACTAGTCACAAGTTTGTAAGGACTCCTCACTGGAATAACTGCTTGCGTGTGTTTCTTTAGTATCTGCCCTCTTCACTTCCTTTGGGTTTGCGTTAAGGTAAAGAGTTGGAACTTTGTCATCTACATCAACATTAGTCCCGATAATCGGAGGATCAACTACCATTTGCGTTACTGGATACTGGTCAGGAGATTGGGTATGTTCGTTCGCCTCATACAACCTCTTTATTTTTTTGATTAATCGACCTCCACTACTGGACTCTGAATTTGATTTGTGGTTATTTCTGCTCATGTGGGCTCTGTTGTGTGGTACGGCAGAAAAAGGATTAGGAAACATCCCAAAACATTCGGATTGGACCATAAACTGACTTAACCCAAAGTGGAATGTCCCTTGGCCCACTTCCGTTGGTTGTGACCCTACTGGCGTCGTAACTTCCTTCACGAGACTGCTCTCTTCTGTTGGGGATCCTTCTTTTTCTCCTCTTTGAACGTCTGTTGCCTTGGGAAGTTCAATCAACTCCACATTTACACTTATGAAAGATTACACCAAACAACAAATCTAGAAATCTGTCCAAACCATACAAACAGAAACAGAAACAAACAGAAACATAACCAAATCAAAAAACAGAAACACATGTTACGAACCAAATCTGGAAAGTGGGTAGAAGAATTTTAGTGGATTTTTGATGAATTTAGAAGGAACTTTTGAGGATCTTTTCTAAATAAATCAGAAGAGAACATGATCATCATAAAAAGTAATTACCCTTTTAGCCCTTTTAATTTAATAGTAATTCAATTTTACTAACAAACCTTAACCTTATGGATGGGATCAAATGACTACTACTATCATCCATTTGTTTTCTGATACATATGGTCAAGTTGCTTCAACTGTAGTTAACAATAATAAACCGTTTTTCATCATTTTTATAAAGCAATTTGTAACGCCCCGAACCTCAGGCATTGATTTAAATAAGAATTTCTTTGGTTTTAAGTCCTACTCGACGAGTTGGTTGCCCTACTCGTCGAGTAGCAGCGGGGTGGGATCGCATGTTTAGTGACCTACTCGTCGAGTCCATGAAGGGACTCGATGAGTAGGAGCTGGCAGATGAAACCCTAAATCCCGGGGGTTTGCACCCTATTTAAAGAGGCTTAAGCCTCCTTTGGCCTCTTTGCAGTCCTTGAGAGCTCATAGAAACCCTAATTCGTGTGGTGCTTCATTCTTGTGTGTCTTGAGCTTTAGAAAGAAGGTTTTTGGAAAGGAAGAGATTGGAGGGCAAGAGACTAGGAGCAAGGAAGGTGTGGGAATCAGAAATCTACCTCAGTTAGCATCATTTGGAGGTATCAATTCGCCACCTTTACCTCATTTTCCTTCTAGACCTCATTTGGTTGAGATCTAGGGTTTTTATGGTTTGATTGTAATGATATTGTGAGATATGAGCTAGATCTGAAGTTGTAACTTCAGATCTGGACCCTTCTTGGGTCCTAAAGTCATAAAGCTCCGAGTTTGGCCATGTATGAAGCTTTCCTTGAGTATGAAACCCCATTCTGAGCTTGGATTTGACATTAAGAGCCTTTTTAGCTATGCATGCACGTAAAGTTTACAACTTTACGTGAAAAGCATGTCTTAGGAGCTTGGATCTGTAATTTGGAGCCATTGCATGGCTTAAAAGAGTCTGTATGGATTAAGGACTGAAGGAACTCGACAAGTCGCAAGGCCGACTCAGCAAGTCATATGAAGATAGGTCTGGACCCGACGAGTTGGATGAACAACTCGGCGAGTCCGATGAAGATTTCCATAGAACTCGACGAGTTGTATGAACAACTCGGCGAGTCGGTTGAAGTTTCCCCAATTTATGTATGCGTATGTAACCATCGAGTTGCAAGAAGGAAACTCAACGAGTGGCCTTAGAGTTCGATCGTAAACCAAAGGAACTCGACGAGTCACTCCGGTGACTCGGCGAGTGGACAAAGTACTTCAAGGAACTCGGCGAGTAGTCGAGGGTACTCGGCAAGTAAGGGTCAACATGGACTGTTGACCTTGACTGAGGACTTTGACTTTGACCAAGGGTTGACTAGTTGGTTTATAGAGTACCTTGAAAGGTTGGGAACTGATGGGTATGATTGTATTATGGTAATAGGTGGTGGAGTTTTTGGCAGTGATCCGAGAGTTGGAGTTTATCTACCGAGTCGACATCTACAAGGTGAGTTATCCTCACTGTATCGAAAGGGTCTAAGGCACCAAGGCCGGCCCTTTAGTTGTTATGGTTATGATATGATATATGCGATTATGATCTGATAGATCGGAATCAGGATAGACAGTATGTTATGTTTTTATGATCCTTAGGGATTGGTATGTTAGTGGCCTGCTGGGCCTGTGCTCTAGTTATGAGAGATTGCTATGATTGATGATCTGTAAGATAAATATATTTGATTTCTGTATATGCCAGTTTATGTTAGTTATGCGCACATGATTATTTGCTTGTTGGTTGGGTTGAGGCGGTCCTGCTTTGTGCTGAAGGCCAACATACCCTATGAGCGGTCCGGGGAGACTGTAGGCCCACGTGGCAGTCCAGTCATGCCGAAGGCTCGGTATAGATTCAGTTAGACTGTAGGCCCTGTAGGGCGGTCCAGTCAGGCCGATGGCCCAGTATGCATGTTGATTGATCGATTATTACCGATATGATATTATCAGTGTGGTATTGGTATTTTGGGGGTAGCTCACTAAGCCCTCGGGCTTACAGTTTACAGTTATTGTTTCAGGTACTTCGGGAGATCATGGCAAGGCGAAGGCGTGACCGTACCACTCCCCATCCTTATGATCTGGCTTTTGGGACACTCTGATTGAAAAATGATTTGAAAACATTTTTTGTAAACAATACCATTGGGTTTTATTTATGATTGAAAAAGTTTAAATTTTGCGTAAAATTTATTGATGTTACAAGTTGGTATCAGAGCCTTGGTTTGAGTGAATTGGAGAAACACTCGTGTGAATCCAGTCTCAAATCAAGGGAATTTTCAGAAAATAATTTTTTTTATAATGGTTTCCAAAATAAAGGATAGAGGATGCAGAGGGTACGATCAACCAGAGCCTGTAAGTAAACCCCAAAATACCATACAATTATTTGATATTATGATATGTTAGAACAGCATGCTAGTGCTAGGCTAGGGATCTTCAGGAATCGCATGATAGACTTGCCTGATTATATGGTGCCTACTAGCCTAGGGTTTCTTGTATATAGAATTGACATCATTACTTTAGTTGTTAGTGTATGCATCACGGCTGTGCGTAATCAAGATCTTATAGCCTGAGAATGTTGGATTCAGTATTCAGACATGATTGGATATTCGAAAGTCTATTGGATCCAGTGTTATGTGCGACTAGCATGCACTAGCACTGCAGGGGTTGATGGAAGTTTCATGGATGTGTGAGTTGTGGGAGCAGTGAGCAGTGAGGCCAGTTGCGAGATAGGCAATGCTCCCCTAGGAGAGAGGGTTGAGCGCATATTATCTCGATGATAGTGTTAAGGTGTTGTGGTGATACTTGAGACAAATATGGGTAGGTGTGGAAGGTAGTATGGGCCCGTACTACTGAAAGCACAGGACCCATACGCGTAGCAAGGAACTCACAACCCATAGGGATTGTGGGTTTTGGTCTCCCGATATTATGTTGTTTGTCTGATATCTTGAGTGTATCTTTCAGTATGGTGGTGACGAGACGTTTTGCTTCTGGGTCCGGATCAGGATCGGGATCCAGATCAGGGTTAGGATCGGGAGACGGAGGGTCAGAGGTGCCGGTAGCACCTGTGCCCGTGGTTCAGATAGGGACAGAGGAGTTTGATGCTAGGATCCGAGAGATTCTGCACGATGAGGTCGTTGCGGCCATTCGAGCGCAGCTACCGGAGATGTTTGGGTCGATTAAGACCGTGATGGTCGAGTATTTTGATGAGCGATATGCAGCTCTAGCTGAGACAGCGGCCACTGCAGCCACATCGGCTGTAACCGCGGCATGGATTGGAGGAGGAGCCGACCGGGCTTTCCAGTATCGAGACTTCGATAACACGAAGCCCCCCACATTTAATGGTACACAGGATGCGATCAGGGCTATGAGGTGGTTGTCTGATGTGGAGGGCTGTTTCTTTACGTGGTCATGTCCTGCTGACCAGAAGGTCAGGTCTGCCCTGAACCTGCTGAGGCTTGGGGCAAAGGATTGGTGGAGATTGACGACAGGGTCGTACACTAATGACCAGTGAGCTGCTGTTACTTGGGAGCAGTTTAGGGATATGTTCCGCACCCGCTACGTTCCACGTGTTGAGCAGAAGCGGCTGGCTCAGGAGTTTTTGACATTGAGGCAGGGGGAGTCTATGATGGAGATTACTCGTATGTTCACGGAGAGGGCTATGTTTTGCCCGGAGTTTTCTTCAGAGCAGTCTTAGATGACTTGTTATCTGAGTATGCTCAAGACAGATATTCGACAGTTTGTGGCTACACAGCGTTGTGATACCCTTCTGGATCATCAGGAAGTCGCGAGGCGGCATGAGTTAGAGATTGAGCTGCAGTTGAGGGAGCAGCGTCAGGTTCCGGTACAGTCTCAACCGGCACCTAAGCGGTCTAAGACCGCTGATACTCGGACCGGGGGTCAGCAGAGCCGCGCTTGTGGGAAGTGTGGCCGGGGTCATTCTGGGGTTTGTCGAGCGGGAGGTGGTTGCCACAAATGTGGGAAGGAGGGGCATTATGCCAGGGACTATCGTCAGTCCGCCCCTCCAGTAGATATGAGGATTTATTTCCATTGTCATCAGGTTGGTCACGTGAAGACCAACTGTCCGCAGCTCGCCGCCAAGCCGACGTAGGATTCCGCATCGACTACTTTGAGGATTGGGGATGGGAGGCCAGTCAAGGTGGAGCCTCAGAAGGCTCAGGGGTGCACCTTCCAGCTTACGGCTGAGGAGGCCAAGGCAACACCGGATGTGGTTGCCGGTATGTTTCTATTTTTCTGTTTCAGTTATTATATATGTGTTACGCTTATTGGTTGTACTTGTGTTTAGGTACGTTTTTAGTAAACTCTTTGCTTGCTTTGGTATTATTCGACTCAGGGGCGAGTCGATCGTTTGTATCTCAGGCTTTCAGTAGAGGGTTCAGTGTGTCGGTGGGTGAGCTTGAGTGTCCGTTGCGAGTTTCGATCGCCAACGAGCATCGGGTTTTTGCTTCTTCGGTCTACCGGGGATGCGAGTTGGAAATTTTCGGGGTATCCTTCCCGATAGACATGATTCCTATTCCCATGAGGGAAGTATGCGTGGTAGTAGGAATGGATTGGCTAGGTCGATTTGGCGCCATGATCGACTGTGAGGGACAGCGAGTGGTGGTTCGAACCCCAAATGGGGGAGAACTGTTGGTATATGGCGAGGGTACAAGGATCGGATCAGGGTTTTGGTCGGCAGCCAGGACTCGATAGTATATTCAGCACGGGTGTGCCGGTTATTTAGTTTATGTGGTGGATACGCGGGATATGGTACAACCCTCAGTCTCAGAGGTCCCAGTGGTTAGGGAGTTTGCTGACGTGTTTCCGGAGGAGTTACCCGGCGTGCCTCCGGAGAGGCAGGTTGAGTTCAGGATTGATCTAGTGCCGGGTGCGGCCCCTATCGCCAAGGCGCCGTACCGTTTGGCACCGCCTGAGATGCAGGAGCTATCATCTCAGTTGCAGGAGTTGTTGGGTAAGCAGTTTATTCGTCCGAGTAGCTCACCCTGGGGAGCACCGATCCTCTTCGTCAGGAAGAAGGACGGTTCGCACAAGATGTTCATTGACTATAGGGAGTTGAACAAGTTAACGGTGAAGAACCGGTATCCACTCCCGAGGATAGATGATCTTTTTGATCAGTTGTAGGGTGCATCTTGGTTCTCCAAGATCGATTTGAGATCCGGATATCACCAGGTCAGGGTGAGGGAGGAAGATGTGGAGAAGACCGCGTTCTGGGCTCGCTATGGTCATTACGAGTTCGTAGTGATGCCGTTTGGGCTCACCAACGCGCCGACTGTGTTCATGGATTTGATGAACCGAGTCTGCAGACCGATGCTCGATCGCTTGGTCATTGTGTTCATAGATGATATCTTGTTGTATTCCAAGACCTGAGAGCAGCACGAGGAGCATCTCAGGAAGCTGCTGGAGGTTCTGCGGCGAGAACGGCTATATGGCAAGTTCTCGAAGTGTGAGTTTTGGTTACGAGAGGTCCAATTCCTTGGACATCTCTTTAACCAGGAGGAGATTTTGGTCGATCCGGCCAAGGTGGAGGCGGTTGTGCAGTGGGAGATTCCGAAATCTCCCTCAGACATTAGGAGTTTCTTGGGTTTAGCAGGGTACTACTGGAGATTCATTCGAGATTTCTCCAAGATTGCAGCACCCCTCACTCGTTTAACGAGGAAGGTGGTGGATTTTCGGTGGGCCCCTGAGCAGCAGAGGGCATTTGAGACCCTCCGGCGATGTTTATGCGAGGCGCCGGTGCTAACACCCCCCGAGGGAGTCGAGGATTTTGTAGTATTTTGTGATGCATCCACCTCGGGCTTGGGGGTAGTCCTCATGCAGAGGGGACGAGTGGTAGCTTATACATCACGACAGATGAAGCCACATGTGACGAGATACCCTACGCATGATCTTGAGTTGGGAGCGGTGGTTTTCGCTCTCAAGATTTGGAGGTATTATCTGTACGGGGTCCGTTGCACTATATATACGGATCACAAGAGTTTGAGACACATCATGGATCATCCGAACCTGAACATGAGGCAACACAGGTGGCTGGACGTGGTCAAGGACTATGATTGTGAGATCCTTTACCATCCAGGTAAAGCGAATGTGGTTGCAGATGCTTTGAGCCGCAAGTCAGCTGGGTCTTCTACCCCAGCAATGTGTATGAGGATAACGGTGGATTCTCTACTTGTGAGCTTGATTAGGGATGCTTAGGTTGAGGGTATGAGATTGGAAAACTGGAAGTTAGAGAGGATTAAGGGCGAGAGCGCCCGGTTTGTTCAAGATAGCCGTGGGTTATTGACTCTATACGGTCGGATTTGGGTTCCGATGTCCAGAGGGGTCCACCAGACAGTGATGGAAGAGGCTCATAAGTCTCACTTTTCCATTCACCCAGGGGCCACCAAGATGTACCGTGATTTGAGTATGAGTTATTGGTGGCCTGGTATGAAGCAAGAAATCGCTTGGTATGTGGAGAGGTGCTTGACCTGTAGGATGGTCAAGGCTGAGCATCAGAGGCCGCATGGTAAGCTGCAGCTTCTGGAGATTCCCATGTGGAAATGGGAGCAGATCACGATGGACTTTATTACGAAGTTGCCGAGGACGGCGAAGGGGTTCGATGCTATATGGGTCATCGTGGATCGATTGACCAAGAGTGCACATTTCTTGGCCATACGAGAGAGTTCGTCGGCTGAAAAATTGGCCGACATGTACATCCGCGAGATTGTCTCTCGCCATGGTGTCCCAATCTCCATTGTCTCCAATCGAGATGTCATGTTTACTTACCGTTTCTGGCAGAAGTTCCATGAGGAACTGGGTACGCGACTGCATTTTAGTACGGCGTTCCATCCGCAGACCGATGGGCAGAGTGAGCGGACCATTCAGACCCTTGAGGATATGTTGAGGGTGTGCGTCATTGACTTCGGTGGGAGTTGGGATTGCCACCTACAGCTTGCAGAGTTCGCCTACAACAACAGCTATCATTCCAGCATTGGCGCCCCAACTTTTGAGCTGTTGTATGGGCGGAGGTGTAAAACCCCAGTTTGCTGGGGTGAGATTGGGCACAGGGTGATGGGTCGGACAGAGGTAGATCTGCAAACTACCGAAAAGATACAACAGATTAGACAGCGATTGCAGACAGCTCAGATTCGGTAGAAAAGTTATGCCGACCGACGCCGATCCAAGTTGGAATTTCAGGTGGGTGACATGGTACTTCTGAAGGTCTCGCCCTGGAAGGGTGTGATCCGCTTCAGGAAGAGGGGAAAATTGGGCCCCCGTTATGTTGGGCCGTTCAGGGTCATTTCCAGGGTTGGCAAAGTGGCTTATAGGCTAGAGCTTCCGGAGGAGCTTAGCCGGATCCACAACACGTTCCATGTTTCGCAGTTGCGAAAGTGCTTCATGGACCAGGAGGCAGTAGTATCGCTGGATGATATTCAGGTCGATGAGCGCCTGAATTACGTGGAGAGGCCTGTGGCTATCTTCGAGAGGAAGAAGAAGATTTTACGGAACAAGGAAATACCTTTGGTGAAGGTGCAGTGGGAACATCAGAAGGGATCCGAGTGGACATGGGAGCTGGAGGCAGAGATGCGCGAGCACTACCCGACATTGTTTATTCCAGAGGACTTCAAGGGTGAAGTCTAGTTCAAGTGGGGGAGAATTGTAACGCCCTGAATCTCAGGTATTGATTTAAATAAGAATTTCTTTGGTTTTAAGTCTTACTCAACGAGTTGGTTGCCCTACTCGTCGAGTAGCAGTGGGGTGGGATCGCATGTTTAGTGACCTACTCCCCGAGTCCATGAAGGGACTCGACAAGTAGGAGCTGGCAGATGAAACCCTAAATCCCGGGGGTTTGCACCCTATTTAAAGAGGCTTAAGCCTCCTTTGGCCTCTTTGCAGTCCTTGAGAGCTCATAGTAACCCTAATTCGTGTGGTGCTTCATTCTTGTGTGTCTTGAGCTTTAGAAAGAAGGTTTTTGGAAAGGAAGAGCTTGGAGGGCAAGAGACTAGGAGCAAGGAAGGTGTGGGAATCAGAAATCTACCTCAGTTAGCATCATTTGGAGGTATCAATTCGCCACCTTTACCTCATTTTCCTTCTAGACCTCATTTGGTTGAGATCTAGGGTTTTTATGGTTTGATTGTGATGATATTGTGAGATATGAGCCAGATCTGAAGTTGTAACTTCAGATCTGGACCCTTCTTGGGTCCTAAAGTCATAAAGCTCCGAGTTTGGCCATGTATGAAGCGTTCCTTGAGTATGAAACCCCATTGTGAGCTTGGATTTGACATTAAGAGCCTTTGTAGCTATGCATGCACATAAAGTTTGCAACTTTACGTGAACAACATGTATTAGGAGCTTGGATCTATAATTTGGAGCCATTGCATGGCTTAAAAGAGTCTGTATGACTTAAGGACTGAAGGAACTCGGCGAGTCGCAAGGTCGACTCGGCGAGTCATATGAAGATAGGTCTGGACCTGACGAGTTGGATGAACAACTTGGCGAGTCCGATGAAGATTGCCATAGAACTCGACGAGTTGTATGAACAACTCGGCGAGTCGGTTGAAGTTTTCCCAATTTATGTATGCGTGTGTAACCGTCGATTTGCAAGAAAGAAACTCAACGAGTGGCCTTAGAGTTCGATCGCAAACCAAAGAAACTCGACGAGTCACTCCGGTGACTCGGCGAGTGGACAAAGTACTTCAAGGAACTCGGCGAGTAGCCGGGGGTACTCGGCGAGTAAGGGTCAACATGGACTGTTGACCTTGACTGAGGACTTTGACTTTGACCAAGGGTTGACTAGTTGGTTTATGGAGTACCTTGAAAGGTTGGGAACTGATGGGTATGATTGTATTACGGTAATAGGTGGTGGAGTTTTTGACAGTGATCCAAGAGTTGGAGTTCATCTACCGAGTCGACATCTGCAAGGTGAGTTATCCTCACTGTATAAAAAGGGTCTAAGGCACCAAGGCCGGTCCTTTAGTTGTTATGTTATGATATGATATATGCGATTATGATCTGATAGATCGGAATCAAGATAGACAGTATGTTATGTTTTTATGATCCTTAGGGATTGGTATGTTACTGGCCTGCTGGGCCTGTGTTCTAGTTATGAGAGATTGCTATGATTGATGATCCGTAAGATAAATATATTTGATGTCTGTATATGCCAATATATGTTAGTTATGCGCACATGATTATTTACTTGTTGGTTGGGTTGAGGCGGTCCTGCTTTGTGTTGAAGGCCAACATACCCTATGAGCGGTCCGGGGAGACTGTAGGCCCACATGGCGGTCCAGTCATGTCGAAGGCTCGATATAGATTCAGTTAGATTGTAGGCCCTGTAGGGTGGTCCAGTCAGGCCGATGGCCCAGTATACATGTTGATTGATCGATTATTACCTATATGATATTATCAGTGTGGTATTGGTATTTTGGGGGTAGCTCACTAAGCCCTCGGGCTTACAGTTTACAGTTATTGTTTCAGGTACTTCAGGAGATCATGGCAAGGCGAAGGCGTGACCGTACCGCTCCTCATCCTTATGATCTGGCTTTTGGGACACTCTTATTGAATAATGATTTGAAAACATTTTTTGTAAACAATACCATTGGGTTTTATTTATGATTGAAAAAGTTTAAATTTGGCGTAAAATTTATGGATGTTACACAATTGTTAACATTTTAAGTGCTTATCTTGTGATGCAACTACAAGTTTGTTTCTGATACATATGGTTCAACTGTAGTCGAGGAAATCACACCATCCAAGGCAAAATTCAACCTAAAATCTAAGAAATAACATTTAAACACATAATAACATAAATCTAAACCTAATTTTCAACATATAACCACTTAAATTCAAAGATTTCGAAAAAATAAAAAAGTTAGGGTTTTACCTTCAAAAAACGATTTGGGGAAGAAGAGGTTGAACTAAAACGAGTTGAGTGTAGCTTCGGTCGACCCAGCAGCGGCGGCGACGGCTACACTAGCGGTCGTGGAGATGAAGGTGGAATTTGCAGACAAAATTGGGGGGAACATCGACTTCTTTGGAGCGCAATAAAAAAACATCGGTGTTAACTGTGAAAAAAAGAACGACGTATAGTATAAAAAGAGTTTATTTAGTTTAAATCCTAGGAATGTTATAGGAATAACGCATTTATTAACTAGGAAACAAAAAAATAGCATTTAATCTAGGAGTTAAATCGTGTGTGTGTGTGTGTGTGTGTGTGTGTGTGTGTGTGTATATATATATATATATATATATATATATATATATATATATATATATATATAGTCAAGATCAAATAAGAAAGAAAATTTTGGTAGGAAGGTAAGAATTTTTTTATATACATATTTTTTTAGCAAAAAAATGAAATGAATCATTAGATGATTCAAAAGTAAGATGATTCACAAGAAAAAATTCCAAAAAAAACACCTTCATGATTCATTTTTAGGTACATCAAGAAAAAAATTCACTTTTATGATAATTTTAGTGAATATCAACAAAATCATCGTAAAAATGAATCATCGAAAAGTTTTTTCGGGATTTTTCTTGGTTAATCATGTTATTATTGATTCATCTAGTGATTCATTTGTTTTGTTTGCCAAAAAAATAAGCCGAAAAAAAATTTCTTACCGAATCTATATATATATATATATATATATATATATATATATATATATATATATATATATATATATATATATATATATATATAGAGTGAAGATCAAATAAGAAGGAAAATTTTGGTAGGAAGGTAAGAAGTTGTTTTTCTATATAGTTTTTTAGCGAACATACAAAATGAATCATTAGATGATTCAAAGCTAAGATGAGTCACAAGAAAAAATTCCCAAAAAAATATCTTCATGATTCATTTTTAAATAAATTAAGAAAAAATTAACTTTTATGACAATTTTAGTGAATAACAACGAAATCATTGTATAAATGAATTATCGGTGTGTTTTTTGGAGATTTTTTTTGGTGAATCATGTTATTTTTGATTCATCCGGTGATTCATTTCTTTTGTTCGTCAGAAAAGTATGTAGAAAAAAAACTTCTTACCTTCCTACTAAAAAAAATTTCTTACTGGATCTATATATATATATATATATATATATATATATATATATATATATATATATATATAAAATACGTTTTTACCTCAAAATATAAAAAAATATATTCAGATCCTAGGAAATTCATAGGAAATATTAGGGAACTTCCAACGGATTTCCGAGGAAATACATAATTATCAGAAATTTATGGAAAATGCATAGGAAGTTCCAGGGGATCTCTTAGGAATCAAACTAATTTTTTACATTCTTATATATTCAAATGTTATTTTTTATTCATTTCATACTTTGTGCAACTTTGTTATGTATGAAATACTTTTATCTTACTAAAATATTATGCACATACATAAAAATACATATGTACACATACACTATATAAAATGTATAATGATAAACAAATGTTTTGAGTACTATGTTATGTTGGTGTGCGCACTTACTTATGTATATATTATGCATAACTTGGTAAACTAAAACCAGTTCATGTATAATGAAGTTGTACAAAATATTGAACGAAAAAAAGCAATGTTTCATATTTTAATATTTGAAAATGGATTATTTTCCTAGGAAATCCCTAGGAAATTTGTGGGAACTTCCGATGGATTTCCGAGGAAACGCCTCAATCGTCACAAATTTGTAGGAAATGCATAGGAAGTTCCAAGGGATTTCCTAGGAATCAAACTCATTTTTTCATTCATATTATTTTTTATTCGTTTCATACTTTGTGCAACTTTGTTATATATGAAATACTTTTATCTTACCAAAATATGTATTTTGCACATACATAAACATAAATATATACACATACACTATATAGAATGTATAATGATAAACAAATGTTTTGAGTAATATGTTATTGTGGTGTGCACACTTACGTATGTATAAATCATGCATAACTTGGTAAACTAAAAACAATTCATGTATAATGCAACTGTAAAAATTATTGAACGAAAAAAATGAATGTTTCATATTTTAAAATTAGAAAATGGATTCTGTTCCTAGGAAATCCCTAGGAAAATTATGGAAACTTCTGATGGATTTCCGAGGAAATAGATTAGTCGTCACAAATTTATGGGAAATGCATAGGAAGTTCCAAGGGATTTCCTAGGAATCAAACAAAAATTTTCATTCTTATAGGTTGAAATGTTATTTTTTATTCATTCCATACTTTGTGCAACTTTGTTTTACATGAAATACTTTTATCTTACCAAAATATGTATTATGCATATACATAAACATACATATGTACACATACACTATATAAAATTTATAATGATAAACAATTGTTTTGAGTAATGTGTTATGGTGGTGTGCACACTTACATATGTATATATCATTGCATAACTTGGTAAACTAAAAACAATTCATGTATAATGAAGTTATACAAATAATTGAATGAAAAAATAAATGTTTCGTATTTTAATATAAGAAAATGGATTATGTTCCTAGGAAATCCATAGGAAATATGTGGGAATTTCCGATGGATTTCCGAGGAAATACATTAGTCGTCACAAATTTAAGGGAAATGCATAGGAAGTTCCAAGGGATTTACTAGGAATCAAACTCATTTTTTCATTCTTATTATTTTTTATGCGTTCCATACTTTGTGAAACTTTGTTATACATGAAATACTTTTATCTTACCAACATATGAATTATGCACATACATAAACATAAATATGTACACATACACTATATAGAATATATAATCATAAGCAAATGTTTCGAGTAAGGTGTTATGGTGGTGCGCACATTTATGTATGTATATATCATGCATAACTTGGTAAACTAAGAGCATTTAATGTATAATGATGTTTTGCAAAAAATTGAACGAAAAAAATAGATGTTTCAACTTTTTGTATTAGAAAATGGATTGCGTTTCTAGGAAATCCCTAGGAAAAATTTGGGAAGTTCCGATGGATTTCCTAGGAAATACATTATTCGTCACAAATTTCTAGGAAATGCATATGAAATTCCAAGGGATTTCCTAGAAAGCAAACTCGTTTTTTCATTTTTATAGGTTCAAACGTTATGTTTTTTGTTCCATATTTTGTGGAACTTTGTTATACATGAAATATTTTTATCTTACCAAAATATGTATTATACACATACGTAAACATACATATATGCACATACAATATATAGAATATATAATAATAAACAAATGCTTTGAGTAATGTGTTATGGTGGTGTACATACGTACGTAACACAAGTGTCTATATAAATTATTTAAGTCTAGTAACAGTCATGGTTTAATTTGTTTAAGTACCATAAGTGTCTATATAAATTGATCATTTGTATGCTAGTTGTTAGAAATATATAACAATCTGATTACCACGAATAAAAGGCTCGGTTACCAGTTACTGGGTGACAGATATATATATTTAATGAGATTAGATGCGGAAAGATAAGAAGTGCGGAATAAATAAATACTGGAAAGCTATAAATGACTGAAAGCTATAAATGAAATAAATGACAGTATTTAAATGACATAAAGCGTTAATAAAATATATAAATATATATATAGTAGGTGGTGTTAGAACGGGACTTGTGGAACGACTGTTTTGTCAAGTTGTTAGTCAAATAAATGACTAACAGGCTTAGGGTTGGACTGGATCTTAATAGACTGTGTCTCTATTTGTTCAAAGTTCAATCCGGTAAGTAACAATAAGTTCTTTTTATGTAACAATGAATTGTTTACAAAACGATACAAAATACACGGGTAATGTTTTTTGTATGTGGGTATGGGTTTTTTTAAGGTGATTTGATGAGGTTGAAGTGGGTATTTGGAGGGTGGTAGAAGGTGGAATAAGGTTGTAGTTTTGGTGGTATAAGGTAACAAAGAGGGTGATGTTGAAAGAGCTTTGGGTGGTTATGAATATAGATTTTAGTAGTAAATCTCTCTGGATAGCCAATTCTCTCTCGCGTCTCTCTGGGGTTTGCAGTGGTCAAAAAAATCGAGGAAAATTCCTGGATGTAGGTAAGGTCTTGAATAATCTGCGCTGAAAATCTCTCCCGTATATTCTTCTTGAGTTGTGCTCGGTGAATTTTTTCTTAACTTGCAAATTCTGATGTCGAAAAACAGCAAGGTGGTGATAGTTGTGGTGATTTGAAAGGGTTTTTGGAGGAGGTTTAAGGAGGGTATTTGGAGGGTGTTTGGAGAGTATTTTGAGGTTGGCTATGTGTTTATTCTTCTGGAGATGAGAGAGTAATAGGAGATATATTACAAGGAAACACAAAACACACACAATTGTGAATTGAATTTCCATTTTTGACCCTTGAGGTTTTTAAATTCTTGACAATTTTAGTCTTGATTTGTTTTGTCTTCAAACGACCAAATATTGCGTCTATTTTTCCGTCTTTGCGTATTTCGTCTTTTGCATATTTTTCTATTTCATAATTAAGCACGAATCCACGCAACCTGAAATAACTGATAATATTTGTTAGATAATATAAAACCAATTCGTCTTATTTCAGTGATGATCACATATAAAAACATTTTTCAACAATTTCCCCCTATGTGATCATTGAAGAAATAAGGATAGATATAATCACATTAACAGTTTTAATCTTGAAGATTTGGGATAAAAGTTTTGTCAATGAGAAGATATATATAAAACCATTGTAATCGTTTTGAAAGTTTGTGACTTGGTTTAACATATCTTATGTAAAAGATTTTCAGAAATTTGTTTCCGAATCAAAGTCTCGGGTTCGGTTATCAAAGGGTAGTCATATATGTATCTAAAGAAATTTCCTTAGATTTTATAGCATTATTAATGACGACAAGTGGTCTAACAGGTCGATTCAGATGAACGCTCATAGGTATAGCTCACACTTCACTTGGGTGTTTGGTTGTTCTGGCAGCAGAACAAGTTAATGATCACTAAAAATGAGTGATATCTCTCTCTGACGACTCACACTCATATTGGAGGTGTTCAGCTATGTTTTTCCTGTAAAGTCACTTAGTCTCATTATTAGATAATCAATCACATAAGACTGGTTTCGGCATTACTCAGCGGGTTTCTTCATTCATGCCATTAAAGTTCACTCTCTCTCCGTCGGGAAATACATGTAGAGGGGTTTAGCAATTTTCATAGTGCAGTTTGCAACTAAGATACTTCAGTGATGAAGGCTACAGTATCCCGGGAAATCCATTGTTGTTGCAGCTTCTTCTTTGATAGTATCATGTTTGTTGATCAATATCGATTTATTGTAAAAAGATATTTTGTTTTAGCATTGAGAATTTGCTACATTTGAGACCTTTTTAAGAGTATTTGACTTGAGTGATTGAGATATCTTCTTTTGTGAAAAATGGTTAAAACAAATCGCGGAATTTTATGATTTTTGTTTTGAAATAACCATTTGGTTGAAAGTTTGTTTGAAAATACCAAATATAGAATAATTTTCTTTTTGTTTTGTTTGGTATATCTTTATTGAATCCATTTGTTTTCTTGTTGATTTGTCTTTGAGGATTAGATGTTGATAGATATTTGTTTCTCCTTTGGTTTTCTTGTAAGGATATGTCGTTGTTTGCTTGATGGATCATGGGATCGCAAGTCTTCATTTTTGGTTGGCTTTTATCTAGGTAGGGATAGGTGGCATAAAAGACAGTTTGTCTAGTATGTAAGAAATGAATGTATCGTCCCTGGTCATTTTGATATCTAAGCAAAAATGAGACCGTGACAAGGTATAATTGGGTATACCTTATAAGCAATAGTGACACACCTAAGCCCACAAGAAATGATTTCCACAATGATTTAGATCGACGAGGCACAAATTCTCACATGGGTTTTTGTTTTCATCTGAACCTCCTAACCTTATGTCCCTTGATTGTTTAAAATCGTCAATAATGAAATAAAATCGAAGGAAATAAAGTTATATACATTATGAAAAGTAGGATATTTGAACCTTCACTCCAATTGAGAATCAATATGACTTAAAATCTTCATCGAGCATAAGCATCTGAAAATTAAGTCAAGAGAAGATTAATCACAAGGTTCTATAAGAGCTTATTATGGCAAGTCTTTTATTAAATTTTTTTTTTTTGAAGATTTGTTTTTCTGAATGTTTTTGGAAATATTGGTTATTTGAATGTTTTTGGTATTTTTGAAAGGAAAGCAATTTTCAATTGTTTTTTAATTTTCCTTTTGAATGAAAGTAAACACACTTATGTACAAACAAAAAGTAAAAGTTTAAGGATGGATGTTATCTGGATTTAACATTCCTAGACGGCCTAGGAAGTATTGAAACTTTGTTTCATCGAGAGCCTTAGTGAAGACATCGGCAATTTGATCTTCGGTGTTGATGAAGTGCAATTCGATATGACCCTTTTGAATGTTGTCTTTGATGAAATGATATCGAATGTCGATGTGCTTTGTCATGGAATGGTGAACGGGATTGTGAGAAATGGCAATTGCACTGGTTGAGTCACAAAATATGGGAATTTGTGAAATTTTGAAGCCATAGTCTCGCAGTTGAGTTTGCATCCATATGACTTGCGAACAACAGCTGGCGGCAGCGACGTATTCAGCTTCTGCTGTTGATGTGGATACACAAGTCTGTTTCTTTGAAGTCCAACTCACTAGTCTACCTCCTAGGAATTGACAGCTACCAGATGTACTCTTTCTATCTAACTTGCATCCTCCATAGTCTGAGTCGGTGAAAGCGTTCAGCTGAAAATCGGATTTAGCTGGATACCAAAGGCCAAGTTTGGGAGTGCCTTTTAGGTATTTGAAGATGCGTTTCACAGCAACTACATGGGATTCCATAGGATTTGCTTGGTATCTGGCACAGACACATGTAGAAAACATGATGTCAGGTCTGCTGGCAGTGAGGTATAAGAGTGATCCGATCATTCCACGATATCTTTTCTGATCAACAGGTTTGCCATTTAAGTCTGCATCGATTTTGTATCCAAAAGCCATTGGGGTTTTTGCGGTATTGGATTTGTCCATTGAAAAGCGAGTGAGTAGGTTTTTGACATAATTCTCTTGGTTGATGAAAATGCCATCAGTTGACTGTTTGATTTGAAGTCCGAGAAAAGTAGTCATCTCCCCAATCATGCTCATTTCAAATTTGCTCTTCATTAGATCTGCAAACTTAATACTCAAAGATTCATCAGTAGAACCGAAAATAATGTCATCAACATATATTTGTACGATTAAAAGATGTTTATTATAGATTTTACGAAAGAGGGTTTGATCGATTGAACCTCTTTTAAAACCTGATTCTTCGAGAAAGGTTGTCAATATGGCATACCAGGCTCGGGGTGCTTGTTTTAAGCCATAGACAGCTTTCTGCAATTTGAAGCTGTGATCAGGAAATTTGGGATCTTCGAAACCTGGTGGTTGTTGGATGTATACATCGCGATCTAACTCTCCATGTAGGAATGCACATTTAACATCCATTTGGAATACTTTGAAGTTCTTATGTGCAGCATATGCAAGAAAGATGCGAATTGCTTCAATTCTGGCAACTGGAGCATATGTTTCATCGTAGTCGATTCCTTCTTGTTGTGAATATCCTTTCACTACGAGACGTGCCTTGTTTCGACAAACGATTCCTTGATCGTCAGTTTTGTTTCTGAATACCCATCTTGAACCTATAACAGAAACATCGGGTGGGGTAGGGACAAGATTCCATACGTCATTTCTTTCAAATTCTTCTAGCTCTTCTTGCATATCTTTTACCCAGTCTGGATCTTTGAGAGCAGAATGTATAGTTTTGGGTTCAGTCATGGATAAGAAAGCTCCAAATAAACAATCATTAGAAGTTGCGGCTCTAGTTTGGATGCCTGAGTTTGGATCTCCGATGATTTGGTCAGTTGGGTGGTTTCTGGTCCATTTTATTAAGCGATTCTCTTCCGCTATAATAATTGGAATTTCAGTATCCCATTGTTCTTCTCCGGGAGTTTCATCTTGTAATAGGTTTGAAGGTTCCCCCATAAATGATGCATCGGTATTGTTTTGGATATTTGGGGATGGGGTATTTAAAGGAGGATTTGGTGTTTGTTCCAATGAAGAAGTATGTGTAGGTGGTTCCCCCTCGAATTGATCTGCATCATTTTGGTTTGTTTGTGGAGTTCCTTCAGTGGTTGTTCCTGTAGAATCAATAGAAGTAGTTAGAAGTTCAGAATTGTAAGCGGTTTTGGGTTGTTCAAAAAGTAAATCAAGATCCATTTTAATATCTCTGTCAGGAGAAGGTGTTTGTTGAATTGGATTTTGAAAAATATTATCGATCATTTTTGAACCAAAATGTTCACGATCCAATTTCCTGACATAAAATTCATCAAAATGAACATCGGTACTTTCTTCAATTACTCTGGTACGTTTGTTCAGTACTCGATAAGCAGCTGAGGAAAACGAGTAACCAAGGAAAATTCCTTCGTCCGACCTTGATTCAAATTTTGAAAGGTGATCTTTATTATTCTTTATGAAGCATCGACAACCAAAAATATGGAAAAATTTGATGTTTGGTTTTCGGTTGTTAATGACTTCATATGGTGTTTTATGAAGATGTTTATGGATTAAGGAACGATTTTGAGTGTAGCAAGCTGTGGCTATTGCTTCTGCCCAGAAGTATTGTGGCAGATCAGCGAAGATAAGCATTGATCTTGCAGCTTCACATAGAGTTCTGTTCCTTCTTTCGACAACGCCGTTCTGTTGTGGAGTGTATGGGGCTGAGAAGTTATGTTCAATTCCTTTGTCTTTGAGAAATGAATCTAGAGTCTTGTTTTTGAACTCTAAACCATTATCACTTCGGATTCTTCGAACAGGTTGTTTGAGCTTCAGTTCGATTTGTTTGATGAAGTTGATCATCTCTTCAGGTGCTTCTGATTTTAGTCTTAAGAAAAAGACCCAAGTAAAGCGCGAGAAGCCATCAACGACAACAAGAATGTACTTCTTCCCTTGTATGGTTTGGGTTTTGGCAGGGCCACAAAGGTCTATGTGCAGCAATTCTAGTGGTTCAGATACACTAGATTCTGAGATGCTTTTGTGAGTGGATTTAGAAAGTTTTCCCTTTTCACATGCAGCACACAGAGTTTCATTATCAAGCTTCAGAAGTGGCAGTCCTCTAACAAGATCATCGCCGATCAGTTTGTTGATGTACCCAAAGTTTAGATGGGAAAGGCGGCGGTGCCATAACCAACTGATATCTGCTGGGGCTTTTGATAGCAGACATATATCGGGTTTACCATAGATAAGATCCATGTCAAGTGGATACATATTTCCGGCACGGTAAGAATCAACAATGATTTCTTTGGTTTTGGCGTCCATGATCAAGCTTCGTTGTTTTGTGAACATAACTTCAAGATTGTTGTCACACAACTGAGAAACACTGATGAGGTTGTGTTTCAGGTCATCAACATAAGCAACTTTCTTGATGGTAAAGTTACCATTTGTTATGTTTCCATAACCCATGATTTTTGCTGTCATGTTGTTGCCAAAGGTAACATCTTGATTGGTGTCGGTTGGTTTGAAGTCACGTAAGAAATTCCTCTTTCCTGTCATATGCTTAGAGCAGCCGCTATCGATATACCATGTATCATCCTTGGGCTCTCCAGCATTAAGTACCTGCAATTAGACAGAAGGTTTAGGTACCCAAATCTGAATGGGTCCTGGTTTGTCAGTTGTTAACTTAGGTACTTTGTTTGATGAATTTCTTTTGTTGTAGGGTCTTGGTTTATTATGACGGAATTGTTGTGGTTTGATCTGACTTATCAAGTTTTCCCAAAAAGTGATTTGTTTTTGAAAACCCGTGGGTTGATAAGATCTGTGTTTTGGTGTAGGATATCCTAGATGTGATGTTTTGTTAGAAATTGTTTTCTCATATCTAGGATGTGAAGTATGGTTTTGAAAAGCATTATAATGATGGTTTTGAACTTTCAGATATGATGGTTTTTGAAAGTTCCCTGACTGTTTGAAATTGATATCCTGAAAGTAATTTTCAACAGTCTTTCGCAAAGGTTTTGGTTTAGAGTTGAAAACTTGTTTTTGTGGCACAAAGTCAGGTTTCAAAAGTTTCCTTGGTTTTGTGGACTGAGCGTGGACAGCCTGAAAGGGTTGCTTATTTTTTTGTTGTTTCTTTGAATACTTTTGTCCCAAACTGTTCTTTCCAACTATGGTAGAATTCAAAGAAGGGAAGACATTTGGAGCAGAAGTATTTCCATGCTCATGAGTAGATTTTTGTCCATTTAGGAAAATCTCAGGTTTGATTGTGCCATCATTCTCTGTTACTTCATTAGATTTCAATTGATGAGTTATTGAACTAACAGAGTCTGATTCAGAATTCACAACTCTTTTGTATGACTTTTTGGAAATAAAGAAATTAGTATCATCTGGGCTACAGTTGATAACTGTTTCGTCATCTGAATCTTCCTCGTTGCCAGATGTGAAAAGATCTGGTAGAGTGGATTCAGAGTTTTCACAAATTGTCATGTTTTCAATTTGTTCCTTTTCAAATGCTTCTCTACCAATTCCTGGTTTATAACTTGTATTAACTGTGCCAGATCCTAAGGTTTTTGCCTTAGTGAAAATATCATCACTTAATTTTCTAGCAATATTAATAGAATCCAATTTTCCTTGCAGTCTTTTGTTTTCGGATTCAAGAAATATGATTTTGTTTGAAAAATCAATCAGTTTTTGAGTTAAAACATAATTTTCATCAGTTGAAGATTGAAATTTTTGTTTCAACTTAATGATTTCCATTTCTAAAATATCTTTAATTTCAGAAGAAATAACTGACTGGTTTTTCAATTCCAAATCCCTCTTTTGAATTAGGGCTTGATTTAATTGTTCCAAGACGTGAGCATTATCTTCAGATTTTTGTTCAACGTCTCTTTCCAATTTCAAAATCGTTCTTGTATTTTCTCCGAGTTTGAATTGCATCGTT
Source organism: Lactuca virosa (assembly GCF_052849685.1). Taxonomy (NCBI): domain Eukaryota; kingdom Viridiplantae; phylum Streptophyta; class Magnoliopsida; order Asterales; family Asteraceae; genus Lactuca; species Lactuca virosa. The sequence goes on along the minus strand of NC_136428.1, from coordinate 90,154,564 downwards.
TGTGATTCAGACTTGACAATGTCCATTTTAACCATGTTGTTATGATATGTATTGAGATCAACTTGCAGGCTATTCTCAATCTTGGTTATATGGGATTCAAAAATTGTTTTAGAATAACCAAGTTCTACAACCATGTTCCATACCTGTTCAATGACGTTTGGAGCCCTTGAAGGTATTTCTTCACCAGCCATGAAGCAGAAATTTGACTGTGCTGGTTCAGAGTCTGCTTCATCATCTGAAGTTGGCCAGTATTCGACGTTGGGTTCGTGGATTGCCATTAAAGCTTTATCTTTCTTTTCTTGTTTCTTCAGTTCTTCAGCTTTTTGAACGTAGTATGCTGAGTCATTGACTTTGGATTTGCTTTTAGCACGACATTCTCGAGCATAGTGATTTGTTCCTTTACAATTGTGACAAATGATCACATCATCATTATCACTGTCAGCCTTTTGACTTTGAATTGGTGGTCTTTCAGGTGCCTGGGCTTGGTTCTTTTGTTGAGATTGCTGAAATCCAAAATTTTGATTGTTGTTAGAACCTTGATTTGAGTTGTTATTAAAAATTGGATTGGGATTGTTTTGAAATCCCCGGTTTTGGAAACCTTGGTTTGGGTAGTTTTGGAAAGATGGTCTTTGAGAACTTTGTCCAAAAGATGGTCTTTGTTGAAAACCTGGATTGTTTTGTCCAAAGTATGGTCTTGGTTGAAAACCTGAATTGTTTGGTCCAAAAGATGGCCTGTTTTGATAATTTGGTCTGAAATTTGATTGACCAAAATTTGGCAAAAATCTTTGTAGGTTTGTGTTTGCTACCAAGGCGCATAGTTGTTGATAATCCGCTTCATCATTTGAATCAAAAGAATTATAACAATTTCCCAAAAATGCTTGGTTTTGATTTTGATCGAAAAAGGGTGTTTGGTGTTGAGAAGATGTGGACAAAAGAGCTAATGGTCCACCAAAAGTTGTAGTGGTTGGTGATTCAATAGAGGATTCATACGATTGAAGTTCTCCATACAAATTGTATAAAGATTCAGTATGAATTGCTGGATTTCCCTGAATAATGAGTTTTACCATTTTCCAGCTTTCAAAAAGATTATTCAAAAATTTGAGATTTATCTCATGTTGTGACTTTTTGATACCCAAATTGTTCATTTTAATAACAATAAAATTGAACCTGTCGTGAGCATCATGAATGGTTTCTGATGAAAACATTTTGAAATTGTCAAATTCATTCAAAATGGATGTTTTCTTGTTTCCGATTATTCTTTCGTTTCCACAAAAACGATTTTTTAAACTTTCCCAAATTTGATTTGCGGTTAACAGTATAATGTCATCCATTTGACTTAGAATACTGTGTGGGATTCCAGAAACTAGTTCCTTTTTAGCTTGGAGTTCAAGCTTTCTGTTGTTTTCGGCTATTGTGATTTGATTTGTAGCAAGAGTGGCCATATCTTCTGTAGAGATTCCAGTATACGTTCCTTCCACGCATTTCCAGACATTTTCACCTAAAGTATTTAGATGAAGGTTCATACGGCCAACCCACGAATTATACTCTTCAGGTATAAGTATGGGTGCCCGTGAACCTGAACCCAAACTGTTAGCAATAGAAATAGAATTCATGTTTGAGTAATTTGTTGAAGACATAAATAAATTTTTTTTTTTTTAAATTTTTTTTTTTTGATTAAGGATTTGAACAAGTGATATTAAAATGAAACTTTTAAAGAAAATATTATGGAAGGTTTATATAAACGCTAACCAAAAATTTTCGACAAAAATTTCAGAATGAATCACACGAGCTTTGAATTTTTTTTGTTTAAGATTTTTTTTTTTTTTTTTTTTTTAAAATTTTTTTTTTAATATATATATAATTTTTTTTAAGGATTTTGAACAAGTGATATTAAAATGAAATTTTTAAAGAAAAGCTTATGGAAGGTTTATAAACGCTAACCAAAAGTTTTCGACAAAAATTTCAGAGTAAATCACACAAGCTCTGATACCAATTGTTAGAAATATATAACAATCTGATTACCACGAATAAAAGGCTCGGTTACCAGTTACTGGGTGACAGATATATATATTTAATGAGATTAGATGCGGAAAGATAAGAAGTGCGGAATAAATAAATACTGGAAAGCTATAAATGACTGAAAGCTATAAATGAAATAAATGACAGTATTTAAATGACATAAAGCGTTAATAAAATATATAAATATATATATAGTAGGTGGTGTTAGAACGGGACTTGTGGAACGACTGTTTTGTCAAGTTGTTAGTCAAATAAATGACTAACAGGCTTAGGGTTGGACTGGATCTTAATAGACTGTGTCTCTATTTGTTCAAAGTTCAATCCGGTAAGTAACAATAAGTTCTTTTTATGTAACAATGAATTGTTTACAAAACGATACAAAATACACGGGTAATGTTTTTTGTATGTGGGTATGGGTTTTTTTAAGGTGATTTGATGAGGTTGAAGTGGGTATTTGGAGGGTGGTAGAAGGTGGAATAAGGTTGTAGTTTTGGTGGTATAAGGTAACAAAGAGGGTGATGTTGAAAGAGCTTTGGGTGGTTATGAATATAGATTTTCGTAGTAAATCTCTCTAGATAGCCAATTCTCTCTCGCGTCTCTCTGGGGTTTGCAGTGGTCAAAAAAACCGAGGAAAATTCCTGGATGTAGGTAAGGTCTTGAATAATCTGCGCTGAAAATCTCTCCCGTAGATTCTTCTTGAGTTGTGCTCGGTGAATTTTTTCATAACTTGCAAATTCTGATGTCGAAAAACAGCAAGGTGGTGATAGTTGTGGTGATTTGAAAGGGTTTTTGGAGGAGGTTTAAGGAGGGTATTTGGAGGGTGTTTGGAGAGTATTTTGAGGTTGGCTATGTGTTTATTCTTCTGGAGATGAGAGAGTAATAGGAGATATATTACAAGGAAACACAAAACACACACAAAAACTCATGTAAACATGCATCTATATATATGCAAAGGAATCAAGCAACTCTTGTTTGTTTAAGGAAAAGTAATGAAGTGATTGATTGTAAAGGTTGGAAGCACACATGATGTTTAGTACTTTTGCTTTTGTGAATATTTCTTTCCAATATATATATATATATATGCATGATTCATGTATATATATATATATATATATATATATATATATATATATATATATATATATACAATATATACAATATACATACATATATATATATATACAATATATACAATATACATACATATATATATATATATATATATATATATATATATATATATATATATATATATATATATATATATATATCCAATTGTGAATTGAATTTCCATTTTTGACCCTTGAGGTTTTTAAATTCTTGACAATTTTAGTCTTGATTTGTTTTGTCTTCAAACGACCAAATATTGCGTCTATTTTTCCGTCTTTGCGTATTTCGTCTTTTGCATATTTTTCTATTTCATAATTAAGCACGAATCCACGCAACCTGAAATAACTGATAATATTTGTTAGATAATATAAAACCAATTCGTCTTATTTCAGTGATGATCACATATAAAAACATTTTTCAACACTAGTTCCTAGGAAATGCATCGAAAATACTGAGGGAATACCGACGAAAGTGTAGTAATTACAACATTCGTAGGAAAAATGTAGGAACAATGACTGTATTCTCTACTAAACTCGATATGATTTATTTTATTTCAAGGAAAAAAAATGTTAGAAAAATATTACTAAGGAAATACCGAGGAAAGTTGGGTATTGATAAAGATCCTAGGAAAAGCGTAGGAAATACCAAGGAAAGTGCAATTATTACAACTTTCATAGGAAAAGTGTAGGAATAATGAGTGTATTCTCCACATAAACTCGATATGTTTTTGTTGTTACAACAAAAAAATTGTTAAAAAAAATATTACTAAGGAAATACAGAGGAAAGTTGGGTATTTAAAAATATCCTAGGAAAAGTGTAGGAGCTTCCGAGGGATTCCCGAGGAAAGCGCGTTTATGGTTATTACTAAGAATTTCCTCGGTAATTGGTAGGTAATACCGAGAAATTCGTTTTCCTAAGAAATATCTGTAGGAAATCCCTCCTTTTTCTAGTAGTGTGTCGCTTCCATATTATTCCCATTTAATGCTTCATTAACTCCATTGTTGGGACACGTCATCGTCGGACCCCCATCGATAATAGGATACATGCACCACATCAATTCCATCAATGAGTTTTCTACCACACCATAGTGCACTACTAGAAAAACAGCCTTTTACGACGCTCATTGCGCGTCGTAAAAGGCTCAGACGACGCGCAAATGCGCGTCAAGGAAGGCCCTGTCATAAAGAGAGACGACGCGCATTTACGACGCTCATTTACGACGCGCAATTACGATGCGCGTTTACAACACGCAATGCGTATCAAGGAAGGCCCTGTCATAAAGGAAGACGACACGCATTCGCGTGTCGTAACCTTACGACGCGCGTGTTAATGACACGCAATGCATATCAAGAAAGCCCCTGTCAAGAAAGGCCATGTCATAAATGAAAATGACACACATTTTTGCGTATCATAATTTTAAATGTTTAAAAAAAACATTATTTATAGATTTACTAATTTTCAAATTAAATTTGTATTTAATGTCTCATAATAGAAATAAAATACCATATACAAAAAATATAATCCATTGCATAAAATTTAATGTCATATAATTTTATTTCTTACAATATATAAATTTGCATTCATCTAATCTACTCCGTGTTTCATACTAACAATTGGAATGAAGAATGCAACACTTGCATTTGCAGCATCTTATCTCTTTCAGTTTGAGCTTTCTTTTCCTCTTCTAACTCCATAGCTATTCGCTTTCATCATCAACCCTGTAAACACAACACAAAACTTCTAGATACAGTTGCATAAAAAAAGGTACTTTAAACTGGAATTTATATACAATTGCATTATCTAGCTTACTATGTGCCAACAACTCTCCGTGTGTTTGCTTTTGCTCGAGTCTCGTTTCCTCCAAAACTTCTAGATACAGTGGCTTGCTTCTTCCTCATTACTGTTGATGTTTTTGAGATGATTTCCTCAAATTTGTAAAGCTGAATTGAGCCCCTTAACCTTCCCCTTTAGCCCCCTGTATTCTATCTTCAGTTCTTTTGGATCTTCTTTTCGAATTTGAAGTTTTTTAAGGAGTTTAGGGTCATTACAGGCACCAACTAACTGTAAGCAGAACCGAATTACATTAGATGCTAATTTAATTAATTATGTCGCTAAGGATAAGTGTGGGGCTACTAGAAAGACTTATTTATATTCAGCTAGAACATAAGTATCTTTATGAATCTTAACTAACATGAGAACAAAAGGCTTATGGATGTTAATACAAAATAGTTCAGGGGCACAACCGTAAATAAACAATTAAATATTACCTGTGGGTTTGATGTTAGAACAAGGTTGCAAATGCAGCTGTAAACATGCATGAATTATAAACATCATGTAATAAAACTATATATATTTTACACTAAATTCAATAAAACATTACAATTATTCATTGTTTAAAGTCTCAAATCTTTAATAGTTGTATAAATATACTCTTACTTACCAGTGATTGAAGGGCTGTTATCAACATTACACTTTGAAGGTTATCAACAGGTTCTTCTTTTGGTAGATTCATACGCTTTGAAGGTGCGTTATTAGACTTTGGTGCAAGAACAGGGGAACTTTCATCTTCAATCCACTCATATCAAAAATTAAAATTAAATGTTTTCCAAATATATTTTAGAGTCAATTACAATTCGGTCCTTGAAATGTAGCTTTTTTGCTATTTTCGTCCCAAAATGTTTTCTCATGCGACAATGGTCCTCATTTGAGATGCTTGCAACGTTATTGATTCCAGTTTCAAGTAAAATGAAATTTTTTGGGAACAAAATTGCAAAAATCAGCTATACTCAGGGACCAAAAATGTAATTTACTCTATATGTTATTATTAATAAATGAAGAAAGATGCTGACATCATCATCATCATCATCTTGTTCTGGTTCTGAATCATTGACACCATTGTTTTTCCCAAGTAGCTTCTTTAACTCCTTCCCAGATTGGCTCAATCCTCCTTCCTGTTCTTCATTCTCTTCCTCATCGTCTTCATCCTGGATATATATTATATATATTATTTAATGTTTTAAAAAACAATATTTTAATTTTATCTGTTTTTTTTTTAAAGTGAACCTGTTTGGTTTCAGGAGGAGCAGGGATTTCAGGGCTAATAAGTCTTCACGCTCTTCAGAATCATTACTAACTGCTTCATCATCATCTGTGAAAATCTCCTCATCCTCCCAGTCATCACCTGAAATCACACATATAATAACAAATAAACAAACAACCTATTTTCACTTCTCATGGAAAATTCAAATTCAAGTAGTAAATGGAATGTGTCATTCCATTCCATTATCCAAATAACAAAACAATCACCTTTCTCAATATCATGATCATCAAAATCAAGATCACCACCTCTAGGGCCTTCCTCATCATCATCACCTCCTCTTTTATTAAGTCCAAGTATATTTTTCCTTGCAAACTCTTCATCCTCATCTTCTTCTCCTCTATTTGACACATTCCCTTCATCATCATCTGCATTATTCTTTTTACGCCCTCTGCCACCACCTCCACCACCACCACCTTCCTTGTCATCAGGCCTTTCAACTTCACCAAAAGCAGTTGCACCGTTGTTTGCAGCTTTCATCATCCATCTTTCATACCCATCTGCAGTTTTCCTTCTGTTTTTTATCTTTTCTTCTGCTTCCTCAAGTGTAAGTTTCTTGTATTGTGCAACTTTGTTGAAGTTGTACCTAAACACCAAATGCAATAATAACAAGTGTTTGTTGTATATCACTAATGGCATTTTTTTTCATCAAGTGCTGTATACACATCATCTGTTTCATTTTTAATCGAATGAAATCTGTAAATGTGAATATATGACCATTTTACCCTTCTGTTTAGGCTTAAAATCAGGGTAGTGGAATAGTATAGTTCCTAGTATCTTTTTTTAATCTATATGTGCTTTTTGTATAGTATTTACATTCTTACTTTTATCCTCCATTAAGGGCTCATGTTTCATTTGGGATTTGGGTATTGTTGTTTTTGTTTACCCTTCTGTTTAGAGGCAATGCAGAATAGCAAATGATTGTTTATTTGATAGCTGTTAGAAACTCAAAGATTTGAGACTTTAAAAACTACACAGATAAAACCATGATTCAGTTAACAATCACTGGTTTATAGTTGTATAAATATACTCTTACTTACCATAGAGGAAAGATCATATTTAAACATGTTGACTCTCTTTTCTGTTAACCAGTAATCAAGAAATGGGCCCACAAGTAGAAGGGATCCAGCATGGATAGGTGTTGTATGTCCCAACAGATTGAAAGAGCTTAATTGTACATCATATCAGTTGCTAGAGAAATCGATGCAAAACGAGACAAAAATCACAATTAATTATTGATAACTTTGAATTAAATCTCATAACATATATAATTATTGAAAAATTTGAGTTTGTTACCTTTTCAAACACTTTCTGAACATAGCTAAGAGCAACAGTTCAGTGCTGGCTATTTGTCCAGAGGCAACCTGCAATAGATTAAGGAATTAATTTTCATTATATATTTATTTATATAAAAAAGACAAACATATTTAAGTGAGAGTAAAATTACCATGTTGTCCATGTTGTATCTTGCAGCATAGCCAAGACTAGATTTGCGATGTTGACCAGCCCAGAACACTTCCCCACCTAAAGACAGGTGAGGGATCACACACTACAAGTAAAATATTACCCATGAGAAAATGCTGATATATATACAGACCTTAATTCAGCCTTCAATGCCTTAGTTCAGCCTTCAATGCCTTAAAGACAGGTGAGGGATCACACACTATAACTTAGTTTGTACACCTCCCCAAGGTCTGATCTCAATATAAGTGACCTGCATCAGAATATTAAAGAATAGGAAACTCATACATCAAGAAGGAACCATATCATACTTTTAAGTTTTAGCAGACAATATGATTTTCTAACCGATTATCTTCTGATGCTCTTATCACATTACTAGAAGCTATACCAACTCTAATCAAATCCAATGTGGAGAGATTCAGTGATGATACTTCTGATTAATAATATAAATTGAGCAATTCATTTTCTTCTTTGTAATTGATAGATAGATATTCAAGGAAACACCTACCCTTTTTCGATCAGAACATAGAGCACGAGTTGTACAAGCCCCAACCGATTGGCTTTTGTGTCCCGTCAGCCACCAGCACAACAAAAATTCTTCTTTTTTTTCCAATTCAAAGCTTGGTCAACTGATAACTGGTCTGCTCCAACACAGATGGTGGAAAACAGTACGAAAATTCCTCTGCAATGATGATAGGCTAGGGTTTTAGAAAGAAAGAAGAGAGGAAATGTTTAGAGAGAGAGAGAGAGAGAAATTGAAAATAAGGTATGGATGATTGTGATCTTCAGAGATGACGTACCACAGCTCTGATGCATCCTCTCCTCGGCCTTAAACTCTCTTCTCTCTCTCTTTCTGCTCGTTTTTTCTTTTTTCCCCATTTTCTGTTCAGTCTTGTCCCGCACGCACACAGACCATCTGGGAAGTAAGACGACATGAACGATGGTGGAGGTGATAGCCGGCGGTGGCTGGTTTAGGGCTTTTAGAGAATATGAGATATTTTTGTTCAGAGAGAGAAAGTGGAATCGATGAGATTGTAAGCTTCGGTTACTGTATACCAAAAAAGTCGATGTAAGCTTGAATGAAAGTAGAATCGATAAGAATGTAGAGAGCCCAAAATTGAAACCTTGTCCAGTCGAATCGATTTGAGAGTGACTTTTGAATTTATTGCTTCCTTTTCCTGGTTCGCTTACCCTTTAGTTACCCTAGTCGATCAATTCAAGCTTTCACGAAAAGAAGGATGGGGCGAAGGTAGGATTGGATCCGATTTCAAAGAGTAACAGTAGATTTCACTGAAAACCCTTTCCCGGTTCGCTTGACCTTTGGTTACCTCAGTCAATCGATTCAACCTTTCAATAAAAACCCTAGGTAGCGACCGAGAGAGACAAGAGGGAAAGGAAGGAGCGTCGATAATCTAGGCAAGAGGGAAAGAAGAAAAAGATGCGGGGTTTTTAATTTTTTAGGATTTTATTTCCCCCCCGGATGGAACGCGCGTTCCATTAAAATTTATAAAGCGACGTCTTTAGACGACACATATTTTATTATAGGTGCCCTCCGTGTTTTTTTTTTGTTTAGACACTAATTTAAGGGCACGCAATAATGCGTGACATAAATCCTTAAATTTTTTAAAGAGACGACACTTTTTTAATGTCACTCTCTTTTGCGTAACATAAATCAGTGAGTGTCGTTGTTTGCGCGTCGTAAAACGGTCTTTTTCTTGTAGTGGTGATTTTGAAAAGTATTTACTAATTACTCGTTGTTTAAAAAGTATTTACGAAAGTATAGTAAAATTCACTTGCACAGTTGCACTCCTATTTGATATTAATTACATAAGTAATAATAAACAACATCCCTTGTAGGTTTGACTTTCTCCTTCACCCCGTTGTTAACCCTTCCATTATGATCAACTTTGCAAGTTTGCTGATTGCTGCGAGGATGCACGTCGGTGAAGCGCTGATGGTGGTAACAATGCATATTGAAAGGAAAAAGGCAGTATAGAGTTATCCAGATCTCTCCATCACCCTCTCTTTCTATCTTCTATCCTACTTATTGTTCTTTACTGGAAAAAACAACGTGTTAAATTAAAGGAATTCCTTAATGCTTGATGTAAAAATTACAAATTAAGGTTGCTTCCATTGATGGTTATTAAAACATTCAAGTCAAAGACGAATCGGCCCTGACAAAGACCGTCAAAAACAACCCGTCTCCGACTCTCTGTTACCAATCAAATCGGTTTCTCTGATTTCTAGTTCTACACTTTAGTAACTTCTTATCTATATCGGGTGCTTGCAGTTGGGTATCGGGTAGAGCGACGGAAAAGATTATCAGATAGTGCAGAACTCTTGTAGTGAAGAAAGGGTATCGAGGAGAAGGGTTTCTTGAGGATGGAACATGACATTTAAGAAAATGCAGTATTGCAATAGAGCTCACACACCGTCGTCCTCCATCTCCGATCAAACCTGAAACGATTGTGACGACTGAGTAGTATACATGGACGAGTTGTCAACACTTACGAGGAAAGGAATACCTAACTACATGTTGTATATATGAATACTACGACTATTGTTTTTCCTGGTGTTGTAGCATATTGGAGGGAATTCTACTAACCAAAGTTCACACCACCTGCTTCCATGATTGAGAAAACATACTGGATTAGTGCCGAAATCATTAAGATTACATGGCTACTACACAATGATTAGGTAGCATTTATTTGAGTTAATTTCTTCACATTGATTCAGGCAAGGATGGGAAGTGTTGTACATACATGATGTAATCATTTTAAGCTTTGTTTCCTCTGTTATGTAATTTCCGGCAAGAAAACCGGCGAGATGACTAGTTAAAAAAATTGTAACCTGATCACTTTTATCTATTTACTTATTTATTGTTAAAAAATAACGCTCAAAACTCTTTTACCATTATTTGGTAAATACTTTTCAAACTACCCCATAGGTCCATACTGATAAATACTTTTTTTCTAATAACCATTATTCGGTTAAAAACTCCCACATGAATATCATTGTTCCGGTCAGAGGTTGAGTCTGGTAGTATCTCCTCTTCTTCCATGTCATTGTTTTCCTCCCCCATACAGGTCTTTGACGCCCCTTCTTCATCGTCATCCTCATCAGACAAATTATACTCCTCGTCTTGTGAGTCCTCTTCCACTTTATCAAATAGGACGGGGTGAAACGGCGATTCGACCACCCCGACCTTGTAAATCTTTCCATCTGCAGTAACGTTCATCTCCTCGTTTACCCATTTGCATTGGGATATTAGTACACCAACTTTTTCCATAGAATAATCCCATCTCGTTGAGAACTTATTAAATGGAGCAATGACCCTTCCAAATTTCCCTGCAATTCTTGAGAAGTTTTCCTCATCAAACAGTCTTAGCGGGAATCCCAGAATTTTTAACCAAGCAGTTCTTTCCACTACAAGAATAACAATATATGGCGACGATAGACGACATGTGTCGTTGCAAAAAGAAGGGATATGTAGACGACGAGTGGCCGCTACAGCTTTCCAACTTTGACCAAAATTGTTTGACCTGGAAACCTGTGCCAACGACATGTCGTCGCCATAGATACAGCAGGAACGATGACTTTTTTCGCGGTCTTTTGAAAATCTATGTCGACGACATGTCGTCGGCATAGGGTATGTATTTTCATTTATTTTTATTCCCTGGTGCTGAAAACCTAAACGACGTCGATTTTGGAAAGCTATACCGACGATTTGTCGTCGGCATGCCACGTGGCAATTAGAGTGAAATAGCTATACCGACGTCTAGTCGTCGGCACAGGTTTGTTTGTTTTTTTTTTTGTTTTTTTTATTTCAACAAAAAGAGAAAACGATGTCGTTTTGTGAACATATCCTAATTTTAGACACTGAAGTCTTAAACATCCAAATGAAAATTAAAAACATTCATAGAAACATTTTGAAACTAAAACATTAATACAAACGTCAAACAACAAACATGTTGCACATGTCAAATGGTCAATGGCATCCTATCCTAGTTTATATAATTTGTATAATACTTAAGTGTTAATACATTTAAAAAATATATAAATTTTTTATTAAAATTATAAACGGGTTGGTGCGTCAAGCCGTATATTTTTGAGAAACCCATATATGACCTATTTAATAAACGGGTTTGTGGGTTGGCGGGTTGAAAAACTCAACCCAAACCCGTTTATTTCATGTCGTGTCGCAGGTCGTGTCACGGTTCGTGTCGAGAATTGCCAAACCTACATATTAGTGGACTTGTTGTTGCTTCTGTGGTTGGGAATCCTTTTGATTATTGTGATATTGTCACTATTAATTTGTAAATCCTTAATTCTAATGTCCGCATACTCATAGAAAGGTGTATGCAGGTATGATATGTAGCATTTTGGGCCGAAACTACCCTTGAAGCATAGAAAGAAAGCTCATGGGCATGTATTTAATGCAGATGGTTTTATTGGGAAGTGACAGATTGTGATTGTTAGAATTCCTTTTGGAGATCAAAGATTGAATGGAAAAATCTTACAGGTAAAGAAGTTGTTTCTTGTTTACTTAATGGAAATGTACCCTATTTAATTGATTATAGTTTGCAATAATCAATCTACAAGACACTTATCATGTTTTATATCAAATAAACTTCCAATACTTTCCATATATATCATAATAAAATGAGTTTTTAAGAATGGTTAGTCGAATAGAAAACTAAATAACTTGAAAAAAAAGAGATAGCCAATTACCAATCTTACACTTTAAATTAAACAGAAAAATGTAATTAACTTAAAGTTGCAACTAAATATTTAATATTTTTAAACTCATATACACACAAGTTCATCTATTGTTGTTGGAGTAATTCCGAACCGGGGACAAAAACTAGTATAAGGGCATTTTGGGAAAACTGCCATATTTTAAGTTTTTGTTCTCTCTCTATGAACACACATGAATACATGCTTTAAAGTACTTTATTCATCTTTTTTTAGAAATCAACCCCTTTTTATTGTTATGCTTTTTCTTACATGCTTTTTTCATTCTTCATTTAGAAAGCAATTTTAAAAGAACCAAAGTGATCAAAGGTGTGGTTCTACATCTACTAATATCCCTACTCATATTATTTTGCTCAATATTCCTTTATTTTTTCCATTAATTGAAAATCTTAATGCTAAATCTTCTGTTTAATGCACTTTAATCTACAAGGATATTTCGCCCTTAGATTTCCAAGAACTTCTCGCATGTCTAGTTAGATAATTTAGGCCATTTCAGATCACCTTGGTGTAAAAAAGGTAATCAAATTAATTTTTTCTTAATAGAGCCATTACCTCAAACAGTAACCACTACTGTTGTTGCCAAATGATACTCTTTCCTTTGTGTTGATTTAATGGAAGTCCCACCTCTAAGGATGCTATTACCAAAAGTTGAACTCCATCATAAATTATTCCAGGATTTACTGGATAGAGTGAGCCATCCTGTAACATCCGGACTTTCAGGTACATTAATGTATGTTAAATTTTTGAAGAATTATGGAGTGACTCGGCGAGTAGAGTCGAGTTGTCTGAGTGGATTTAATGAATGAACTCGACGAGTCAGAGAGCCGACTCGCCGAGTAGGTGTTGGGCAGAGAAACCCTAATTTTTCCGGGTTTGTGTCCTATTTAAAGGGCCTTAAGCCCTCATTTCCGCCTCCCTTATCTCTAGAGAGCCCTATGGGAATCCCTAGATCAGTTCCATCCATTGTGAGAGAGAAAGAGGCTAATTTGGGTGTTCTTATGCAACTTTGAGAGCGGATGTGGAGAGCATCTTGGCTTGGATCAAGAGAAGGCTTTTGGATCTAGAGATTCTTCAGTGTTTTGCTTTAGTTGGAGGTAAAAAGATGCATTCTTGATCATTTCCTTATGAGATCTTGTTTTAGGGAACTTTTAGGGCTTTCTTCCATTTATCTTGTGTCATGGAGTGATTAGTGTATGGATTAAGGTTAGAACCTCAGATTTGGACTATGAGTGGCCTTGTGAGTCTAGAGACCCGAGCTTTATTGAGCTGGAAGCAAGCTCTTGTGCATCTAGCCCTTGTTGGAGCATGTTTTGGCATTATGAGCCTTTTATGCCATGCATGAACGTAAAGATTGCAGCTTTACGTGCTTTTCGAGCCTTAGGAGGATATATATGGAGTGTGGGGTTATAGATATGCCTTAAATCGCCAAGTCCATGGCCTGATTGGACGAGTCGGTGAGGGTTTGTCCCGATGAGCTTGATCGTGCGATAACTCGGCGAGTTGGAGGTCAACTCGACGAGTTGAGCTGGACTTTCTTGAGACTTCTGAGAGAATGAGGGAACTCGATGAGTCGCAAGAGTGCACTCGACGAGTCGGGTCAAACATGGACTGTTGACTCGAGTTTGACTTCTGTTGACTTTAGGGTTTGGTCTACATGAGTATTGGAGGCCATGGATGGGTAAAATGGTCTTTTACCTAATTCGAGAGTTGGAAAGAGAGGAGTAGCGTTTGGTTATTTAGAGTCGAGAATCGAGTATTTATTGAGATAACTACCCTATGTATTAGGCGGTGGCTAGATCGAGATTCGAGTGTGAGGATGCTTGCTTGCTGTCGAGGTGAGTCTTCTCACTATACTTTACCTAGAGTGATATCTATGTGTGACCAGAGGGTCTTATGTGTTTACTTGAGTACTGTGATATTACTTCATTATGTTTGTGTGATTTATGCTATGTGTTATTCAGAGTTACAGAGTTAGGACCGGAGGGTCCACAGAGTTAGGACCAGAAGGTCCATCAGAGTTGTGGGACTGGAGGGTCCCACTTAGACACATTGACTAGAGGGTCTTACAGAGTTATAGCCTCGAGTGGATAATGTGTTGTATGCAGTATTTTGGGGAACTCACTAAGCTTCATGCTTACCGTGTTATGTGTTATGTGTTTAAGTTTTTCTCAGGATCGCGGGAAGGCACCGGCTTGATTGTACACACATCGGAGACAGAGTTAGATTTGAGAGGATCCTGGAGTTTTGATATATATACAATTTTTTTTTTGAATATGAGATTTAATGATTCGAAATTGTGACATTTTGTGATTTTATAATTGTGATAAATGTGTTTTTAAATTGAAGATTTTGGTTTGAAAATTTACGGTGTTACACATCCTAGTGCCCATGTGAGTTGGTTTTTACTATTTTACCCTTGAATACATAATGGCCGTTTAACACATTGGTTTGTATGTATGTCAACCATGTGAGAGAAGCAATTGCTATTTCCCATTCTATGTCGTGCTCAAATCATTCATTAATCAGGTTATATTTATATTTGTTTTCCTTTGTATCTATTCTGCCATTATCGTTAGGTAAAACGAGGTGCTGAGATGTCAAGAAAGCTTCGGTTATTTAAAGATTAGATACACAAGGGCAGTTTATTATCTTATGCTCGTTCTAGGTTGCAATGAGGAAATAAGGAAATGGTTTCTTTAGATGGTACATTTATTGTATAAAATATATTTTTTGTATAAAACACAAAGTAGATTAGATGAATGAATGTTGGTACATTTATTGCATGAAATAGATTTTTTTTGTTATATAATGTATTTTATGTTGTGTTATGAGATATTAATTGTCATTTAATTTGAAAATTCATAAATCTAAAAAAATTTAAAATACATTTTTTTAAAACATTTAAAATTACGACACACAACGCGTCTCGTAAATTCACGTCATAAGGTTACGACACACAAATTGCTTGTCGTCTTCCTTTATTACATGGGCTTCCTTGATACACATTGCATGTCATCTATGTGCGTCGTAAGGTTACGACACGCAAATGCGTGTTATTTTCTTTATGACAGGGTCTTCCTTGACACGCATTTGCGTGTCGTCTGTTGGTTTTATGACACGCAATGTGTGTCATTAAAGGGTATTTTTTTAGTATTCATAAGAGGAATGATGATTGAAAAAGAAAAAGAATGGGGAAATTAAACCCTAACGTAATATATTGTGCAACTGAACTAAACCTAACCTAATATATGACTAAAGAAAATAAAGTCAAGAGATTTACCTGAATCGGAAGTTAACGAAGACTTCTTTAAGATTTTAAAAATGTGGAGGTTGCTGGAATTAAAAGCTACAATGGTGAGTGGTTTTGTCATCTGTTTGAATGGAGAGCATGCGATTAGGTTAACAGAGCGAAGGGAACTTACTCCAGAGTGATAAAGCAGATTTAGGTGGGAAGGAATTAAGGAAACTTACACCAACTTCGTGAAACTTGAATTGGGTTGCGCCAATTTTAGCGATCGACGGTAGAAAAAACAAAAAGTGCGTACCCAAAATATTGTTTCCATCAGCGTTCTCTCACTAAACACGAACCACATGGAAAAATCGACAGTTTGTTTATCCCTCATTGAACCCTCGCTAAATGCCTTCATTTTTTACTGATTAACGAGGTATCGGGGTGCATCGATAAACACTTGCAAGGTCCGCAACTGATCCCTCGCTAAATCCTCGGTAATATGCTATATGTTGAATAAATAAAGTAATTGTTTATACCATCGTATATCTGTCGTAATCCCTCACTATAAGCCTAAAATTTGCTAGCGAATAAATCCATCGCTAAATCCACAGCTGAAACTTAGGTTTCTAGTAGTAGGTAAGATATTTTTCGTTTTGTGCACATTAAATCACTGATTTTTTTTGCGCATTTGTCCATTAAACTTTTTTTTTGTCTATATCTTACCTTTATGACCGGTTTGTGTGGGTTTAGCTGGTTTCCGGTGTTCTTTGCATTGCTGGCTAGACTTTTGTCATCTTGTCCGTCGAGCTTCCGACCAACAATGTTTTTTCCGACGATGACTCATTTTCTGATAACTCCGTTTTTCCAGCAATTGCTTCTTGGTACAGGTAAAAAATGGTTTCTTGGTGGTGTAACAGCAGTGGTGGAAGGTCAGATGATGTAATAAGGGTTGTGTTGCCGGTTATTGCTGCAGATTGCGATGGTGGAAGGAGGTTGAAACAAGACTTGATGGTGGCAGAAAAATGGGTGGTCGGAGGTGATGGTGGTTCCGGTAATCTCGGTGAAACCGGTGGTGGTTTAGTGGCTGCTGCAAAGGTTCTTCTCGTATATATATCCATGATGACCGGAGTCTCGCAGGAAAAACCATGTTCTTTGGAGACTCGCCGGAGAAGATGACCAGAATCTTGTTGGAGCTGCAAAGAACATCGAAAACAGGTTAAACCCATAGCAACTGGGCATGAGTTTAAGAGATGGACAAAAAAACAAGTTTAATAGGTAAATGTGGACAAAAAAAATTTAGCGAATAAATAAATGTGTAAAAAACGAAAAATATATTATCTTTTTGAGTAATTTTCATAAAATAAATGAGTCTTTGACTTTCTGTTTCAAATGGATTATCGTTATAGTGAAAATACGACAATAGATGAGATGATCTGTTAACCTTTCAAATAATAAGTGGGTTCGTTGGTACTGAAAGTGTGAATTGACTTACTAAAAATGAATGGTGCACAATAACGACCTATCATTTGTTTGTACTGTGTAGCTTTCATTTTCCTCCAAAGTTTACTTTGAAAATTGAAGTCAAAGTAGCAAAACTTACTCGTGCTTCCTTTTAAATATAGTAAATTCCAGAAATGGTCCCTGTAGTTGGTACAAGGTCACAGTTTTAGTCAAAGTTTCAAAAATTTCACAATTGTTTCTATTTCCATCAACTTTGGTGATTTTGAGTTTTTGACTAACCCCTTTTGACTTTGCCGTTAAGTTTAATTTAAAAAGATATTTGCATGTTTTTATTAGTGAATCAAGGTATAAGATAATGGGAATTGATTTAATAATTAAGCCCAGTTAGTGGTTGTATATGAAAACGAATCAGATATTATTACGAAATTATGTGAATAATTAAAGTATTTCTAAGTATGCTATAATTATAAATTATACGCGTATGTGGTTTGTTTTCTCAGGAAATTTAATTAGTATAGAACAAGATCGTAGGGGTGAGAATTATTTGATCCGGAACCGAAAAATCTGAAAATCATATCGAACCGAAATCGATTTCATACCAAACCATATTTAAATTCGGTTTTTGGTTTGGTCCGAGATCAAACCGAATTATGAATTTGGTTTTTGGGTTGAGTTTTGGTCTCATGAAGTTTAAACCAAACCGAATCGAAAAAACTGAATTTCATAAAGTAATTACTTAAAAAATAAATTATATATTTCATTGTTTGATTCATGATCCTAATTCTTATTGCGCATATGTCATTTCGTTTTAGGATTATCAATATTTTATATATTAAATAAAAATATTAGTTATAAAGTAAAAATCATTATAGCTAGTTGTTAGGTAAAATATGAAAGGTTGAAAACATGTGGCTATGCATGTGAAATAAAAGAATCAAATTCAAACTGAAAGTTGGAAAATAAGTGGTGCATTCAACATGTTCAAACTTGAAGTTGGTAGACTTTAAATTGGTTACAACTCTTTCTGTTTTCACATGACAAACATTCACCTATATATATGCATGTATGTTTTGCATATTTGGTGTGCAAAAACTTGAGAGAACATCAAGTGTAGAGTGTCAAGCCAATTGTAATCTTGTGAGTTTTAATAAAATTCTCTAGTTGCAGCCCGTGGACGTAGGATTTGCACTGAATCCGAACCACGTAAAATCCTTGTGTTCTTCTTGCTTTATTTTCGTGAGTTTGTGTGTGTGTGATAGTGTGTTTCCGCTGCGTGTACCCGGTCCGGTTCCTAACAACTGGTATCAGAGCCAGATTAGCGAGGTTTGGAGGGTACAATCATTTTTTTTATCACGCACGAGTGTACCTGATTTGTATCTTGTTTGTCGTAATGGCTGAAGACAAGGTTGTAATCGAAAAGTTCAACGGTTCTGATTTTAGCTGGTGGAAAATGCAATTAGAAGCATTGCTATGTCAGAAAGACTTGGACATGGTACTCGGAGACAAACCGGAGAAAATGGAAAAAGCTTTTGAAGATGCGTGGAACTCAAAGGACAAGAAAGCCAAGGCGGTTATTACATTGTCATTGACGAAGAGCGTTGCTTTCAACATCATGAATAAAACCACGGCGCGTGGTATGATGGAGGCTCTATCAAATATGTATGAGAAACCATCGGCGGCTAACAAGGTGTTCTTGATGAAGGAGTTGTTCACTACAAGGATGAATGAGGAAGGCTCAGTTACGGTTCACATTAACAATCTAAATTCAATTCTGTCCAGATTATCATCTGTGGGAATTAAATTTGATAACGAGACTCAAGCATCACTGCTACTAGCTTCTCTACCTGATAGCTGGTCCGGAACAGTTACTGCTGTTACGAGTTCCGTGGGGACCAGTGGTATGACTTTTGAAGGGGTTAGAGATTTGGTTCTTGGCGAAGATATCAGACGCAAGAATCAAGGTGGATCTTCTTCTTCTGATTTATTAAATGTCGGAAGAGGTAGAGGGAATAGCAGGAGCAGTGGAAGTCGGGGAAAAAGTTCTTCTAGAACTTTGAAGAATGTGAAATGCTGGAACTGCCAAGAGGTGGGACATGTTAAAAGTCAATGTCCAAAGAAAGAATTAAACATTGCTGGTGCTGAGAGTGTGTCTGAGGATGATGCATTGATACTCAATATGGAAAGTTCTGTGGACTCTTGGGTCATGGATTCAGGGGCTTCGTTTCACGCCATGGACAACGGGGAAACGATGATGAATCTAAAAAAAGGAGATTTTGGAAAGGTACGGTTAGCAAATGACGAGATGCTTCAAGTAACGGGCATAGGAGATATTGATCTAGTTACTTCATTGGGAACTACATGGAGCCTGAAGAATGTCAGGGTTATTCCGGAGCTGAAGAAAAAATTGATTTCTGTTGGTCAGCTGGATAAACAAGGACTGGAAGTAAGGTTTGGTAGTGGTAAATGGATGGTGGTCAATGGTAATTCGATGATTGCTCAAGGTATGAAGCGTGGGTCATTGTATATGGTTGAGGTACCTGCTGAGGGAAGTATGACCATCCCGATTAAGCAAAACAAAATCTGGTTCGCTAAATCTACTGCTAAAAGAGTTCATTTTGCAAACATGAATTCTGGAGCCAAGGGGATGTTAGCTGAACGAGTCGGAAATTCTAAACCATTCAGGGGATTCTGTGACAGTGGGAGCACGGGGTGTGTTCCGGGTACAGTTACAAAGAGCCGTTGGGTTTTGAAGACTAAGACTGGAAAATTCTCTCTTGTTGGAAGTTTGCAAAGTTTGGAGAGTGTTAGTGGTCCTCGGTGTATCTCTGGATCTGATGGAGTGTCCAAACCGTTTGAGACAGAGGATGAGTCGGTGGTGGGATTGGCCACGACTGAGTTGGAGCTAGTGGGAGCTTCAACTGGCCCTTCTAGTACTTGAAGATGAGGGGCGGCTGCAATTAGAGAAATGGGACTAAGTTTAGCTTGTTCTTAGGAACTGGAGGCTTGGAAGAGTTGGTTGTTTTAAGATTACTGGAGTTGGATGACAGAGACGGACCATATTGTTCAAACTTTCAAGTGGGAGATTGTTAGGTAAAATATGAAAGGTTGAAAACATGTGGCTATGCATGTGAAATAAAAGAATCAAATTCAAACTGAAAGTTGGAAAATAAGTGGTGCATTCAACATGTTCAAACTTGAAGTTGGTAGACTTTAAATTGGTTACAACTCTTTCTGTTTTCACATGGCAAACATTCACCTATATATATGCATGTATGTTTTGCATATTTGGTGTGCAAAAACTTGAGAGAACATCAAGTGTAGAGTGTCAAGCCAATTGTAATCTTGTGAGTTTTAATAAAATTCTCTAGTTGCAGCCCGTGGACGTAGGATTTGCACCGAATCCGAACCACGTAAAATCCTTGTGTTCTTCTTGCTTTATTTTCGTGAGTTTGTGTGTGTGTGATAGTGTGTTTCCGCTGCGTGTACCTGGTCCGGTTCCTAACACTAGTACTAGTACCATTTTATCATTTTATGTATTAAACCTTGAATCTGTTCGTATGAAACTTTAGATCTTTAAGTTTGCAACTTTAGGTTTTTATTTTAAACAATTCTAATTTCTGTTTGGAAAATTGCAACATTAATTTTTTTTAAAAGTTAATATTTGGTTTTCTCGGTTTTCAAACCGAACCAAATTGAATCAGAATTCGGTTTTCGGTTTGTTATAGAGAATTTGAATTCGATTTGGTTCGGTTTTCGAATTGTAACAAAAAAAATTCAAACCGAGGAAACCGATTCGAGGAAACTAAAGAACCTATAAACCGAACTGATTCCCAACCCTACAAGATAGAGATAAAGTTGAAGAGTAAAAGATACATGTAGTTGTACTACATGTTTAATTTATTGAATGCTTTTATTTCACATGATGTTGAAGTTAACAATTAAACTGATTATTATCTACAACTTCATAGCTTATCTTCAAATGCATTTTGTTCCCATTGAACTTATTATTCTCTACAATGACATTTTGGCACTTGTTTGATAATAAATCGATAGATAGCTTATATTTAATTATAAATAATTTCTTCTTTCTGTTTTCTTTTTATGTATAGAACAACCGGATTTAAAATTTTTAGTTCGAGACATCTTTTTTATAAAAAAAAATCAATGTTAATAACTTAACATATACATATTATATCAATCAAATTTAAAAATTTACTTACTTGTTTGTATTATTTGTTCAATTACATACGCTCACCTTTCGAATGATTTCTATTGTAATTGCCAATCGACCTTGAACAATTGAACGTAAATTGCAGGAGTTTATGTGATTGTGATTTATCTCGACTCTTGTTGTCACAAATTTGAAACAATGACTGCGAAATACTGAAACTGTAATGCTAGTATTCTTTTTCATTGATGTATAATTCATTTGACCCTAAAGCCCAAATGTAATTTTAAAATTTGAGTTGGGATTTTCATATAAGTGACATGGGCATTTAATGTCTTTTTATTGGTATATAAATTCCAATTATTATTAATAATATATGTAACAAACCTAACAAGCATGCAACTGTATTGTCATTAATGTATTATTATTTGTCTTCTAACTTTTTAATAAAGTAGTATTAAGGGAAAGATTTGATCACACGACCCTTACAATTGGAGGGCCGTGCCACCGCACCACCTGCACACCCCCGGCCCCTATCAAATAGCATCATTGGTGCCTTCTAAAAACTAGGGACAGTTTGTTAACAAGGTTTAATTGTAGCTAAAAAAGGTTAGTAACTATAAATTTGTACTTTACATATGCAGCGTGGATATGGAAATATAGAAAATTTAAAGTAAGATGGAAGATTGTTATTCATAATTATATTTTGACATAAAGATCTTGGGCAATTATATGCGTCATTATCAATGGAGTAATTTGCTTGGACCTGATATGGAAAGCAAGGATGCCAAGTCCCACCACACAGAAATTTTGGCTTCGTATTTACATCTATTTGTGGTAAGGAATGTATGTCATTTGTCAAACATGTGGAATATAGGTGATTGATGATTTGATGAATCATTCCACTGTCAATGTGCGAATTTTGTTGAAGTTATCGGAAAGTTTCAATAATCTATCAATAACTTTCATGTTTGACCTCTAAGAACTTCACCTCAGGGCTTAAATGTCAGTAGTATAGAACCCAATACTGGTGATATGTTTCTGCTTATGTTATAATACATGTTATCATTCTTTCTCGCTTTATCTATCTCACTGTCTAAATTTTGTACAAGTCATGTGCTTCACAGAAAGAAAAAGTTTAGTAAGGTTTCTGGTCCTGTATTTGTCTCTGACCATAACTATCTCATCTGGAGCCACTACCATATCAGCAAACCAGTCTCTGTCTGGAGACTATACAATCATATCCAAAGGTGAACAATTCGAGCTGGGTTTCTTCAAAGCAGGCAACTCTTCCAAGTATTACATAGGCATCTGGTATAAGAAGCTCTATTCCAATCCTTCTACCATAGTTTGGGTAGCAAACAGAGAAACACCCATCTCTGATAGATTCAGTTCAGAATTAAAAATCGTTGATGGTAATTTGGTGCTTGTAGACAAATCGACTACAATAAATAATCGATAACTTCAAGATCGAAGTATAAAACCCAAATATCACGATAGCGATTCAACGGAATATAAAACTATTTGAATAATCAACCAAGAATAAATCGAACGATAAAAAGAAAAAAAACATGCGATATTTACGTGGAAACCCAAATCGGGAAAAACCACGGGCGGAGGAAGCCGAGAACCAATTTACTATAATATCCAGTGTTTACAGAGATAGAGGAAAGAAAAAACAAATATATCAAATATATATTTGTATGAATATGAGAGAAAAATGAAGATGTAATTTGAGGTGTGGTGTTTTTAATAAGCTTGGTTTCATTTCCTTTTATAGGCAAATGAATGTATGAATTCAATTGTCTATTACCATCCAAGCTTGACAAACATGCTACCATCCATTCTTGACAAACATGCTACCACCCATTCTTGACAAATTAAAACCACATGTATAGAATGGTATTCTAGAAATCATCTAATGTTGAAGTTTGAAGGAAACTTCCACAGTACTCTTGAATGAGTCCAAGTCCCAGATTTGGTACACAAACGTCTCCACCACCACCACTTCTTTAAAGTCTGCAATAGCTGTTCTTCATGATGATGGTAACTTAGTTTTGAGTGACAGCTCAAATTCAGTTGAACCTATTTGGCAAAGTTTTGATCACCCAACGCATACTTGGTTGCCTGGTGCTAAATTTGGTTATGACAATAGAGTGAAAAAGAGCCAGCTTCTAACGTCATGGAGAAGCAATGAAAATCCTGCTGTAGGGCTCTTTTCTTTGGAGTTCGACCCGTCTAGTATAAATTATGTGAGCAAGTGGAATGGCTCCCAAGAATATTGGACAACTGGGCCTTGGAAGGACCAAGTTTATAACTTCACACCTGAATTGATCAGGCTAAATTCCATTTATAATTTCAGTTACTATAGAAATGAGAATGGGAGTTACATCACTTATTCTCCCACCATGATAGCTAGATTTGTAATGGATGTTTCTGGTCAACTTCAGCAGCAATCATGGTTGGAAACTACCAAAGGGTGGAATACACTTTGGTCTCAACCAAGAATGCAGTGTGGGGTCTATGCTTTGCGTGGGGCTTTTGGTACTTGCTGGCAGAATGAACTCCATTTCTGTAGTTGCTTCATTGGCTTCAAGCCTAGATCTGAGAATGATTGGAACCAGAGTGATTTCTCTGGTGGGTGTGTCAGAAAAACCGATTTGCGATGTGGGGGAAACGTGGAAAAGTCTGATTTTCTAATGGCTACAGTCAGGAGCCTGCCTCCAAATAATTCTGTAGCAGTTGGGACTGCTGGAATATGCCGTACAACTTGTTTAATCGATTGTTCCTGTAATGCTTACTCTTATGTCGATAATCAATGTTCAGTTTGGGATGGAGATCTCTTGAACCTATCAGAAGACAATGCTAGTGGGAACACAATCTATGTTAAAGTTGCTTCAAAAGATATTCCACATCGTAAAAAGAGTAATTTTGATACGGTGGGGGTGGTTGTTGGGTCGGTTGTAGGTGGTGCTTTTGTCTTAGGACTAATTTTTCTTTTAATCTATAGAAGAAAAAGGATATTGGTTGGCAAGACAATAATGGAGGGATCATTGGTGGCGTTCTCCTATAAAGATTTAAAAATAGCCACCAAAAATTTCTCGGAAAAGTTAGGAGGTGGTGGTTTTGGCTCCATTTTTAAGGGGGTACTTCATAATTCGTCCATTGTGGCAGTGAAAAAGCTTGAAAGCATTAGCCAAGGAGAAAAGCAATTCAGGAGTGAAGTTAGCACAATGGGTATAATCCAACATGTTCATCTTGTACGCCTTCGTGGGTTTTGTGCAGAAGGTAACAACAAGTTATTGGTGTATGATTATGTGGAAAATGTTGCCTCCAAAATTAACAAGTGGCAAATAATTCAAGGGTTATTTCTGTAACTTATCATTTACTATTCATAGTTTGACTATGAATAGTAATATAAGTATGAAATGTTTGAAAATGAGAATGGACGGTAATATGGATTGGCAACTTGTTTGGTAAATATTAGGCGCATGCTTTTTGGGTCAACAATGGAGGCGCAATATAAACAAGTCAAATTAGAAGGCGCATCAATTTTTGGACGAAAAACTCTTTTTTCTTTTCCTTTCATATTACATTCCCTTTGGCTATAAATAGCCTAAGCCATTTTCATCATAAACACACGAACCAAAAATCAAAGTATATATAGAAAAACATTAAATATATATACTTATACACCACCGTGTATTTTAGCTCTCCCACTCTATTTTGTAATCTCTTTCATAATCCCTGTAAACACTGCAAATTATAGTGAATTGTTTCTCGGCTTCCTCCGTCCGTGGTTTTTTCCCGATTTGGGTTTCCACGTAAATTCCTGTGTCTCTATTCTATTTATTTTATTCGTATTACGTTGTGATTATTACGCTTTGATAATTTTTGATCTCATTCCGCATTGAGCTAATATTATTTAAGTCAATTTGGATCCGTCGTATTTTACAACAATTGGTATCAGAACATCGAGGTTGTGATATTAGCTCGTTGGGATCATTTTATCAAGTAATTAATCATGTCTTCGGTAAAATACGATATTCCACTAGTGGATCGTAACACCCGATTTCCGTTGTGGCAAGTAAAGATGAGAGACATTCTCATTCAGATGGATTTACACAAGGCGCTATTGGGTTTCAATAAGATGCCCGATACATGGACCGAAGAAGAAAAGGAGATGAAAGATCTAAAGGCTTTATCCCAAATTCGTTTGCACTTGTCAAACGATGTTTTGCAAGATGTTCTAAAATAAACATCAGCGGCTTCTTTATGGCTAAAGTTGGAACAACTGTTGATGACCAAGAGCTTACCAAACAAGTTGCATTTGAAGCAACGGTTGTTCAATCTCAAGATGATTGAAGGAGGCTCTTTAACTGAACATATATCCACATTTAAAGAGTTAGCAAATAACTTAGAGAATATGGATGTTCAGTATGAAGATGAAGACTTGGCTCTATTCTTACTATCGTCGTTGCCAGAATCCTATAGCCATTTTCGTGATACTATTATCTATAGCCGTGACACTCTATTTTTAGATGAAGTCTATACAGCTTTGGATTGAAAAGAGAAGATGAAGCATATTACTGGTGGTGGTTCAAGTGATGCTAAAGCCGAAGGTTTGAATGCCAGAGGAAGAACAACATAGAGAAGTAGAACTTCTCAATCTTCCAACAGAACCAGATCCAAGTCAAAAGGCAAACGAAAGTTTTGCAACTATTGTCATAAGAAGGGACATGTGCTTGAAGAATGCTTCAAGTTGAAGAACAAAGAAAAAGAGAAGACGGCAGCAAATGGTAAACAAGCTAGCACTTCGGGTGAAGCCGATCTAGCTGAGGTCGAAGGTATTGGAGAACTTTTGACAGTTTATTCAGATAAACTGGATTCCACTGGTGATTGGATACTCGACTCTGGTTGTACTTTTCATATGTGTCACAACAAAAGTTGGTTTTACACATTTGAAAAGGTTAACCATGGCTATGTGTTGATGGGTAACAATACTACATGTCCAGTTCTTGGACATGGTTCAGTCAGGATCCGTATGTTTGACGGAGTTATTCGAACCATGGGGGATGTTAGATATGTTCCTGACCTCAGAAGAAACTTGTTATCTCTCAGTTCCTTTGACAAAAAGGGATACGAGTTTGCTGGTAAAGGTGGAGCTCTCAGGGTATTCAAAGACGGTTCCGACAAACTGAGAGCCAAACGAAAAACCTCAGATCTTTACTTTCTTGACGGGCAAACAATTTCGAGTGATGCTGCTGTTGTTTCAAAGTCTCTTTCTGATCCAGATCAGTCCCGTCTTTGGCACCTTCGACTCGGCCATATGAGTTTTCAAGGCATGTCAGAATTGAGTCGAAGAGGTTTACTTGGTCAACAAAAGATTGTTGATTTGGATTTCTGTGAAGACTGTGTATATGGCAAGGCAAAACGAGTAAGGTTTGCAAGTGGTATCCATACAACGAAAGGACCACTTGATTATGTTCACTCGGATTTGTGGGGACCGGCTCGAGTTGCTTCAAAAGGTGGAGCTATTTATATGCTCACTATTATTGATGATTTTTCCAGGAAGGTGTGGTCTTTCTTCTTAAAAAATAAAGGAGACGTTTTCTCTACCTTCAGAAATTGGAAAGTTCAGGTTGAAAAGCAATCAGGTCTGGTGGTAAAGTATCTTCGTACGGATAATGGACTTGAGTTTTGCTCAGAAGAGTTTAATGTCTATTGTCAAAAGGAAGGCAGTACTCGACATCACACAGTAGTCCATTCACCTCAACAAAATGGTGTAGCTGAAAGGATGAATCGCACCATTATGGAGAAGGTCCGGTGTATGCTTTCTAATTCCAAATTGCCAAAGTCTTTTTGGGCGGAGGCTGCTTCGACTTCTTGCTATGTTATCAACCGATCATCGTCACGAGCAATCGATAAGAAAACTCCGTTTGAGTTATGGTTCGGTAAACCTGCAAATTATTCAGATTTAAAACCATTCGGATGTCCAGCGTATGCACGAGTTGACAATGGGAAGCTAGAACCAAGAGAAATCAAATGCGTTTTTCTTGGGTACAATCAAGGTGTAAAGGGTTACAAGTTATGGAGCTTTGATTTGAAGAAAATTATCATCTCAAGAGATGTTATTTTTGATGAGTCTGCTATGATTCAACCAGTTGCTGACTCTTCTAAAAGAACAGATGCATCAGATGTATCATCCGAAGCAAATAAAGAGAATGCTCAAATGGAGGTGGAGCTTCCTACTTCACCTAGCACTAATCAGAGTACAAATCAGCATCAAGATTCTTCTTCATCGGATGAGCATGTTGTTGGTGAAGATTCAACACCTTCACAACCACAAGCTACTACTCCAAGCATTGCAAGAGATAGACCGAGAAGACAGATTATTCCTCCGAAGAGGTATGCTGAATCTGATTTGGTTGCCTATGCTTTTATTGTTGCTGATAATATTGAGTCCTCAACGGAGCCTGCGAATTATGACGAGGCTATCAAATCTGAAGACTCAAATGATTGGATGCTCGCTATGCAAAATGAGATGGAATCCTTGCAGCGAAACAGTACTTGGAATTTAGTTCCTATTCCGAAAGGGAAGAGACCAGTTAAATGCAAGTGGGTCTACAAGCTCAAGGAACCTGTCAACCCAAATGATAAACCAAGATACAAAGCTCGGTTAGTAGCTAAAGGCTACAGTCAGATTCCTGGTATTGATTACACTGACATTTATTCCCCAGTTGTCAAACATACTTCCATTCGTGTATTGTTGGGGTTGGTTGCTTCTAATGATTTTGAGTTAGAACAACTTGATGTCACTACAGCTTTCCTAAATGGTGAGCTTGAGGAAGAGATTTTTATGCAACAACCTGAAGGTTTTGCACTTCCTAGAAAGGAGAACTACGTATGCAAATTGAACAAATCTCTTTATGGCCTCAAGCAGTCTCCTAGACAATGGTACAAGAGGTTCGATTCTTTCATGACCAGTCACAAATTCAGCAGGTGCACCTATGATAGCTGCGTTTATTTCAAGAAAGGTGACAATGGTTCAAAGATCTACTTACTCTTGTACGTGGATGACATGTTGATTGCAGCAAAAGATATGAAGGAGATTCAGAAGTTAAAAGACCAGTTGAAAGCTGAATTTGAAATGAAGGACTTAGGAGCTGCCAAAAAGATTTTAGGTATGGAAATTATTCGTGACAGGAAGTCTAGGATCTTGCATCTTTCTCAGAAAAGTTATATTGAGAAAGTCCTAAGACGCTTCAGTATGCACGAAGCAAAGTATGTCAACACACCTTTTGCAGCTCATTTCAAGCTATCATCCGCTTTGAGTCCTACTAATGAGACTGATATGGCTTACATGGCACGTGTTCCATACTCTAGTGCTGTTGGATCTTTGATGTATGCTATGATCTGCACACGCCCTGATTTGGCTTATGCTGTTAGCATGGTTAGTAGATACATGGCGAACCCGGGGAAAGAACACTGGAAAGCAGTACAGTGGATTTTTCGTTATTTACGCGGTACGTCTTCTATATGTTTACGTTTTGGTAAATCTAACACTGGGGTGTTCAGATATGTTGATTCAGATTATGGCAAATATTTGGATAAACAAAGATCAATTACAGGGTATGTGTTTACTCTAAATGGTTGTGCTGTTAGTTGGAAAGCCCAGTTACAGTCTACAGTTGCCCTGTCTTCTACCGAGGCAGTGTACATGGCGATTACAGAAGCAGTTATGGAAGATATCTGGTTGAAGGGGTTATTTGGAGAACTCGATGATAGAATAAAGGTGACCACAGTTTTCTGTGACAACCAGAGTGCTATCTTCTTGAGTAAAGATCAAATGTTTCATGACCGAACAAAGCATATTGATATTCGTTATCATTTTGTGCGGGATATCATTGAAAAAGGTGATTGTGTTGTGGACAAGATTCATACAGATTATAATCTCGCTGATATGTTCACTAAAAGTCTTCCTATAGCCAAGTTCAAATTATGTTTGGACATGGTGGGTGTTTCTGATCGCAGTTGAGCCTGAAGGCTCGTGGTGGAAGAAGTATTATTTATTTTTCGGAAACAATTTTTCTCTATATAATTTTGCAGGTTCTTATGGAAGTTTTAGAGTTTGAAGAGATATAGGTTTTGACTAATCGTAAAGCATGAGTTGCTTAATTTTGATGTCAAGGTGGAGATTGTGGAAAATGTTGCCTCCAAAATTAGCAAGTGGCAAATAGTTCAAGGGTTATTTCTGTAACTTATCATTTACTATTCATGGTTTGACTATGAATAGTAATATAAGTATGAAATGTTTGAAAATGAGAATGGACGGTAATATGGATTGGCAACTTGTTTGGTAAATATTAGGCGCATGCTTTTTGGGTCAACAATGGAGGCGCAGTATAAACAAGTCAAATTAGAAGGCGCAACAATTTTTGGACGAAAAACTCTTTTTTCTTTTCCTTTCATATTACATTCCCTTTGGCTATAAATAACCTAAGCCATTTTCATCATAAACACACGAACCAAAAATCAAAGTATATATAGAAAAGCATTAAATATATATACTTATACACCACCGTGTATTTTAGCTCTCCCACTCTATTTTGTAATCTCTTTCATAATCCCTGTAAACACTGCAAATTATAGTGAATTGTTTCCCGGCTTCCTCCGCCCGTGGTTTTTTCCCGATTTGGGTTTCCACGTAAATTCCTGTGTCTCTATTCTATTTATTTTATTCGTATTACGTTGTGATTATTACGCTTTGATAATTTTTGATCCCATTCCGCATTGAGCTAATATTATTTAAGTCAATTTGGATCCGTCGTATTTTACAACAGATTACATGGAAAAAGGTTCTCTAAATAGCCATCTTTTCCATGAAAAACAAGTTCTAAACTGGAAAACAAGGTACCAAATTGCACTTGGAACTACAAAGGGATTGGTTTATCTTCATGAGAAGTGCCTAGACTATATAATTCACTGCGACATAAAGCCAGATAACATTCTTTTAGATGTTGATTTCCAACCAAAAATTGCTGATTTTGGGTTGGCAAAGCTTGTTGGTCGAGACTTTAGTAGGGTTTTGACAACCGCAAGGGGGTCAATAGGGTATCTGGCACCAGAATGGTTATCGGGGGTGGCTGTCAGAGCCAAAGCAGATGTATATAGCTATGGAATGATGCTTTTTGAATTAGTTCATGGCAAGCGGAATGCAGAGCAATGCGAAGATTCAAGGAGTACTTTCTTCCCTGGTTTGGTTGCAAATATTCTAATAGAGGGAGGTGATATCCTTAGCCTGCTAGATACTAGATTAAACAGGGAAGCTTGTGCTGAAGAAGTGACAAAAATTTGCAAAGTTGCATGTTGGTGTATCCAATATGAGGAAGAGAGTAGGCCTGCCATGAGTCTGGTGGAACGAGTTCTTGAAGGGGTTTCAGATGTGAGCATGCCTCCGATACCCCAAATTGTCACTTTATTTGTTGAGGACATGGGGGATGACGCGTTCTTCACCGATTCACCTTCAAGCGGGTGCAGACTAGTCCATAGCAAATTCCACGGGTGGTGAATCCTCATAGAATAGATTATCTTCTTGAAGGTAATTCCCTTTATCTTCTTTGTTATTTTTCACATTAGACATAGTGTGTTCATAAAAATAAACGAGTCATTGATAGTTATGTAAGGAATATCTTTAAGGTGAGTTTATCAAGAGTACATCTCTCTATACATACGTTGATATTCTGATTCTATATTATATTCCTTTGTGTGAAATGAGTCTACTATATGTAATACTTGTGTGTAGCATTAAACATAATTTGGAAGGATTTTTACTCTATTGAGAAGTTTTGTTGGTTTGAAAATGTTTTGGCATCCTTATGTGCTATCACTTATGATGGCATTGAGACCGAAAGACCTAGGTGCCCAACTTTGACATGAGATATTCCCAAAACAGGTAAACGGCATTCCTTTCATGAGTTGGCCTAAAAGGATATTCCTAAAAGCAGGTATGAGATAATCATTCCATGGGTTAGCCTAAAAGTGAGATTGAGATATTCCTAATGACGGGTGTAAGATATTCCTTTTTGTCGAATGCATTTGTGTACTAACTATCCCTCATGACTAGTATGACGGTTCAACTAGTCAAAGTTTAAATTTATGAGAAATTATTGAGTAGAATGCTTTGTGCTATCTATTCAAAAGCTTGGAGGTTGATTATCATTGAGAATTTGGACTATAAGGATTGACAGAGATTAGGAAATAGAAGTATTTGTATTGCATGTTTATTTTATAGGATTATTCCCTTGTTATGTTTTGAGTTATTATTACTTGTCAATGTTTACTTATCATTATTTAACATATTGGATATTATTTGGAGTTTGACTTGGGATTATCGGATTATTATACCCATTTGACTTTGAATGATAGGATTATTATACCGCTTAAAAACCAACCTTATCTTTCTATTCGTCATTACATCAATAAATCATTTGATTCCCATTTGTTAGTTGGCCACATTTGTAGAATGAGTCAGAGCCAATGTCGAAAACAAAGCAGGTAGAGTCGTTGAACGTGAATAGTAACGTCTTAATGACTGTTAGTCTAAAACTTCACAATTCAAATCAAAGAAAAATTTGTTAGAATTAGGAACATAAAAAGCTTTAATCCTTCCCAACCCATTTAAAATTCTCAAAAATTATTTTTCATCAACTCGTTTTGTAAAAGTATCAGCCAATTGGTGTGTTGTTTTAACAAAATGAACTTCAATATTGCCATCCTCAAAATATTCTTTGATGAAATGGTATCGAAGTGCAATATGTTTTGTTTGGAGTGTTGAACTAGATTATGGCATACGCAAATTGCACTTTGAGAATCACAATATAATGGAATTTTCTTCATGTTAATCGCATAGTCACATAATTGACTTTCGATCCAGATCACTTGAGAAGTACATGCCACAACATCAATATATTCAACCTCTGCTATGGAAATCGATACACGTGTTTGCTTTTTTGACTGCCAACACACACGATTCCTGTCAAGAAATTGACATCCTCTGGCAATACTCTTGCGATCGAATTGACAACCTCCAAGATCAGCATCAGAAAATGCTTGAATAAAGAATCGTGTGTTTGATAGATACCACATTCCAAGTGTCAGAGTTTCATGGAGATAATGAAAAATATTCTTAACAATTGTGAGATGAGGTTCCCTGGCATTTCTTGGTACTTGGCACAATTTGTAACATTACCAAAAATCACAACAATTTTAAACTTTTAAAAACCAAACCACAATTATAATATGTTTACAAACCATTGTTTTCAAAATGTTTATCCAATATCAGAGTATCCCAAAATCATAAAAACCCATAAACAATAGGATGCGTACGGTCACGCCTTCGCCTTTCCACAATCATTCGAAGTACCTGAAACAATAAACTAAAACCGTAAGCCAAAGCTTAGTGAGTTCCCCTAAAATACCACCACATAAACATGACAAAAAACAGCATGTGCTGGGTCCACAACTAACAGTCTGGATTACCCCTGAGCCCACAGTATGAGTCTGGATTGCCCTCGGGCCTACATCTCATATCTGGCTTGCTCCTGAGCCCACAACATAAGTTTGGCTTGCCCTCGGGCCCAGAACTTATGTATGGATTGCTCACGTGTCCTCAGTACGAGTCTGGCATGCCTACCGGCCATCAGCTTGTATCTGGAATGCTCCTGAGCCCTCAGTATGAGTCTGGCATGCCAACAACCCTCAACTATCTGGAATGCTCCTGGGTTTGTTGGTTACAACACAAAGCAGTACAACCTCAACCCAACACAATATGTTGACATACGAACAGATAACTTAACACATAATCAACAAATAAAGATAATCATGTAGATCTACTACTCAGCCAAATACCAGTATATCAGTATCCTATAACCAGGATACATAAAGTAATGGGCCGACATTGGTGCCTTCGACCCCCGGTACAGTGAGGAAAACTCACCTCATAACTAAACACTAGCTGATGAGGTCCTAACTCCAAATCTCAGCTCAAACCGACACCTAGTCATCAAAACGACCAATTCTTAGACATAATCCAAAATACCCAAAATACCCTTTAGAAAAACTTCGTCAAAGTCAAGGTCTAACTGGTCAAAATCTATAAGTCAATTGAGTCAACCCAACTGAGCCCACCTAACCGAGTCAACCTAGCCAAGTCACCCAACCGAGTTAACTCAGCAAGCGTACACAGGGCGTACTCTGGAGGTACGTTGGGCGTACTCCTCGGTTGACCATATCGGGGCCGTTGACCGTGTATGCTGGGCGTACTTCTAGGTATGCTCGGCATAACCCCAGTCTTCTTCTTTTTCCCATTAAGTGCTTAATATAACGACTTTATATGTCCAAATGCAGATCCAAGGTCAAAATGTCATTAGCATAAATAAAGTTTCCAACTTTATGACCTTGCATGTTCAATAAGTGCTTAATCCATAAAAATGCAACATCTTAATGACTTAAGACTCTCAATAACATGCATGGGATAAAACCAGCCATTAGGACTCCATTTTTATGACTTAAATCCTCTACCAAGGTCTGAAAATACAGCTCAATGAATCAAGAACATGCCATGCTCAAGTTCTAACATTTTGGGACCAAAAAGCATCATTAAGACATCCAAATCTAGATCTATATGATAGAGGGATAAAGTTGCAAGCTTTATACCTTCAAATGGTTGCAAATAAGGTAGAAAATCCCATATCCAAAGTGCTTCACTCCTCCAAGATGAGCTCTACTTCCTTCCTTCTTCTTCAAAGCACAAAAACACACACTCTTAAGCTTAGAATTGCTTCACAAGGTGAATTAGGGTTGCAAAACTGTTCCAAAGGGATGGAGGCTGATGAGGTGAGGGGAAATGAGGCCATAATGGGGTTTATATACAAGCCAAACCCTAAAAAAATTAGGGTTTCTTAATCTGGCAACTACGCCCCACATACGATATGTACGCCCAACATACTAGGGCGCGCCCTAATATGCTCAGCGTACATGCGTACACTTGGTGTACTCCCCTAAGGATGAATTTACGAAAATGCCATTAGGTTCCTTTTTGCACTCTTTCTTGAACTTAGGGATAAAAATGCAATATAATTAAATTTATAGGGTTAAAATTAGAAGTACCTCGTCATCGGTATGTTAAAATTCTCCTCCACGTGAACTAGACTTTGTAATCGAAGTTGGCCATCGCGAAAAACTCAGGATAATGCTCCCGCATCTCAGCCTTCGACTCCCAGGTCCACTCAGAGCCTCTCCGATGCTGCCAGTTAACCTTTACTAAAGTTATCTCCTAGTTGCGTAGGACCTTCATCTTTCTCTCCAGAATCACTACCGGCCTATCAACATATTTCAAGCACTTATCGAGCTGAATATTGTCTAAGGGGACAACTGCCTCATCATCTAAGATGCACTTTCGCAACTGCGAAACATGGAAAGTGTTGTGAATCTAAATGAGCTCCTCATGTAGATCCAACCTGTAAGCTACCTTGCCAACCCTGGAAATCACCCGAAAAGGTCCAATATACTAGGGTCCCAACTTCCTGCTCTTCCTAAAGCATATCACACCCTTCCAGGGTGAGACCTTCAGAAGTACCATGTTGCAAACCTAAAACTCCAACTAAAATCGATGCTTGTTACCACAACTCTTCTATCAACTTTGAGTGGTCTGTAATCTCTGTCTATTCTGTTGGATAAGATTTGTCGTCTGAAGGACTACTTCAATCCTTCCCAATTCTATGTGACCTATATCTCCCTAACAAACTGGGGTGCGACACTTCCTCCCATAGAGGAGCTCGAATGGCGTTGCACCGATACTGGAAATGTACCTGTTGATGTATGAAAACCCAGCTAAGGGAAGTTAGGAGTCCCAACTCCTATCGAAGTCTATGATACAGGACCTCAACATGTCCTCTAGGGTCTGAATGGTCCACTCACTCTGGCCATCGATATGTGGATGATAAGAAGTGCTAAGATGTATCCCCGTACCCAGTTCCTCATGGAACTTCTACAAAAATGAGATGTGAACCGAACATCCTGATCCGATACAATGGAGACAGGAATACCATGTCAAGCGATAATCTCACGTACATATAAATCGGCCAATTTCTTAACCGAAAAGCTCTCTCGAATTACCAAGAAGTGAACACTCTTTCTCAGGTGGTCCACAATCACCCAAATCGCATCGGATCCCTTAGCCGTTCGAGGCAATTTGGTGATGAAATCAATAGTAATGTGTTCCCATTTCTACATGGGAACCTCCAATGGCTGTAACTTGTCATGAGGCCTCTGGTGCTCGGTCTTGTCCATCCGACAGGTCAAGCACCTCTCAACATTCCATGCTATCTCCCTTTTTATGCATGAACACCAATAACTAAGCCTCAGATCCCAATACATCTTGGTGGCTCCAGGGTATATTGGAAATCTAGACTTGTGCACCTCCTCCATGACTTTCTGCCTAATCCCACCAGAAAGTGAGAGCCATACCCGTCCGCACCTGGTCAACAATCATTGACTATCACTGACAAATCTGTGAAGCTCACCCTTGATGCTCTCCTATTTCAAGTTCTCCTTCTTAACTACCTCTTCCTGTGCTTCTCTAATCAAATCCAATACTGGGGAGTCAATGGATATCCTTATACACAACTCTCCAGCTGAAGAACCAGCGGACTTGCGGCTGAAAGCATACGTTACCATATTCGCTTTACCCGGATTGTAAAGGATCTTACACTTGTAATCCTTGACCATGTCCAGCCACCTGTGCTGCCTCATGTCTAAGTTTAGCTGATCCATAAGATATCTCAGACTCTTGTGATCTGTGTAGACAGTATACCGGACCCCATACAGATAGTGTCTCTAGATCGTGAGGGAAAACACCACTGCCCCAACTCTAGATCATGAGTAGGATATCGTGTCTCATGCAGATTCAACTGTCACGAAGCATAGGCGATCACTCGTCCCCTCTGCATAAGGACCTTCCCCAAACCGGTGATGGATGCATCGCAAAATACCACAAAATTCTTGGCTCCCTCCAGAAGGGTCAATACCGAGGGCTCACATAACCTCTACCGAAGAGTCTCAAACATCGACTGTTGCTCCAGGCCCCATCGGAAATCCACTCCCTTCCTCGTCAAATGAGTGAGGGGTACCACAATATTGGAGAAATCCTGAATAAATCTCCGATAGTAACCTGCCAAACCCAATAAACTCTGGATCTCTAGTGGGATTTTAGAACCTCCCACTGCATCACTGACTCGATCTTGGCCGGATCGACCAAAATCCTCTCCTAAATAACGAGATGCCCCAGGAACTGGACCTCTCATAACCAAAAACCACACTTCGAGAACTTGGTATAAAGCCGTTCCCGCCTCAAAACTCCCAGAAGCTTTCGAAGGTGCTCCTCATACTGATATTTCGTCTTGGAATACACCAAGATATCATCAATGAAAATGATAACAATTCGGTCGAGCATCGGCCTACATACCCGATTCATTAAATCCATAAACACAGTAGGCACATTGGTGAGCCCAAATGGCATCATCACGAACTCATAATGCCTATAGCGAGTCCGGAACGCGGTCTTCCCCACTTCCTCCTCTCACACTCTCACCTGATGATGTTCGGACCTCAGATCAATCTTGGAGAACCAAAATGCA
The DNA here is from genome assembly GCF_052849685.1 of Lactuca virosa. NCBI lineage: Eukaryota > Viridiplantae > Streptophyta > Magnoliopsida > Asterales > Asteraceae > Lactuca > Lactuca virosa. Next base: position 90,117,563 of record NC_136428.1, on the reverse strand, counting down.
CCCTGCAACTGATCGAAGAGTTCATCAGTCCACGAAAGGGGATAACGGTTCTTCACCGTCAACTTGTTCAACTCCCGGTAATCCATGCACATCCGGTGTGAACCATCTTTCTTATTGACAAACAAAATCAATGCTCCCCATGGTGAACTATTAGGTCTGATGAACTTCAAGCCTAGCAGCTGCTGAAGCTAAGATGACAACTTCTGCATCTCAGGCAGTGCTAAGCGGTACAACGGCTTGGAAATCGGGACCGAACCTAGCACTAGATCAATCTTGAACTCAACCTCCCTCTTAGGAGGCACTCCGAGTAACTCCTCTGGAAATACATCAGCAAACTCTTTGACAACTGGTACATCATAAACTGAGGTTTGCTCCCCTACCCAAGTATCAACCACATAAGCCAAATAACCCACAAACCCATGTTGAATATACTGTCGAGCCTTGGTTGCTGAACAAAACCCTGAACCAACCCCGATACCTTCACCATATATCATCAGTTCTCCCTCACTTGGGGTTCTAACTACCACTCGCTGGCCTTTACAATCGATCATGGCCCCAAACCTGCTCATGCAATCCATCCCTACTATCACATACACATCGCTCATGGGAATAGGGATCAAATCAATCAGATAGGAAACCCCAAAGATCTCCCATATAAAATCCTGATACATACTGAATGCCGAAATCCTTTGTTCGTTGGCGATAAAAACCCGCAACGGACACTCCAACTCGCTAAGAGTCATACTGAAATCCCTACTAAAAGACTGTAATACAAACGACTGACTCGCACCCGAGTCAAAAAGTATAGGAGCAGACAGAGATTTCACTAAGAAGGTACCTAATAGAAACATAAACATGAGCATACCGTAAAATAACTGACAAAAGTATTAATGGAAAGATATTAGTAACGACATATGGCGCCACCCTAGCCTCCTCTACTGTAAGCTGGAAAGTGCAACCACGAGCCTTTGGAGGGTCCGCCCTGGCGTGGCTCTCATCCGTGACCCTCATAGTAGCCGACGCTAGAGCCTGCGTCGGCCTGGCAATAAGCAAGGGACAGTTGGCCTTCATATGGTTAACCTGATCGTAGTGATAGCAAATCCTGGTGCTGGGTACTGGAGCCTGCTGTTGGCAATCTCTCGTAACATGGCCCTGCTTGCCATAATTGTGGCATCCAAAAGAAAATCGGCAAGCACCCTCATGAACCTTGCCGCACTTCCCACAAGTGCGACCCTATGATTCCCTGTCCTTCAATCAACAGTCTTAAACCACTTTGCTGCCGGTTGCGATTGCACCAATGCCTACCTTATTTCCCTCGTCTGGAGCTCTAGCTTAATCTCCGACCACCTAGCGGACTCCTGTAACTCTACCAATGAACCAAAGCGTTGTGCGGACACAAATTGATGGATGTCCGTTTTGAGAATGTTCAAGTACTGGGTCATCTGATCCTGCTTAGAAGTGGTAAACTCAAGGAAAAACATGGCCCTCTCAGTAATCATTTTGGTGATGTAACATCCCAAAATTTAAGAACAAAAATTTCATTTTAAAATAGGTTATCAAAAAACCAATAGTATAAGAAAACATCCATAATAACATATCATGTCAAAACGAGTACGTCAATAATGAAAGCATGTCATCATAAAACAATATCATAGTATAATCCCATAGATCTCATGTGCGGAAAACATAGTGTGATGCACTGCGATCGATCCGGCTCATTTCCTTTGAAAATGAAGTACCTAAAAATAAAACTAACAATTGTAAGCATGAAGCTTAGTGAGTTCCCCCGTCATACCACATACCATACAATACACATACTGCCTAGCATATCTGGGTGCTGGCCTACCCCTTCGGTCTCTTTCAACTGGTAACTGCCTAGCATATCTGGGTGCTGGCCTCCCATTTGGTATCTTTCAATCGGTAGCCGGGAGCTAATCTCCCCTTCGGTATCTTTCAACCGGTGACCGGGATCTAACCTCCCCTTCGGTATCTTTCAACCGGTAACCGAGAGATAACATCCCCTTCGGTATCTTTCAACCGGTAACCAGGGACTATTTCACCCCTACCACTACCACATAATAACATAACATAAACATAATGATAGGCATGCATGGGTTCTGATGACCCCTTCGGTATCTTTCAACCGGTATCCGAGGACTATTTCACCCTTACTACTACTAACATGTATCACAAAGCATCCAAACACACAAACATAACAGATATGGGCATACTAGATAATTATCCCAAAGACAATCATATAACAAACAACTCCTACTAGTGGGTCGACATTGTGGCCTTAGACCCACTTCTACTGGAAGGTAACTCACCTCACACTGCTGAAGTCCCGTAGAAAAAACTCTAGCTGCTGGATGACAGGTTCCCGAACTGTCAAACATCAAAATAACACCAAATCAGTAATTGGGTTCCAACATATACCCATAAATCCATGCTTGTGGTAAAAGACTGCTTTACCCCTATCTTAGCTTGATTTAAGCCTAAGGCCTAATCCGAAGGCCCAAAAGTCAACTATGAGTCAAAGCCCAACATATGGCCTAATTTCCAAATTGAGCCCAAACCTTTACATAGTCTTATACTAAGGCCCAAACATTTAGTCCAGTCCAAACATTTGGCATTTCTAATGGTCCAATATCTCATAATCATAAAGGCCCAATTATGGCCCATCTATGGCCCAGTTTTCCAAATTGGGCCCAAACCCCTCACATGGGCGTTACCCTAAAGCCCATTAAGTTATTCTAGTTCATTTGCTTGTTTTTGGATGGCACATTAATAGCCCAATCACCAAAGCCCAATAGAGAGGCCTAACTTAAGGCCCGAGTGAAATTAGGGTTTTCACATAAAATGACAATTAGGGTTAGGTGTTTTTTACTTAACCCATTAAGGACTTAATCCATTAAGTCCATCAATCTATTGGGTCAATCATGTAGTATGGTCGGGCTTAATACATAATCTCAATCCGGTTATCCAAAAATGCGGGTCCCGAGAACTCATAATCCGTATATCCAAAATTATGATTTTCTAAACCCTAATTAGGGTTTCCAACCCAATACTAGCCCATTAGGCCTAAAACTAAGCCCTTAGATCCATTAGGGTTTCATAAGTCAGGCACCACCCACTACCACCTCGGGTAGTGGTGGTCAATGGCGGCTCACGACAGCGGCCACCACCTCATAGTGGTGGTTAGGGTTCTAGTCCAATCGAGTCCAAGCATCCCAAAACTAATCCAAACACATGCAAAGCACACCGCCACCCGACAGGGCGGCCGGTAGTGGTAGGTGGCGGCAGCCACCACCTCACGGTGGTGGTTTGAGTTTTTCTTTGATTATTCCGTTGTAGATTACAACATACAAAGCAAAATCCCAATAACACACACACATAGCTAAACACACACATACAACCGCCCTTGTGGTGGCCGGCGGTGGCACATGGTGGCAGCCACCACCTCACGGTGGTAGTGGTGGCCTTTTCTAAGTTTTCCGGCCAAACAAAACCACATACAACACACACAAAACACGCCTCTTGTTCGGGAATAAACACAACTACTTACCTCATGGTGGCGTACGGCGGACGGGCAGCTACAACAACGCCTACAATTAAGGTTATCAGCGGCGGATAGAGCTGGAAGGTGGTCACAGCAGTGGCGACAATCTTGGTCTTCAATGGAACGTTAGCACAGGTTCACGGTGTTCGACCCCCAGTAGAATCTTCGGGTGGCTTCAGCAGTTCGGTGACAATGAAAACATAGCCAGGAACGTCTTCGCTGGCAGCAACATCGCATCATCTCTTCAGCCACTTTTTCCCCGACGTCCAACCACCGGTTCATCAATCCTTCGATCATCGGCGGCACTGAGGTGACGCAGTCGGTGGTTTGAAACTTAGACAATGGCTATAAGGCAACGACGACCTCAACAACGATGGTGGTGTGCGCTGGAAGTTGAGGAAGTGATAGTGGCGGCCATCCCATGGTTGATTGCCGTCATTTGCTAATCGGAAACGGGTTGGAGTTGGGTGGTAACGGCGCCGGAGACAAAGGGGGGGAATAAGGTGGTGGCGGCTGCAACATAGTTCCTAGGGTTAAGGTTTCACCGGGGTGATGGGTTTATATACCCCAATCCCCATAAACTTCTCTCCATAATAACATCTTTGGTCCCTCCCTTCCCTTTTTCTTTCAAAGTGAGTATGAAATTTACTTTTTAGCCCCAACCATCCAAAAACCCTTCAACTTAAGTCCTCATAATTACCATGCAGCCCCTCCTTTACAAAACCTTTTCAACTTAGGTCCAAAATTTACTCTTTAGCCCCTGTTTCGATAAATCCTTTCATATTAGGTCCAAATGATACCAAACACCCCAAGTCTTTTAAAAATCTTTACAAAATAAATCCCGGAACTTACACTTTTAACCTCCAACTTCTAAAGCTATGACAATTAGCTCCTCGAGACCAACACCTTGCTATGTAATTATTGATTTTAAGGCTACTATTTATTTATTTAATAAACAGGGTGTTACAACTCTCCCCCACTTAAATTAGAGTTTGTCCTCGAAATCCTTCCTTACCATTCCTTACACGCCCTACAACTTAATCAACATGGCCACAAGCCCGGGCATAATCCTAGCCTTCCCAAGGCAGTCTAATTCATCCCTTGAAGGTTTCTAAAACCCGAAAATGAACGAATTCCTTGCAAAAGGATCACACTACTCCATCTGAAATTTAAAGTCTCGATATGGTCTGACTCCATGACAGACCGCCCCTATAAAATCATTATAGCTGGATCCCTCTGTAGGTGACTTAGCATTACTTAGCAATCTGTAACTCTAACCATACATGAAATCCTAAAATACCATTACTTCTTGAGACCCGAAACTGTCTGAAGCACTGATCTGCCTGAAGCACTGAACTACCTGAAACAGTATGCAGCCACATGGCTGCTTCCCAAAATCCACCAGAACCTCCCTGATTCCAACTTATCTGTAATGTTGAAGTCCTGCCCAGTTGCTGAGCCAAGAGCAATCTCACAGTCGCCCTACGCGACTTCCGAACGAAATCCTTGTCCATCGGTAGTTGCCACTAGTTATCTTGCCACTGCGGCTCTAACGATTTTCTGATCTAACTGGTCGGGTCCATACATCGGACCCTGACATCACCAAATCTAAGGCTAAAAGTAATTGCTACATGACTAATGGTAGCCATATATCACAAACGACCTTAAGCAATCCATTGCTTCCTTTATCTCATAGTTGTAGTGGCGTTCCTACGATCTCATCACTGGCTCAATCAGGTCTAATTCATCTGGGGAGATCCATAAACCAATCTGTGGATTTGTCATGCCCTCTCTGCTACACCTGGACTGGTGGGTATTACCGTTCCTCCCACGTTCTAACAACGCGCTCATGCTATCTACCAACCTAGTGAATACTACGACTACACCCGCAGACGTGCATCACTCTAACACTATCTGCTAACCTTGTGAATGCTAAGGCTACACCCGCATACTTACAACACTTCTCACACTATCTGCCAACCTGGTGAATGCTACGACTACACCCGCAGGCTTACAACATTCTAGAACTATTTGCTTCTAGTGAATGCTACGGCTACCCCCATAGTCTTACAATACTTCCCATGCTATCTAACTGCTAGTGAATGCTATAGCTACCCCCTTAGTCTTATAACACTTTCCATGCTATCTGACTGCTAGTTAATGCTATGGCTACCCCCGTAGTCTTAAAACACTTTCAATACCGGGTCGAACATGCACTCAAGCTAACACTCGACTGAACTTGAATTCTAATTAAACCTCTAACCTGGTTCCTTAAACCTGTTATCCAATGCCAAGGAAAAGCGTGAACCAAGTGTTGGAACGTTTTCTAAACTCCCAACTCACCCAACCCTCAATCTAGACGGCCACTCGGCCGCCTTCCTTCCTGACGAGGATGAGAAACTCATCCTAGTTATACACCTATTACTACTCCTAAGTACCTAGTCGATTCTCCCCCACTGGGCTTCAGCTAGGTCTTCACGGCACGTGAGAATTGAAGGATTCCCAGTCCTTCTTGCTTCCTAATAATCCACTTATGACAACCTATGCTTACCGATGCTAACGATCACTTACCAATTAAACCCTAAAATCGCCTATACCCTGAAATCTTGAAGAGTACTCTTGAAATATGGTCCAATCTGACACCTTAATCCACCTGCCATGCTGACAACTGGAGGCCTGAATCTTCACTCTGGCTGATGAATCCTCGTTTCCACTCCCAATCCCGCAGCACCACTGAACTCTAACCGAACATAGGCCATGCAAAAATATAATTCTGTTGAACATCCAATGACCAACTACTTATGCATCTAACACCCACAACTGACACAACCATCTTCATGCTACTAGTCCTGTCCTAGCAACGATAGTGCCTTGAACTCCAAAGTTCTTCCATAGACAACTGTCGACCATTCCCGAATAATTGATAGAGCCATTGAACTCTGACTTCACTGGAAAACTATCGCTCTAACCCTGACCAAATATCCTCTAAATAATACTCCTGCACAAATCCTGCCAAAGATCCAGAATGATAACGGTACACGCAGAACCCACTCCGCAAGATACATCCCTCTGTAGGTTCATCAAGGACTTTTCAGCATGAAGGATGCCATATATGATCCTTGATAACCCAGAAAATAGCAGAAAACCGACCCGAGATCTAACTTATCCAAACTCACTCACAATTCCAAAGCGATATAGATTCCTAACATCCACCTAGTAGTAATAGAAGATGACATACCTGCAACATCTGGAGGAATCCTGATCACCTTTTGCTGACATGACCAACCCCGCTACACTTGTAGCAGCCTAAACCCTTGGAATGTCAAACTCCCTTGTGTACTTTCCCACACGTGCTTCACTAACTCCAGCCCTGCTGGCCTTTCATCCGATGATCAGAAGTCTTGCGCCTCTCCCCGAGACCCCCTACTATATGCACCTGGCATGACCCTTGGTGGTTGTCGAGGCCAACAAAATAAATTCCCTAAAAATTACACACTAAAATAGTGTATAGTGGTAAAGGGAATCGTATCCACGGAGATTGGTTCAATTTAAATCTCTATGTAAATCTCTTTGTAAAATACTTGCAAAACAAAATTAAAAGTAAAATGGGGTGGGGGTTTAATTCTTTTTGATTGTTTGACAAAATTAAAACTAGCTAGAATGAAAATATGACAAGTAAACAAGTAAAATATTGGATTAAATTCAATGAAGTAAAATTGGTTGATTTTTTGGTACACCTCATGGATGATATGATTGACTTATCATTAGACTTAATGGAATAACACTTGTGAATTGGTTTAACTTGGCTATAACAATTCATAAGCACAAATTGTCTCAACTCTTCTTAGAAATTAAAATGCCTAGAGGAGCTCTTAACACATTTCCTTAATTGAAGTCACAAAATCAATGAAGCATAAATCTTGTGAAAATCAATTAGCTTTACGTTATAAGAGTTACGAAGTCCAAAAGATAATCAAATGCTTACATTATCATTATGTAGAAAACATTTCCATGGTCTAAATGAAATGAAAACAAACATATAAACCATTTGTTGCTTACTAATTTGAAGGTACATTACTTAACCAAGAAATTAGTCAACAAAAATAAGCATTCATTCATCCAAACTCATTATCAAAGATAAATAAACATAACAAGATGTTTAACTAGAAAACATTTCCATAACCTTCAAACACAATATAATAATAAGTCTTCAAAGCAACTAATCGTCCATGGGTTAAACCCTAATCAACCAAATGAAAGTTTAGCCAAGCATGGCCAAAGTAAAAGAAAAGCAATATAGTTTAGTGGTACCAAACATTGTCTTAGATGCAAGATGGAAAGAAATTAAACTATTCTTCCAAAAATCCTTCAAATCTTCCAAAGTTTTCTTGAGAGAAAATGGTGTATGTTCTTCAAGTCATCCTCCCCAATAATGCCTCCAATCTCCACCAAAAGGGAGCTGATTTTCGGATTCAAAAAGGTGCCAAAAGCGACCCACCAAACTTCCACAAATAGAGTCAACAAATCAAAACCCGGAATCAACTCAGCACAATTCACGCGGACCGCGTATGGGTCCACGCGGACCGCGTGGGTCACGCTTAATGTGGGACTTAGGCCATTTAACATGTATTCCAGCCCAATCTTCAATTCTTCAACTTCAACCCACATGCATAACTCTTTAGAGCACATTTGTGCCATTCCAAAGCCTTCTAATGATTGATCCAATACTCCTTCAATTTTTTGTAGGTCGATTCCACGTCGCCTCATCATCATCCTTACTCACAAATTAAGTCCAAATTGATTTCTTCTTTATGCAAGCACCAAGCCCAATCGCACCACTCCAAATCCACAAGCAAACCGCAAGCCTCCATAAGTCCCGCACCCTTCTAAGCCACCAATAACAAAAAGTCTTCGATAAATCCTGCAAATAAGCTCAAAAGACTGGAAAGCACCCGGTAATGGAGAAAAATAACAAAAAGATAAAATATGCATGAAGATTAACTAAAATGAGATGGTTTTAACTAAAAATAAACTACGGAAAGAAGTAATAAAATGAAGCTATCAACCCTCTCTTCTCAAAATGCTCCAAATCGTTCTCGCATCCTCGGACTTAAATGTTATATCCTCCAGGGTCTGACACCCTGTCATGCTCACTAGCTCACTTGCCAATGGCTAAGCTGCAACAACTGGAACATCCTCTGACCCCAAACCGGGTCATAAACTCCTCCATGAAGCTTCTCAGATTCTCCAAGACTCTCACCGATTCTAGTATAGATCCTGTGCTTTTAGTAGTACTGACCAAATACTACCTTCCACACCTATCCATACTTTCCTCAGCAATACTCCCGAATCCTCCAAGTCACTTCCTTAAACGGGTGCACCCAAGTCTCATTAAACCGCACTACTAACCCACTGAAACATATCCTAGTCTTTCCTAGGTTCCCAAACCCACCCAGTCCTCAGCTGCTAAAAGATTCCCAGTAATGTCAACTAGCAACCTCATGAATATAGCCACATGCAACAGAGATCAGATAACCTTCGAGTAAAAGACTAATCCCTAGAACGGTTAGACTCAAAAGAGAGTTGTGCAATAAGGTCAAGTCCATCACTCTGAGATTATTCGACATGTGTCCCATGTGACTTAGCATATTCACTTAGTAGCTAACTCACATAACTAAGAGTCCCACAAAGCACAAAGCAAACAACATTCATACAATGGAAAATCTAACCATCATAATCCAATCAAACCGTTCTATCCTCTAATCAGGAATTTGTACATGCAATTCCAAGGCTCATACAATCAGGCATAACCTAAACAGGCCATCCTATCACTAACTGATCACTACTAGCATGCAAGTCTACAAGCACATACATTAGGCATATAAGGCATCCTCCTAGATCCTCAGCCCTAATCTAGCATGCAGTTCTGATAATCATATCATAACATAACACATCATAACATGTATGGGTATCTTGGGGAAAACTTACTTGAGCTCGGCTGATTGCACGCATCACACACCTTGTTCTTTTCAAAGTTCATTTCTCTTTTCAAACTTCTTTCTATAAAATGATTTTACTTTTTGAAAATTGTTCATACCAAGTCCTTAGTTTGAGTCCAGACACACCCAAAAGTATGTCCAAATCCCTCAAACCAAGGCTCTGATACCAACTTGTAACATCCCAAAATTTAAGACCAAAAATTTCATTTTTAATTAGGTAACTCACCTCACACTTCTATTGGAAGGTAACTCACCTCACACTGCTGAAGTCCCATCGACAAAACTCTAGCTACTGGATGACAGGTTCCCGAACTGTCAAACATCAAAATAACACCCAATCAGTAATTAGGTTCCAACATATACCCATAATTCCATGCTTGGGGTAAAAGACTGCTTTATGCCTATCTTAGCTTGATTCAAGCCCAAGGCCCAATCCAAAGGCCCAAAAGTCAACTATGAGTCAAAGCCCAACATATGGCCTAATTTTCCAAATTGGGCCAAAACCTTTACATGGTCTTATATTAAGGCCTAACCATTTAGTCCGGTCCAAACATTTGGCATTTCTAATGGCCCAATATCTCAAAATCATAAAGGCCCAATTATGGCCCATCGATGGCCCAATTTTCCAAATTGGGCCCAAACCCCTCACATGGGCCTTACCCTAAAGCCCATTAAACTATTCCAGTTCATCTGCCTATTTTTGGATGGCCCATTAATAGCCCAATAGAGAGGCCCAACTTAAGGCCCAAGTAAAATTAGGGTTTTCATATAAAATGACGATTATGGTTAGGTATTTCTTACTTATCCTATTAAGGACTTAATCCATTAAGTCCATCAATCTATTAGGTCAATCATGTAGTGTGGTCAGGCTTAATACATAATCTCAATCCAGTCATCCAAAAAAGCGGGTCCCGACAACCCATAATCCATATATCAAAAATTATGATTTTCTAAACCCTAATTAGGGTTTCCAACCCAATACTAGCCCATTAGACCATCCACAGCGCCATCTTTCAAACAACTTGCAATGCCACTTTTATAATATTAATATGCCACGTCCACACACTTCTTTCAAGTATTGAAAGCCTTGCAAAAAAAAGTGGCCCATATTTATGAATTGTTAATTGCTTATTTATTTAATTATTCTTATGTGGCATGTATTGCAAGCTCCCCACATTGCACCAATGTGGGTGCTCTTAGGCCTAAAACTAAGCCCTCAGATCCATTAGGGTTTCATTAGGCCCATTAGTGTTTCATAAGTCAGACACCACCCACTCCCACCTCAGGTAGTGGTGGTCAATGGCGGCTCACGGCGGCGGCCACCACCTCATGGTGGTGGTTAGGGTTCTAGTCTAATCGACTCCAAGCATCCTAAAAGTAATCCAAACACATGCAAAGCACACCGCCACTCGACACGGCGGCCAGTGGCGGAAGCCACCATCGCATGGTGGTGGTTTGAGTTTTTCTTTGATTATTCTGTTATAGATTACAATATACAAAGCAAAATCACAATAACACACACGCACACACACTAAGCTAAACACACACACAGCCACCATTGTGGTGGCTCGCGGTAGCACATGGTGGCAGCCACCACCTCACAGTGGTGGTGGTGGCCTTTTCTCTGTTTTCCGGCCAAACGAAACCACATATAACACAGACACAAAACGTGCCTCTTGCTTGGGAATTAACATGATTACCCACCTCATGGTGGCATACGTCGGACCGGAAGCTACAGAAACGCCTACAATCGATGTTATCGACGACGGATGGAGCTGGAAGGCGGTCACAGTAGCGGCGACAATATTGGTCTTCAATGGAATGGTAGCACATGTTCATGTTGTTTGATCCCCAGCAGAATCGCCGGGTGGCTTCGACGGTTCGGTGACAATGAAACCATAGCCTGGATCGTCTTCGCTAGCAACAACATCGCATCATCTCTTCAGCCTCTTCTGCCCCGACGTCTAACCACCGGTGCATCAATCCTTCCATCATCGGCGGCATTGAGTTGGCGCAGTCGGTGGTTCGCAACTTAGCAATGGCTAGGAGGCCGCGACGACCTCAACAACGATGGTGGTGCGCGCTGGAAGTTGAGGAAGTGACGGGGGCGGCCATCCCGTGGTTGCTTTTCGTCATTTCCTGATCGGAAACGGGTTGGAGTTGGGTGGTAACGACGCCAAAGACGAAGGGGGGGTATAAGGTGGTGGCATCTGCAACATAGTTCCTAGGGTTAGGGTTTCACCGGGGTGACGAGTTTATATACCCTGAACCCCATAAACTTCTCTCCATAATAACATCTTTGGTCCCTACCTTCCTTTTTTTTTCTTTCAAAGTGAGTCCGAAATTTACCTTTTTAGCCCCAGCCATCCAAAAACCCTTCAACTTAACTCCTCATAATTACCATGCAACCCCTCCTCTACACAACCTTTTCAACTTAGGTCCATAATTTACTCTTTAGCCCCTGTTTCCATAAATCCTTTCATATTAGGTCCAAATGATACCAAACACCCCATTTCTTCTAAACATATTGTAACATCCCGAAATTTAGGTACAACTATTTAACCCTTCTCCTTTGTCAAGTTTTCAAGATTAGCCCTTGAGTGGAAAGTGTTGCAAATGAGTACGATGGGCGTACTGGAGAGTACGCTGTGCGTACTCATGCGCTTAAGTTGGACGCAGACTCGCCTAGGTACGCTGGGCGTACCCATGGTTACGCTGGGCGTAGCAGGCCCAGATGCAAACCCTAATTTATGGTTTGTGCACAATAAAAGGAATGCTAAGGCCTTATCCTCAGCCACCATTTCAGAGAGTGAAACCCTAAGAGAGCATTTGCTTCGTCCTAAAGCTTATTTGTGAGTATTTTGAGCTAAAGGTGCCTTTGTGTGTTAGTGAAGAAGAAGGAGAGGAGCTTGTCGAGGTTAGGGTTTGAAGTTCAAGCTTGGTTCTGAGTTCTTCAGAGTAAGGAGCTTCACTTCGAGGTAAAAAGCTCAGAACTTCCCTCTTTATTTTGGTTTGGTGTTTTATGGTCCATTTCTAGGGTTTAAGTCCCAAAGGTGGAGAGTTTATGAGCAAGAGGGGCTCCATGGACCTAGATCTGTCCCATTTCAGTGTTATGTGTGATGTTGATCCATAAAAATCCTAACTTGGTCGTTGTTATGGAGTCATGCTTGAGTTATGAGCTTTAGAGTGTTGAAAGTGGAGAGATTTGGGTGTTGGTGACTCTCACAGCCATGCAAAGGCTTAAAGTCACCAACTTTATGGATTAAGAGGCTTAGGGGTGGTCAGATCTGAAAGTTGGACGTGGGTCTTAACCGTTTAAGACCCCAAAAGCTAAGGAGTCTGAAACTGGGAGTTACGCGGGGCGTAATCCTAGTACGCACAGCGTAGGGGGTCGCGTTCCCCGTTTCTGTGAGGTTGCCGGGTACGCCCTGCGTACAGGTTTGGTACGCGCAGCGTAACCCGGAGAGTTGACTTTTGGTTGACTTTTAGGGTTTAGTCAATGTTAGGGTCCTTGAGCCATGAGAGGGTTAAAATGGTATTTTACCCTTCTGAGAGTGCTAAGAGAGGGATTTAGTCTAGCCTTGAGAGTTATATTGATTAGAGTGCTTATTCCATGTGATTAGGCGGAGGCTAGACCAGATTTTACCGGGTTCGAGATTACCGAGTTACCCGAGGTAAGTCTTCTCACTATACTGTACCTGGAAGGGTACCTATGTATGACCGGAAGGTCTTATATGCTATGAGATGTATGTGCTATATGCTGATATGTGATATGTATGTGTTATGTATGATGAGGACCGGAAGGTCAAGATGATATGGACCGAAAGGTCAAGAGGACATGGACTGGAAGGTCAGGAGGTTACAGACCGGAAGGTCTACCGGGATTCGGGACGGAAATCCCCTGAGACACTTGGACTGGAGGGTCCCATAGAGTTACGGCCTGGAAAGGCGTATGTGTTGTATGTGGTATTTTGGGGAAGTCACTAAGCATTTATGGTTACAGTTGTTGTGTTGTATGTTTCAGGTACTAGCAAGGGCTGTGGGAATGCGCTGGCATGACCCGTACACACTGAGAGGATTTATGTATTTGAGATCTTTTGATATTATGGGATTTGTTGTTATGATGACATTGGATACAGTCGTTTGATATTGTTTTTGATGATTGAAAATATGATTTAAAAATGAAAAATTGTTCTGAAAATTTACGTTGTTACAAGTTGGTATCAGAGCCTTGGTTTGAGGGATTCGGGTGCAACTTCGGATGTATCTGAACTCAAACTAAGGATTCGAGAAAGTTTTTCATAAGTAAACAATTTTTCTAAGAGAGTAAAAGATTTTGAGAAAGGCAGAATGGAGCAGTATGTACGATCAGCCAACGCCCGAATGGTGATTTCCCAAAATACCCTTACATTATGTGTTATGAGATATGTTATAATATGATATGCATGCTAGAGTAGGCTAGGTATTCATATTAGGACTAGAGTGGCCTTATTTGTAATGCCTTAGCCTAGGAAGATTTCTGCTGCTATTAGATGCTTGAGAGTGAGTAGGTAGCAGTGAGGAGCTTATGAGAGGTTTACCGAAGGGTAGCCTATGCTAGCGAGATGTAGAGTACTTGTGATCTGGAATCCAAGGAGGAGGACTTGGGGTGAATACTAATGTGGTGTGGACGGTAGTATAAGGGCCCGTACTACCGAAGACACCGTATCAGTACGCAGTCCAAGTAAGAATCCTTAGGGTACTAGGGAACAAGTAGGGTTGTGTTATCGAGTGCGAGTATGCTCGAGCGGGTCTCTGATATTTTATGTTGTATTTCAGAGATACATCATGGTTGGGACACGCCACACACCTGAGAGCAGTGGTGTTAGTGAGAAGGAGATCCCAAGGTTGATTCATGAGGAGGTGGCTGCTGCCATCCGAGCCGAGATTCCAAAGATGTTTGGGTCTATCAAGACCACATTGATTTAGACTTTCGATGAGCGGTATGCAGCGGTGACTGAGGTTACGGCTGATGCAGCTACTGCAGCGGTGACTCGTTGTTGTTTCGGGAGTTCAGCAACACGAAGCCACCAGAGTTTGATGGGACGCAGGATCCGATCGTTGCGATGAGATAGATTTCTTATATCGAGGGATGCTTCTACACGTGTTCATGTCTGGAGCATCTGAGGGTACGGTTCGCACTGAACCAGCTTCGCTTGGGCGCGAAGGACTGGTGGAAGTTCGTGACGGCGAGCTTCACTCTTGCATAGATTTATGAGGTGACCTGGGAGAGGTTCACCACCATGTTCAGAGACGAGTATGTTCCCCCATTGGAGAGGAAGCGGTTGTCTTAGGAGTTCTTGACCCTCAAGCAGGGTACTGATTCGGTTACTGTGGTTACTAGGAAGTTTCATGAGAGGGCGATGTTCTGCCCTAAGCAGGTGTCTACCGAGCAGGCACACATGAGCCGGTATTTGAGCATTCTGAGGAGGGATATTCGGGAGTTCGTATCGAACTCGACTTACCGGACATTTGCTGAGCTTCAGGAAAATACCTGGAAGATGGAGATTGAGTTGGAGACTCAGGCCAGGGAGGAGGCCGAGTTTCAGGTGATGGATCGGCGGTCGGCACAGTCTCAGCCGGAAGCCAAGCGGGCAAAGCCCGCCGATTCGAGATCTGGAGGCCAGAAGGGCCGCACTTGCGGAAAGTGCGGCAAGGGACATGACGGGGTTTGTCGATCGGGTTCTTGCTACAAATGTGGCAAGGAGGGGCATACAGCTAAGGATTGCCCCAAGGGATTCATGGTTTGCTTTCATTGCAACCAGACGGGCCATCGGAAGGCCGAGTGCCCACAGCTGCGGGGGACAGCACAAGGAGCACAGCAGGGATCTGCTCCTGCCGCCGTGCGAGCTACTGAGGTTCGGCCGGTGAAGGCCGAGGCACCGAAGGCCCGCGGGAGAGCCTTTCATTTGACAGCGGAGGAGGTCCGTGCAGCCCCCGATGTTGTGGCTGGTATGTATTATTTCATTTATTTATGTTGAGTTTGAGGTGTTGTGCTTATATTATGATATGCGTAGGTACTTTTCTTGTGAATTATGTACCTGCTTTGGTGTTATTTGACTCTGGTACGGGTCGGTCATTTGTTTCCTTAGCGTTTAGTCAGCACAACAGTATCCGACGAGAGGCGCTGAGTCGACCTCTGCGAGTTTCTATAGCTGACGAGCGAGCGGTGTATGCTACGGATGTGATTCGAGGATGTCTACTCGAGATCTTCGGTGTGGAGTACCCGATAGATCTGGTCCCGATTGCGATGGGGGACATGTGTGTCATAGTGGGCATGGATTGGTTGAGCAGATTTGGGGCTGTTATAGACTACGAGCTTCAGTTGGTGACAATACAAGACCCTAGTGGGGGAGTACTTACGGTGTACGGCGAGGGTACCCGATGTGGGTCAGCGTTTTGTTCGGCTGCCAGAGCGAGACAGAGTTTACAGCAGGGCTGCAGCGGGTTTGTAGCCTATGTGATGGACACATGAGTGGCCGCTGGGAGGCCAAGTTCGATTGATGAGGTTCTGATAGTGCCCGAGTTGCCGGGTGTGCCTCCCGAGAGGCAGGTAGAGTTCCGTATCGATTTGGTTCCGGGGGCAGCGTCTATCGCCAAGGCGCCTTATCGCCTTGCGCCGCCAGAGATGCAAGAGTTATCCTCGGAGCTGCTGTGGAAGGGGTTTATTAGACCGAGTAGCTCACCATGGGGAGCGCCGATCCTTTTTGTCAAGAAAAAGGATGGTTCACACCGGATGTGCATTGATTACCGGGAGTTGAACAAGTTGACGGTCAAGAACTGTTATCCTTTACCGAGGATCGACGATCTGTTCGATCAGTTGCAGGGAGCGTCTTGGTTCTCCAAGATAGACTTGAGGTCTGGATATCATCAGATGAGAGTGCGGGATGAATATATCCAGAAGACGGCGTTCAGAACTCCTTATGGGCATTACGAGTTCGTGGTGATGCCTTTTGGGCTCACCAATGCACCGGCAGCATTCATGGATCTCATGAACAGGGTGTGCAGGCCGATGCTGGATCGGCCAGTGATCGTGTTCATTGATTATATTTTGGTGTATTCGAGATCTAGAGAGCAGCACGAGGAGCATCTGAGAGAGATTCTCGGGGTATTGAGGTCGGAGAGGCTTTTCGCCCAATTCTCCAAGTGTGATTTTTGGTTTTGAGAGGTCCAGTTCTTGGGACATCTTGTTAAACAGGATGGGATATTGGTCGATCTGGCCAAGATTGATGCGGTTATGAGATGGGAGGTGTCGAGATCACCCACCGAGATCAGGAGTTTTCTAGGATTGGCCGGCTATTATCGTAGATTTATCAGGGATTTCTACAAGATCGACGTGCCTCTCACCAGGTTGACCCGGAAGGGTGTTGCTTTTTCATGGGGTCCGGAGCAGCAAACCTCGTTTGAGACACTTCACCAGAGATTATGCGAAGCCCCGGTGTTAGCCCTCCCTGAAGGGATGGAGGATTTTGTGGTGTATTTTGACGCGTCGATATCGGGGTTGGGTGCAGTACTCATGCAGAGGGGGCATGTGATAGCGTATGCATCGAGGCAGCTGAAGCCTCATGAGATGAGGTATCCCACCCACGATCTGTAGTTGGGGGCAGTGGTGTTCGCCCTCAAGATCTGGCGTCACTATTTGTATGGGGTTCGGTGTACCATATACACGGACCACAAGAGCTTGAAGTATTTGATGGATCAACCCAATCTGAATACGCGCCAGAGGAGATGGTTGGACGTGGTAAAGGATTACAATTGTGAGATCCTGTACCACCCGGGCAAAGCTAATGTTGTAGCTGATGCCCTTTGCCGTAGGGCGGAGAGTGCCCCGATTCGAGACGTTTGTATGCGACTGACTGTGATGACTCCGGTGTTGGGCACCATTCGGGAGGCCCAGGAAGAGGCCGTGAGACCGGAGAACCGTAAGAGAGAGTGGGTGATTGGGCAGGTACTTAAGTTCGTTACCGATAGCCGCGGGCTTATGACCTTTCAGGGTCGGATTTGAGTGTCGTATGCAGGCGGGGCGCGCACCACTTTGATGGAGGAGGCGCATTGATCCAGATACTTGATCCATCCCGGGGCCACTAAGATATATTTGGACCTGAAGAGAGATTACTTGTGGCCCTGTATGAAGAGGGATGTGGCATGGTTCGTTGAGAGGTGCTTGACCTGTCGCAGATTTAAGGCAGAGCACCAGCGTCCTCACGGCAAGTTGCAGCCACTTGAGGTTCCCCAATGGAAGTGGGAACATATTTCTATGGATTTCATCACCAAATTGCCGAGGACCGCGAGGGGTGTCGATGTAATTTGGGTGATCGTCGACCGGCTGACGAAGAGCGCTGACTTTCTTGCTATCAGTGAGAGCTCTTCTGCAGAGAGGCTAGCAGAATTGTATGTGAGGGAGGTGGTATCGTGGCATGGAGTGCCGATCCCGATTGTGTCAGATCGGGATGTACGTTTCACTTCCAGGTTCTGGAAGAAGTTCCACGAGAAGTTGGGCACAAGGCTGCATTTCAGTACCGCTTACCACCCACAGACAGACGGACAGAGTGAGCGGACGATTTAGACACTCGAGGACATGCTTCGGGCATGTGTGTTGGACTTCGGAGGGAGTTGGGACACGTATTTTCCGTTGGCTGAGTTTTCCTATAACAACAGTCACCACTCGAGCATTGGTATGCCTCCCTTCGAGTTGTTGTATGGGAGGAGGTGTCAGACTCCCATCTGTTGGGGAGAGGTAGGGTCGCGAGTGATGGGCAGCACTGAGATAGTGCTTCAGACGACAGAGCAGATACAACAGGTCAGGCAGAGGTTGTTGACAGCTCAGAGTCGCCAGAAGAGTTACGCGGATAGGCGACGATCCGAGCTCCAGTTTCAGGTCGGAGACTTCGTACTCCAGAAGGTGTCTCCTTGGAAAGGAGTGATTCGATTCAGGAAGAGGGGCAAGCTGGGGCCCCGGTGTATTGAGCCGTTCAGGGTGACCGCGAGGGTGGGCAGGGTAGCATATCGGTTGGAGCTACCCGCGGAATTGAGTCAAATACATGATACCTTCCACGTGTCTCAGCTGAGGAAGTGTATATCCGACGAGTCGGCGGTGGTGCCGTTGGAGGATATTCAGGTGGATGCGGGCCTGAATTATGTTGAGAGACCGATCGCAATCTTGGATCGGAAGATCAAGGTTCTGAGGAACAAGGAGGTACCCCTGGTTCAGGTCTAGTGGCAGCATCGGAGGGGGTCCGAGTTGACTTGGGAGCCGGAGTCGGAGATGCGGGAGCAACATCCCGAAATTCAGGTACAACTATTTAACCCTTCTCCATTGTCAAGTTGTCAAGATTAGCCCTTAAGTGGAAAGTGTTGCAAATGAGTACGCTGGGCGTACTGGAGAGTACGCTGCGCGTACTCATGCGCTTAAGTTGGACGCGGACTCGCCTAGGTACGCTGGGCGTACCCAGGGTTACGCTGGGCGTAGCGGGCCCAGATGCAAACCCTAATTTATGGCTTGTGCACTATAAAAGGAATGCTAAGGCCTTATCCTCAGCCACCATTTCAGAGAGTGAAACCCTAAGAGAGCATTTCCTTCGTCCTAAAGCTTGTGTGTGAGTATTTTTAGCTAAAGGTGCCTTTGTGTGTTAGTGAAGAAGAAGGAGAGGAGCTTGTGGAGGTTAGGGTTTGAAGTTCAAGCTTGGTTCTGACTTCTTCAGAGGAAAGAGTTTCACTTCGAGGTAAAAAGCTCAAAACTTTCCTCTTTATTTTGGTTTGGTGTTTTATGGTCCATTTCTAGGGTTTAAGTCCCAAAAATGGAGACTTTATGAGCAAGAGGGGCTCCATGGACCTAGATCTATCCCATTTCAGTGTTATGTGTGATGTTGATCCATAAAAATCCCAACTTGGTCGTTGTTATGGAGTCATGCTTGAGTTATGAGCTTTAGAGTGTTGAAAGTGGAGATATTTGGGTGTTGGTGACTCTCACAGCCATGCAAAGGCTTAAAGTCACCAACTTTATGGATTAAGAGGCTCAGGGGTGGTCAGATCTGAAAGTTAGACATGGGTCTTAACCGTTTAAGACCCCAAAAGCTAAGGAGTCTGAAACTGGGAGTTACGCGGGGCGTAATTCTAGTACGCGCAGCGTAGGGGGTCGTGTTCCCCGTTTCTGTGAGGTTACCGGGTACGCCCTGCGTACAGGTTTGGTACGCGCAGCGTAACCCGGAGAGTTGACTTTTGGTTAACTTTTAGGGTTTGGTCAATGTTAGGGTCTTTGAGCCATGAGAGGGGTAAAATGGTCTTTTACCCTTCTGAGAGTGCTAAGAGAGGGATTTAGTCTAGCCTTGAGAGTTGTACTGATTAGAGTGCTTATTCCATGTGATTAGGCAGAGGCTAGACCAGATTTTACCGAGTTCGAGACTACCGAGTTACCCGAGGTGAGTCTTCTCACTATACTCTACCTGGAAGGGTACCTATGTGTGACCGGAAGGTCTTATATGCTATGAGATGTATGTGCTATATGCTGATATGTGATATGTATGCTATGTATGATGAGGACCTGAAGGTCAAGATGATATGGACCGGAAGGTCAAGAGGACATGGACCCAAAGGTCTGGAGGTTACGGACCGGAAGGTTGATACGGGTAGGACCGGAAGGTCTACCGGGATTCGGGATGGAAATCGCCTGAGACACTTGGACCGGAGGGTCCCATAGAGTTACGGCCTGGAAAGGCGTATGTGTTGTATGTGGTATTTTGGGGAACTCACTAAGCATTTATGCTTACAGTTGTTGTGTTGTGTGTTTCAGGTACTAGCGAGGACTGTGGGAAGGCGCCGGCATGACCCGTACACACTGAGAGGATTTATGTATTTGAGATCTTTTGAGATTCTGGGATTTGTTGTTATGATGACATTGGATACAGTCGTTTGATATTGTTTTTGATGATTGAAAATATAATTTAAAAATGAAAAATTGTTCTGAAAATTTACGTTGTTACAAATATTTACAAAATAAATCTCGGAATTACACTTTTAACCCCTAACTTCTAAAACTGTGATAGTTAGCTCCTCGAGACCAACACCTTGCTATGTAATTATTGATTTTAGGGCTACTAGTTATTTATTTATTTATTTATTTCATAAACAGGGTGTTACTAGTGAGCTCTGTCACCGACCCGGTTCCCTGTCTCAAGTCCAAGTACTCCTAAGCTAGCCTCTCTCGCTCTACCAGTGGAACATATCTCGAGTGGAACATATCAGAGAACTACTCACATGAAACTGTAGCTCGCTGCTCTGGAGTGTAAGCACTAGTAACCAACCTCCAGCAATCCTTAGCTCCGGAACACAAAAGGTTCAGACCGCACTTAACTCTGTTGTGTTATGAGCAATCTAACACTCCTAAGGTGTTCATGTAACCCTAAAACTTTGGATCTATGTTTTACTAAGAATACATGCAACTTTGTTTTTCTAAGGTTCATAACCTATCGAGCATGGCATGGGGAACATTAAACATAATGGCTAGAAGAATTACATAGCTTTCAATTACGAGTTGATTCCTTGGATTTTGAGAGCCTAGGACCAATAATGTGGATGCCTCAAATGGAAATCACAAATCACCACAAACTTGGAAAAACCTTATGAGAGTGTATGCTAGCTTATAGAAATCGGCCACCTCTTTGCACACACACAACTAGTGTCATTTCAAGCATCACAAGCTCCTTTATATAGTGTGGAGGATTAGGGTTACATCCATGTAAACCCTAATACCCATGACTCTTCCTTTCCAAGGATCCATGGGTTAAAAGCTCCATGGACTCCCATGCATGCCAAGCCCATTCCAAATGAGTATTAGCCCACACTTATATAAATACAAGAGCCTATATTTAATTAGTCACCTTTTTTATCACCAAATTAATTCTAAATTAATTTATGATCAATACTAATTAAATAATATGATTTCATATTAATATATTATAACTTATAATATATTAACAAATCATAAACATACAATTCTCAAAGGTTTAACCATAAATAGTTCGGGTGAAGTGCAACCCAAATGGACCATGCCGGGTCGGGTCAAGTATATACCAAATAAAGTTATGGACTTAGACACCATATCCAACAGTCTCCCACTTAGATAAGTCTAATAACTATATTTTCCTATATTACTTTAGGAACCAACCGAAAATCGTAGCTCTCAAAACTCTGTTGAACTATGAAGCGCCATTTTAGATAAGTGATCATATAATCCTCTGTTCTAGATATCAGCCGGACAAATACATGTAACAATGTCTTACTTATTGTCTAGCAGTTTGTTTCTCGATTTCCTGATTTGTTTGACATAGAACTTAATTGAACATATCAACTTAGTTCTGACCGGGCCTGGTACATGGGTCAACAAAAAATCATCGAGGGGCCCAGATATCGCTTCTAATCCAAGAAGGAACAGATAAACTTTGACTCATATGCTTGTTCTACTACTTGTTAAATCATACACAAAGGCACGTTTTATAACATCCAGTTACCGATGCGCTTACGTACAATCAATGTACAACCAACTCATAGGCAACAAGTCATATCTCTAGGTTTGAAGACTTATATGATATTACCGTCTCACGATAACTCGATATAAATTCCATGAAGTGATGCCAGTGAGCGTGGGTTTATTCCAATACTCAGAACTTATGAGCACTCATGAATGTTGTAGCAACCATTGCTATGGCTAAACACCTTTAGTCATCTACAAGCCCAATTCATGATAGTCTTAATTCATACCTACTTCCGACGTATGACCGACTGTGGAAGTTTGAATAAAGTAATTTATTCTGGAAGTCAAAACATGCAAAGCTGAAACAATAGCAAATAATTGACAAAAGACAATAACACCTTACTCATAAATAAATACACCTTTTATTCATCATCAAATGTCGATTACATTTTACATATTTCAGAAATAGCTATCTAATCTGTAAAACTAATATCATCCTTCAGCCCTATGCGCCTCGCATGCTGTAAGTGCCTAACCCTCGTTAGTCCCTTCGTAAGGGGATCTGCAGGATTCTCTTTTGATGATACCCTCTTTGCCACGAGGAGTCCTTCTTCTATCTTGTGTCTTATGAAGTGATATTTTATGTTAATGTGTCTAGATCTGCCATGATCTCTCGGTTCCTTGGCTAAGGCAACCGCACTATTGCTGTCACAGAAAATCTCCATAGGCTCCTTAATAGCCGGTATAACTCCAAGGTCTCCGATGAAGTTGTTCAGCCATATCACCTCTTTTGCCGCTTCACTCGCTGCTATGTACTCTGATTTACAAGTCGAATCAGCTATTGTCTCCTGCTTGGAACTCTTCCTAGTGATTGCCCCTCCATTTAGGGTAAAGACCCAGCCCGACTGAGAACGGAAGTTATCCCTATCAGTCTGAAAACTAGCATCACTATACCCTACTACTCTCAAGTCATCACTCCCACCAAGGGTAATAATCCATTCCTTTGTCCTTCATAGGTAGTTGAGAATATTCTTTACCGCAGTCCAATGAGCCTTTCCAGGGTTCCCCTGATATCTGCTGACTATGCTCAGAGCGAAGGCCACATCAAGGAGGGTACAAGTCATAGCATACATGATCGAGCCAAAAACAGAAGCATATGGCAATCGACTCATCTTAGCTATCTCAGCCTCTATACTCGGGCTCTGAGCCTTGCTCAGTTTGGCATTGCTTTGGATCGGTAATTCTCCTTTCTTGGAATTCTGCATGTTGAACCTTTTCAACACCTTATCCAATTAGGTACTCTGACTAAGTCCAATTAGTCTTTTACTCCTATCTCTTAGTATCCTTATCCCTAGGATATAGACAGCCTCTCCAAGGTCCTTCATAGTAAAACACTTCCCAAGCCAGGACATCACCTCCTGCAAATATGGGATGTCGTTTCCTATGAGTAGTATGTCATCCACATACAGCACCAAGAAGCCAACCATACTCCCACTAGCCATGACATAAACACAGGACTCATATTCATTTCTCGAAAAGCCAAACTCTTTGACTTTCTCATCGAAACAAAGATTCCATCTGCAAGATGCTTGTTTCAATCCATAGATGGATTTCTCAAGCTTACACACTCTATTCGGGTGCTCTGTACTGACAAAACCCTCTGGCTGACTCATGTAAACATCCTCAGCCAACTTCCCATTAAGGAAAGTGGTTTTGACATCCATTTTCCATATTTCATAGTCATGAAATGCAGCAATGGCTAACGTAACCCTAATAGATTTAATCTTTGCTACTGGTGAAAAAGTTTCATCATAATCAACTCCCGGAGTTTGAGAAAAGCCCTTTGCAACCAGTCGCGCGTTATAATTGTGTACATTACCATCCATGTCGGTCTTCTTCTTGAAGATCCATTTGCACCCAACTGTCTTACGACCTGGTACATTGTCAACCAAGTTCCAAACTTGATTGTCATACATTGACTGTATCTCGCTGTCCATAGCCTATTTCCATTTAACAGCCTCAGGGCCTGCCATGGCTTCCATGTAGCTGTTAGGTTCATCCAGATTTACCAGTGTACTATCACTGATAAGTGTATCACCTTCCGCAGTAATATGGAAACCATAGTAATGCTCAGGTGCATTCCTAACTCTCGTGGAACGCCTCAGAGGTACAGACTCGTCCATCGGATCAACAGGAGTTACCTCCTCAGGTTGATTGCCAGGATTTTAGGTTCCTTCACCACTTGACTCTTGAAGTTCTTCAAGGTCAATTTGCCTCCCACTGTTTGATTGGTAGCGAAGCTCGACTCATCATGGAGCGAACCATGTCCAACAACGTCCGATTACGTCTCTCAGCCACACCATTCAGCTATGGTGTCATGGGAGGTGTCAATTGTGAGACAATCCCACACTCCTTAAGATAGTCGAGGAACTCTGTGCTAAGATACTCACCACCTCGATCGGATCGAAGCATCTTAATGTTCCTGCCCAATTGATTTTCTACTTCCTGTTTAAACTCTTTAAACTTTTCAAAGGTTTCTGACTTATGCTTGATTAACTAGACATAACCATATCTACTATAATCATCAGTAAAAGTCAGGTAATAGCGATTAGCATCCCTAGTGGCGATTTTGAAGGGTCCACATACATCAGTATGTATGAGGTCCAACAAACCTTCACCCCTTTCACAAGAACCAGTGAAGGGTGATTTTGTCATTTTCCCAAGAAAACAAGATTCCCAACAATCATCTGACTTTAGGTCAAATGACTCCAAGACTCCAATCTTTTGGAGTTGGCCTATGCGTTTCTTGTTTACATGTCCAAGACGACAATGCCACAATGATGCTTTATCCAAGCTAGTAGAAGAATCAATACACAACACATTATTTCCTAGGTTATCTACAACCGAAACAGTTTCATACACACCATCACAAGGTAATGCTTTAAAATAAAGAACATTATTAAATAAAGCATTAATACTACCAAATTCATTATCAAAAGAAAAGGTAAACCCTTGTTTGTACAAACTATGAAAGGAAATAATATTCCTCGCCATTTCAGACGAGTAAACATATTTATTCAAATCTAACTTTAACCCACTACTAAGAAACAAAGTATCAACTCCAATCTTGGTAACACGTGAAGCCTTCCTATTCCCTATGATTAAGTTTATCTTCCCGTGCTCCACATCCTCACTTCTTCTTAGGCCCTACAAATCAGAACATATGTGAACACCACAACCTGTATCAAGGACCCAAGAGTTAGAATATGGTGAGTTATTAGACAATATAGTGTAAATAACTGCATGGGATGGTTTCACTTTCCCATCCTTGACATCCTGCAAGTACTTTGGGCAGTTTCGCTTCCAATGCCCCTTATTCTGGCAATAAAAGCAATCAGCATCCTTAGGGATGGCAGAAGGAGTAGCAGAACCACCTTTGGTTCCACTCGATGAGGAGCCATCAAGAGACTTTTCCTTGGTACCCTTCGAACGGGTCTTCCTCTACTTCCCTTTGCCTTGCCCGATAGCCAAAACAGGGGTAGTTGTAGAAGTAGGAGTAGTAACAACCGACTTACCTTTAAGACCACTTTCGGCGGTATTCAAAAGTCCTTGAAGCTTGCTGAGTGTGACTTCCTCCTTGTTCATGTGGTATGTCATGCAGAATTGATCATAACACAAAAGTAAGGAGTGCAAAATGATGTCAATTGCCAACTCCTCAGGGAAGTTCACATTCAATTTTTACAAACGGTCCACATACCTTTGCATTTTCTGCATGTGGGCCGTGATGGGTTCACCATCCTTCATTTGGGTTGTTATCATGGAGGAGATGATTTCATATCGCACTTGACGAGCACTCTGATGGTAGCAGTCCATCAAATCCTGGTGCATCTCAAAATGATAGTAGTCCTCGTAGGAATTTTGGAGCTCGGCTGTCATAGTGTCCATCATGATGCATGCCACTTTGGTAGCATCTCTTTCATGTGCCTCATATGCAACGAACTCCTTAGGAGTTGCAGTCGGCTCAAGATCCTTTAGCCCCTTGTCGAGGACATATTCCTTGTCCTCGTAACGAGTGACCATCCTGATGTTCCGGATCCAATCCATAAAGTTGGAACCATCGAAGATGGCTCTCCCACAAAGGTTCATGAGAGAGAAGGAGCCAGTAGGGTTAGAACCCGAAGCATTGTTGGAAGACATCTGAAAAGAAAAAAGACAAGTTTAGATTAGATATATAGACTCCTTAATAAGACACCCAAATGTAATATTAAGGCTAGGACCCAGCACAATATAATATAACTTAGAAGAGGGATGCCGTAATCTAAGCTATAACATATTTGAAGGTAGGTGAATGACGATTCACCAATTTCCACCATGAAAACGAAATGAATTATTAGGTTTAGTTGGTTTGAAATTCCTAGATTCTTTTGAGATTCATTGAACTTTTCAATGACATGTTTCAATCTCGAGTGCGCCCTTCAAGTTTTGTGACTGGGATGCTGATAGCTTTATTTTATTACTTCTTTCCGTAGTTTATTTTTAGTTAAAACTATTTCATTTTAGTTAATCTTCATGAATATTTTCTCTTTTTGTTATTTTTCTCCTTTACCGGGTGCTTTCCAGTTTTTTTGAGCTTATTTGCAGGATTGACCAAAGACCATTTGTTATTGGAAATATGGAACGAGTGCGGAACTATTGGAGGCTTGCAATTTGTTCATGGACTTGAAGTGGTGCAATTGGGCTTGGTGTCAATATAATCAAGAAGCGCGCCAGACTTAAATTTCGGGCAGGTCGACGAGAATTCGAGTTATAGAAGATTAAAGGAGCATTGGAGCATCTTGGAAGAGTTTGGAAGACATAATTGGGCTATCAAGAACTTACACAAACGGGCTGGACCATAGATGAGAAGCGTAATCTAGAAGTGCCAATTAAATGGGCCAAAAAGCCCATTCAGCAGAATCCACGCGTGGATTTACAAATGGTCTGCGTGGATCGCACTGTGAAGAATCCGAATTTTTGACTTTTTAACTCTATTTTGGGAAGGTTGGTGGAATGCTTTTGGGGGACTTTTAGATCCGAATTTTTACACCTATTTACTGTTTTTTTGAGGAAGAAAAGGGGGGAGAGACTTGGAGGAACAAAGACTTTTGCTCTATAGAAGATTGGAAGATTTAGAAGCTTGGAGCAATTTTTCTTCCAACTTGCATCTTAAACAATGTTTGGTATCACTAATCTACTTTGCATTTCTTTCATCTTGGCCATGCTTGGCTAGACTCATATTTGGTTGACTTGGATGTAATTGCTTGAATGTTTTGGTTATTTTGAAGAACTCCATGAACTTGTGTTGAATATCTATGATTATATTTTCTATAAAAACTTCCTTCATGTTTATATATCTCTAGTCATGAATATTGATATGTGAATGTTATTTTTGTTGGTTAAATTCTTGGCTAAATAATGGGTCTTCAATTTAACAAGCAACAATTAGTTTAAATGTTTGTTTTCATTTCAATGAGACTAAGAAAATATTTTCTCCATAGTGGTAATGACAGCAATAGATTACTCTTTGTATTTGGTGACTCTTAAAGCCTAATGCTAATTGATTTTCACAAAATTACATGCTTCATTAGTTTTGTGACTTTGATTTACGAAAATGTGCTATGAGCTTCTCTAGTCATTTTAATACAAAAGAAGAGTTGAGGCAAGTTATGCTTATAAATTGCTATAGCCAAGTTAGATTGTAAATACAAGTATTGCACCTTGGTATTCTCATGATTATTTAACCAAACATTCAAGTGATGAAAGTCCAAAGTCAACCATCTTTTTTTATTAATTTTACATCAAACTTTTCTTTTGTTGATTTGTGTTTTTAAATCTTAGTGCAATTCTAGCTTTCTTTTAAACATCTCAAAAGATCAAAATCCCCTAATTTTATTTTTATTTTAGTTTTACAAGTGTTGTACAACAAGATTATCATAGAGTTATAAAATTGAATCAATCTCCGTGGATTCGATCCCTTTACCACTATACACTATTTTAGTGTAAAAGATTTAGGGTTATTTATTTTGTTGGCCTCGACAACCACCAGATGTCGAGGATCACAAAACAAGGTGTGAATAACCATGCAAATTCACTATGTACTCTTAATGTTATCACCTAATCGACTTGGTAAGGTACAAAGTGTGAATTTCATGGGTTAGCACCTTTCACATTTTCCTAAAGTAACTAAGATTGGGAATTGATAAAACATTTAGTTACTTTATAATAATCATTATACTTTTAATGAGAATTAAAGTCATTGTCCTACCCGTTCGGCTAACGACCCTCCACCGATCAAGGAAGCGGTGGGTGAGAGTGGACACCCATTAAGCTGCCATTTTATAGGCAACAACCTTATACCCCCCTTATAGTCCGGCTCCGTGAATGAGGCCTACTAACGGTAAAACGACTTGATCTTATACATATATAAATATTAACCATTAATCTTATAATAGTATAAGAGTTGAATTTTAACTTTTAAAATCCTAAGGGTTGAAATTTAAAGTGTGTGTGTCTTTAGAAATTCCAAAATTTGAGGGCAAGTTTTGAAACTCTTCAAAACCTTTCATTTCATAACTTATGAGTTAAGGGTTCATAAAAGTGAAGACTCTTCCTTTTTATGTAATTTATATGTTTAAATGTTCATTAAAAGAGGAGACCTTTGGAAATCCATAACTTGAGGACAAAGTATGGATTCCATTAAGACACATAATTGATCAAGAATTAATCATTAAACAATTTAGCAAGTAATTCCTATGATCTAACAATAACTCATAAGAACATGAATATCCATATCAAAATTTCAAGAACATATAACATATATAAACATGGAATTTTGATATTAGCCATTGTAAATGAATTAGAACAACCATTACACCATCTAAAATAGGTTTTAAAACATCAAAACAGTTTAGGGTAATGTTTCTAGTCCATTTCCAGCAGCAGAAGTCAAAAAACTGTATTCTGTGTCTCTTACTCGTCGAGTGCAAGAACTACTCGACGAGTAGGATGAATTTGTGCTTCGACTCGTCGATTCCCCCATGGACTCGGCGAGTTCACTGCCCAGATAGCTCAATTTTGCAACTTTTCAACAGTTTGCATCAAGTATTCAAGAAAACAATCCTAGGCTCTGATACCACTGTTGCGTTATGAGCAATCTAACACTCCTAAGGTGTTCATGCAACCCTAAAACCTTGGATATATGTTTTACTAAGAATACATGCAACTTTGTTTTTCCAAGGTTCATAACCTATGTAGCATGGCATGGGGAACATTAAACATAATGGCTAGAAGAATTACATACCTTTCAATTGTGAGTTGATTCCTTAGAGTTTGAGAGCCTGGCACTAATAATGTGGATGCCTCAAATGGAAATCACAAATCTCCACAAACTTGGAAAAACCTTATGAGAGCGTATGCTAGCTTATAGAAATCGGCCACCTCTTTACACACACAACTAGTGTCATTTCAAGCATCACAAGCTCCTTTATATAGTGTGGAGGATTAGGGTTATATCCATGTAAACCCTAATACCCATGACTCTTCCTTTACAAGGATCCATGGGTTAAAAGCTCCATGGGCTATCCATGGACTCCCATGCATGCCAAGCCCATTCCAAATGAGTATTAGCCCACACATATATAAATAGAAGAGCCCATATTTAATTAGTCACCTTTTTTATCACCAAATTAATTTTAAATTAATTTATGATCAATACTAATTAAATAAGATGATTTCATATTAATATATTATAACTTATAATATATTAACAAATCATAAACATACAATTATCAAAGGTTTAACCATAAATAGTTCGGGTGAAGTGCAACCCAAATGGACCATGCTGGGTCGGGTCAAGTATATACCAAATAAAGTTATGGACTTAGACACCTTATCCAACAGACCCTTTGGTTAGGTGGGCAAGAGCACGTAGAGAAGCATCCCTTAACATCGGAAAACCACCTCATGGATATGATCAGATCCTAAACCCCATCAAATACCGGGGGCTTCGTATTGTTGAAGTCTCGATACTAAAAAGCCCTCCAAGCACCAACCCCCGTAGCAGCGATAGCTGCGGTGGCTGCAATAGTGATAGCTGGGGTGGCTGCAGCAGCGATAGTCTCAGCAAGTGTCGCATATCTATCATCAAAGTACTCCATCATCATGGTCTTGATAGACCCAAACACCTCGAGTATCTGTCCTCGGACAATGGTAACAACCTCCTTATGGATACTCTCCCTGATCCGATCCTCAACCAGTCCTGGCCTCCTGATCCAAATCCTACCTCAAATCGTTTCGTAATCACCATAATGAAAAATAAACTAGAGAGATATCAGATACAACACATATAACACCAATGGGACCAATTCCCAACAAAACCCTAGGGGTTGTGATTTCCCTTCTACGCGTACGGGTCTTATGCTTCAAGTAGTACGACCCATACTACCTTCCACACTGTGACAACCCAAAAGATATTCCGTTAACGTAGCCCATTCTGTTAATAAAATTTATTTTATTTTGGGTTTTTCCGTTAACTTTCAAATTGATTAATTCAATTAGAATTATTATAATTTCGTATGTGTCAGAACGAAATATTTATTTGAGTGAAAACACTCTAAATAATCTTTTGAGAATTTCTAGACTACGACTAATACGGGTAATGGTCATTTACCCGGGTAAAATATTAAGCTCCGTTTAATGTCCGTATTGGGTGTATTCCCATCGGGTCACTAACTCTAGGCACATAAAAGGGTGGAGTGACCACCATTTGAGCTTTTCCCACACTTGAACTTTCTCTCTCTACTCTCTCTCTAGAAATCGAATCCTCTCAAGAAATCTTCACTTTCAAGCTCCAAATTGGTAATTGATCCTTCCTAACTAGTTGTTTATCCTAACATGCATGCAAATCCATCTCTTAAACTCTCAAAGGCATCAAAAACTCGTGTTTATGGTTTGGGGGAGCCTCCCAAAACCGTAAACTCCTTCAATGGGGGTTTTGAAGCCCCAAAACCCTTCCAAACCTCTTCTAATGCTTAGATCCTTACATGCATGGAGTTAGAACCACAAGATCATGAATTTTTGGCCATGAACATGAGTTTACGGTTCTTGAATGTTCAAAAACTGTAAACACCCTTTCATGGGGTTTTGATGCTCCTTAACCCTTCCAATGCATGTCTAATGGCCTTGAAACTTGCTTGGATGATCTTAGAACCCTAAAACATGTCCAAAGAAGTGTAAACTTGAGTTTACGGTTTGGGAACATCTCCCAAAACCGTAAACACCTTCCAAGGGTGTTTTAATGCTCCAAACACTTTGCATGGCTTGTATTTGAGTCTAGAACTTGCATGAATGGCCTACAAACCACCAAAACACTTGGAAAATGGACAAACATGGACAAGGGTGGGTTTACGGCCGTAAACCCATGAGTTTACGACCGTAAACTCCCCAAGGGTGGTCCAAGGACCGTAAACCCTAATTCCTAGGCCATTTCATGTCCCGATCACTTCCTAAGCCCTCAAATTAACCCTAGATCCTTCCTATGTGCAAGATGAGACCTTGGATCACTCAAACCACCACACCCATGAGTTTACGGCCGTAAACTCATGGGGGATGTGGTCTTTAAACCGTAAACTCCCCTAAGGGTTTACACTTGAAGAGTAAACACCTTATCTAGGCCCTACACTCCTTAGATACAACTCGTACCATCCCTAACACTTGAATTGAAGTGTTTTCGTTCCTCGGAGTGTATTATCCTGCTATCTTAGTAAATCAAAGTCTAATTAGATACAATTATGTATCTCTTCATGTTACATAGGAACCTCACGCGTGTTCAAGCCCTAAACTGATACTTAGCATCTAAATCGGCACATTCTCGTCAGGTGAGTTCATACCCCTACACCATTTTCTGTGTTTTTCATGTTTTCAGGGGGGAATACAAGCAAAAGTACAAGGAAACTTGTACTCAAATCTATTATTTCGTATAACATAACTACATGTTCAATATGTTTTAAACATTGGAATCCGTAGTAACCAACCGTCTAACTCGTGGAGTTAGTTTTCAAAACCAATTGTGAAACTCATTATAAAATGTTACATTTTTACATTTCACAAGGATTTCATGACATTTCATAAACCGGGATTTTCTATACTATTACTTGTAAAGTTCATTATTCTTATGATTGGAGACACGTCCTCGGTAACACTCCACATGGAATACGAGAGTGGAGGACTACTCCCGTAACCAGAATCTCTTGGAGGGAGAGCGTGACTTGAGTGTATAGATCTATACGGGGCTGACTACCCCGCACCCTGCTGCTAGCTACAGTTGGATCGTCAGGTCCATGCGTGACAAAAGTCATAAACTGATGATGGACTTCTTATTGCCATATCTAGTCTATCATATGGTTATGGAACTCGCAACTTAGATAATGGAGATTTACTGATAAAGTAATAACGAACCTAGTGAACTAACCTCCTAGTAATAACTGTCTTTGATTACTACTAGTTCACTACTTACTTATTAGTTATGTGTACGTGTCAAAACTAATACGCTTACCACGGGATAACTAGTCATTCAGTATGTTTCACATAATCGATACAAGTATGGTAGATACTTGTACACATAATTTCAGAATCGATAACCAACGAATGCTTTTCATAAGAAAACATAGGGTTTTCTTGGGATAACGTAACTTTTCATAAACAAGGTTGTATGGTACATCTAACGAGACATCAAATCATATTTTCATAAGGAAACTTGCAGGATTTTCTTAATTTAAAGTGGGTAACAAAGGGATAACCAAACTACTTTTATAAGAAACTACGGGATTTTCTTGGATATCAACTGTTCATGAAACTAAAGGAAACTGAATCTTTTTCCAGAAAACAAACCGCTTATGAACTCACCAGCTTTATGCTGATATTTTAAAACTGCTTGTATTCTAAGGGCATCTATAGACAGGTATTCCTATTAACTTTTTGGAGAAGACGGAGCATATAGAAGACTCGTCTTTACTTTTGTTCTAACCAATGTATCTAAGAAAACTTGTAGTACTTTATTTTCAAACAAATGTCAAAACTTTCTCATGTAATGTAAGGGTTGTGTTTACTATGCTTGCTATGTACATTGGTTGTGATACTCTACATGACGTCACCCCGCCCCGGAACGTTTCCGCCATCGGTTTCGGGGTGTGACAGATTGGTATCAGAGCCCTTGTTTATAGTGAACTAAGTATACCGAACCTTACATGGTATACAACTATAAACACTAAGGGGCCTAAGAGCTCTAAACTAAAAGTATGCTTTTTAAAATATAAGTATTTTTATAAAAGTATACAAGTATTCCCGAGTGCCGAAATCCGTATTGCGAAGAGAACAAAGAATACGTAATTTGGGTGTTGTGCACTGTGGTTAAACCTGGGCAGTTATGTAGTCATGTCTAGGGTCAATATAGCCTGATCAACTATATTCATTCAAGACACGGCCAACATGTGCTTGGGAGTGACTGTGGTGTACAGCAGGCCTATAACTTACCTAATATCCATTCAACATAAAATACTATGGGAGTATTTTAGTCCGAACCAAATACCTCATGGAAATCCATTCCGAGTGTTACCACTCATTCCTCCCTTAGCGATAGTTTACTTACTTTAAGTAATTTTCCTGTCCTATCGCTTAGTAGAACACTCTAAAAATTATTATGAGATATATCCTTGCTTCATATCTCTAAATTCCATCCTCCTCTTTCTTGGTCATTTCAGATCAAGATGCCTCCCCGAAGGAGATCTACCAGGAGAAACAACGACACTCCTCCACCACCGCCTCCTCCCCAATTTGATCATGTCATGTTTCAGGCAGCTGTTACTGCTGCAGTGACTGCTGCCATGTCGCAAATGAATTCTGGTGGATCTGGTGGTCAGGGAAGTGGTGTGCATCCTCAATTACAGGAAAGTGGTCAGGGAGACCAAAAGGAGTGCTCCTATAAAGACTTCATGAACACAAAACCCACATCTTTCGACGGCAAAGGAGGTGTTATTGCTCTGAATCAATGGTTTGAAAAGATTGAGTCCATATTCGAGATTTGCGCAGTCTCAGAATCCAACAAAGTGAAGTACACCGCTTGCACTTTCCTCAACAAAGCATTAACCTGGTGGAACGGCCGGGTTAAGTCCTTAACCCTGCCAGTGGCAAATGACATGGGTTGGGACAAACTGAAAGAACTCATGATAGCCCAGTATTGCCCACGAGGCGAGATGAAAAAACTCGAACACGAACTCTGGACCCTAAAGATGAAGGGTTCTGACATTGCCTCCTACACTTCTAGGTTCGAGGACCTAGCACTCCTTTGTCCGGGAATGGTATCCCCGAAAAGCAAAAAGATCGAACGATTCATTTGGGTGCTGACCCAGCCAACCAAGGGAAATGTTTTGTCTGCGAAGCCGGAAACCTTCGATAGCGCCAAGTGTTTGGCACAAATTCTAATTGATCATAGCGACGATCCCGAGGAAATAGCCACCGCCTCTGATCCGGAAAAAGGGAGCGGTGAAAACAAGAAGAAATCCTGGTACAAACGAAAGGGTCAGGGTTCGCAAGGATCCTCAAAGAAACAGCAAA
The DNA here is from genome assembly GCF_052849685.1 of Lactuca virosa. Classification (NCBI taxonomy): domain Eukaryota; kingdom Viridiplantae; phylum Streptophyta; class Magnoliopsida; order Asterales; family Asteraceae; genus Lactuca; species Lactuca virosa. The sequence goes on along the minus strand of NC_136428.1, from coordinate 90,082,849 downwards.
TTGTAGCGGTCCACGCTGCTACTACCCATGTTGCTACTCCTGCCACCCAGGCTCCTACCAGCAAGTACACTGGCACCCTTCCTCGGTGTGACAAGTGTAACTACCACCATAATCCCGGCCCATGCCGGGAGATGTCATGCACAAGCTGTGGCACAAAAGGGGCACACGATGCGATTTTGTAGAACCCCAGCCTAACCAACAAATGAAGCCTCTGGAGCGGGGGTTGGACGAGCCTGCTACAACTGTGGGGAGATCAGACATTTCAAGAGGGACTGTCCCAAAGCAGCAACAACCAACAACACCGGGAGAGTTCTAACCATGGGACAAGAAGAGGCAGTTGCTGACCCCACCGTTGTCACGGGTACGTTTCTCCTCGACGACTCTTATGCATGCATTCTTTTCGATTCTGGTGCTGAAAGGAGCTTTGTTAGTCATACATTCAAACAATTTCTTAAACAAAAATCCCAACCATTAACCGAAAAGTTTACCGTCGAAATGGCTAACGGTGAGAAAGAGAGCACTAACGAGATATACGTAGGGTGTACCCTATCCTTAAACGACCGTTCATTTCTCATTGACCTTATGCCAGTCTCCATAAAAAGCTTTGATGCATCATTGGCATGGATTGGTTGAGCCCCAATCGTGCATACATCCTCTGTTTCGAAAAAGCTATCCATCTCAATCTTCCTTTGGATGAAACTCTCGTAATCTACGGGGATAAACTCAGTTCAAACCTTCGCATCATTTCGTGCATCAAAGCCCAGAAACTCCTGCGGAAGGAGTGTCATGCATTCTTAGCTCATGTCGTAAACGAAAAGCAGGAAGTTAAAGACCTCGAGAGCATCCCCGAAGTCTGCAACTTTCCTGATGTCTTTCCAAAGGATCTCCCAGGAATCCCTCCTGAACGCCAAGTGGAGTTTTGTATCGACTTAATCCCCGGAGCTACCCCTGTAGCCAAATCTCCTTATCGATTAGCTCCGGCAGAAATGCAGGAGTTATCTAGTCAGCTCAATGATCTGCTCAGTAAAGGATTCATCAGACCGAGTTCCTCACCGTGGGGAGCCCCGATCTTATTCGTGAAAAAGAAAGATGGGTCTTTTCGAATGTGTATCGATTACCGAGAGCTGAACAAGTTCACGATCAAAAACCGTTATCCTCTTCCACGAATAGACGACCTCTTCGATCAACTTCAAGGAGCTAGCTACTTTTCCAAAATCGATTTAAGATCAGGGTACCATCAGCTGCAAGTCCATGAGGGTGACGTTCCCAAAACAGCCTTTCGGACTCGATTTGGTCACTACGAATTCGTAGTTATGCCCTTCGGTCTAACCAACACGCCGGCGGTGTTCATGGATTTGATGAACCGGGTGTGTCGTCCATTTCTGGACAAGTTTGTTATCGTGTTCATCGACGACATACTTGTCTATTCCAAAAGCGAAGAGGATCACAAACAACACTTGAGGCTAGTGTTGGAAACTCTTAAATCGGAGCAACTGTACGCGAAATTCTCCAAATGTGAATTCTGGATCCGGAAGATTACTTTCCTTGGTCATGTGGTAAGCAAGGAGGGCATACACGTGGATCCTTCCAAGATCAAAGCGATAGAAAACTGGTCAGCACCGAAGACACCCACCGAAATCCGTCAATTCTTGGGTCTCGCTGGCTACTATTGCAGATTTATCCAAAATTTCTCCAAAATTGCCAAACCCTTAACCACTCTAACTCAGAAAGGTGTACCCTTTTGTTGGAGCGAAAAGCAAGACACTGCGTTCCAAACACTGAAGCGAGCCTTGTGCAGCGCACCTATCCTGTCCTTTCCCGATGGGACGGAAGACTTCGTTGTCTACTGCGATGCGTCCAATCAAGGTCTCGGTTGTGTCCTAATGCAACGAGGCAAGGTCATCGCCTATGCCTCCAGACAACTGAAAGTACACGAAGTCAACTACACGACTCACGACCTAGAATTGGGAGCAGTGGTCTTTGCATTAAAAATCTGGAGACATTATCTCTACGGAACTAAGTGCACTATCTTTACTGACCATAAAAGTTTACAGCACATCCTCGACCAAAAGGAGCTAAACATGAGACAACGGCGATGGGTTGAACTACTCAACGACTACGAGTGCGAAATCCGCTACCATCCCGGCAAGGCCAATGTGGTGGCAGATGCCCTCAGCCGGAAAGAATACTCAGGTCGTAAGGTGAAGGCACTGACTATGACTATCCATTCCCACTTATCCGCGCAAATCAAAGAGGCTCAGCTGGAAGCCTTAAGACCAGAAAACGTGTCAGGCGAAGCCCTGAGAGGAATGGATAAGAATCTTGAGATCAGAAACGATGGAGTCTATTGTTTCATGGACCGGATCTGGACCCCAAATTTCGGAGGCTTCAGAGAGGTTGTCATGAACGAAGCTCATAATACTAAATACTCCGTACACCCAGGTTCGGATAAGATGTACCTGGATCTCAAGAAACTGTACTGGTGGCCAAATATGAAGGCCGAAATCGCTACCTTCGTGGGCAAGTGCCTGACTTACGCCAAGGTGAAGGTCGAATATCAAAAACCCTCCGGTCTACTCCAACAACCCGAAATACCTGAATGGAAATGGGAAATGATTGCAATGGATTTCATTACCAAGTTACCCAAATCTCCGAGTGGGTACGACACCATTTGGGTGATTGTCGACCGACTGACAAAATCTGCTCACTTCCTTTCTATCAAGGAAAACTTCAAAATGGAAAGACTCACGCGAATCTACATCCAAGAGGTGGTCCGACTGCACGGTGTACCTGTGTCCATCATTTCCGATCGGGATAGCAGATTCACTTCTAGGTTCTGGCAGTCACTACAGAAGGCTCTTGGAACTAAGCTGGATATGAGCACAGCTTACCATCCTCAAACAGATGGACAGAGTGAGAGAACCATCCAAACCTTGGAAGACATGTTGAGAGCCTGCGTCATCGACTTCGGCGCGTCATGGGATACTCATCTTCCTTTGGTTGAATTTTATTATAACAACAGCTACCATACCAGCATCAAGGCTGCGCCGTTCGAAGCCCTCTATGGCCGCAAGTGCAGATCCCCTCTATGCTGGGCTGAGGTGGGTGACACGCAGCTGGTCAAGGGACAATTCCCTGACAGCACTCTCACTGGCCCTGAAATCATTCGCGAAACCACTGAAAAGTTCGTATAAATCCGAGAACGACTTAAGGCCTCCCGAGATAGACATAAGAGCTACGCCGATAAACGACGAAAACCCTTGGAATTCCAGGTTGGAGACCGTGTCTTGTTGAAAGTCTCACCCTGGAAGGGCATGATACGCTTCGGAAAGCATGGAAAACTTAACCCAAGGTACATAGGACCTTTCGAAATCCTAGCCAGGATTGGTTCCGTGGCTTACAAACTCCGATTACCTCATGAACTTGGCAATATTCACCCTGTCTTCCACGTCTCAAACCTTAAAAAGTGTCTTTCTGATGAGACCCTTGTCATTCCTCTGGATGAGATCGAAATCAACGAAAACCTAAACTTTGTGGAAGAGCCCATCGAAATCATGGATAGAGAGATCAAGCGAACGAAACAAAGCCGCATCCCGATAGTGAAGGTTCGCTGGAATGCCAAGCGGGGTCCCGAATTCACTTGGGAACGCGAAGACTCGATGAAAACGAAATACCCGCATCTCTTTCCAATTCCATGATTTGTATCTAAATTCTAAATTTCGGGACGAAATTTCCTCTAACGGGGGGATGATGTGACAACCCGAAAGATATTCCGTTAACGTAGCCCATTCCGTTAATAAAATTTATTTTATTTTGGGTTTTTCCGTTAACTTTCAAATTGATTAATTCAATTAGAATTATTATAATTTCGTATGTGTCAGAACGAAATATTTATTTGAGTGAAAACACTCTAAATAATCTTTTGAGAATTTCTAGACTACGACTAATACGGGTAATGGTCATTTACCCGGGTACAATATAAGCTCCGTTTAATGTCCGTATTGGGTGTATTCCCACCGGGTCACTAACTCTAGGCACATAAAAGGGTGGAGTGACCACCATTTGAGCTTTTCCCACACTTAAACTTTCTCTCTCTACTCTCTCTCTAGAAATCGAATCCTCTCAAGAAATCTTCACTTTCAAGCACCAAATTGGTAAGTGATCCTTCCTAACTAGTTGTTTATCCTAACATGCATGCAAATCCATGTCTTAAACTCTCAAAGGCATCAAAAACTCGTGTTTACGGTTTGGGGGAGCCTCCCAAAACCGTAAACTCCTTCAATGGGGGGTTTTGAAGCCCCAAAACCCTTCCAAACCTCTTCTAATGCTTAGATCCTTACATGCATGGAGTTAGAACGACAAGATCATGAATTTTTGGCCATGAACATGAGTTTACGGTTCTTGAATGTTCAAAAACCATAAACACCCTTTCATGGGGTTTTGATGCTCCTTAACCCTTCCAATGCATGTCTAATGGCCTTGAAACTTGCTTGGATGATCTTAGAACCCTAAAACATGTCCAAAGAAGTGTAAACTTGAGTTTACGGTTTGGGAACATCTCCCAAAACCGTAAACACCTTCCAAGGGTGTTTTAATGCTCCAAACACTTTGCATGGCTTGTATTTGAGTCTAGAACTTGCATGAATGGCCTACAAACCACCAAAACACTTGGAAAAGGGACAAACATGGACAAGGGTGGGTTTACGGCCGTAAACCCATGAGTTTACGACCGTAAACTCCCCAAGGGTGGTCCAAGGACCGTAAACCCTAATTCCTAGGCCATTTCATGTCCCGATCACTTCCTAAGCCCTCGATCAACCCTAGATCCTTCATATGTGCAAGATGAGACCTTGGATCACTCAAACCACCACACCCGTGAGTTTACGGCCGTAAACTCATGGGGGATGTGGTCTTTAAACCATAAACTCCCCTAAGGGTTTACACTTGAAGAGGAAACACCTTATCTAGGCCCTACACTCCTTAGATACAACTCGTACCATCCCTAACACTTGAATTGAAGTGTTTTCGTTCCTCGGAGTGTATTATCCTGCTATCTTAGTAAATCAAAGTCTAATTAGATACAATTCTGTATCTCTTCATGTTACATAGGAACCTCACGCGTGTTCAAGCCCTAAACTGATACTTAGCATCTAAATCGGCACATTCTCGTCAGGTGAGTTCATACCCCTACACCATTTTCTGTGTTTTTCATGTTTTCAGGGGGGGGAATACAAGCAAAAGTACAAGGAAACGTGTACTCAAATCTATTATTTCGTATAACATAACTACATGTTCAATATGTTTTAAACATTGGAATCCGTAGTAACCAACCGTCTAACTCGTGGAGTTAGTTTTCAAAACCAATTGTGAAACTCATTATAAAATGTTACATTTTTACATTTCACAAGGATTTCATGACATTTCATAAACCGGGATTTTCTATACTATTACTTGTAAAGTTCATTATTCTTATGATTGGAGACACGTCCTCGGTAACACTCCACATGGAATACGAGAGTGGAGGACTACTCCCGTAACCAGAATCTCTTGGAGGGAGAGCGTGACTTGAGTGTATAGATCTATACGGGGCTGACTACCCCGCACCCTGCTGCTAGCTATAGTTGGATCGTCAGGTCCATGGGTGACAAAAGTCATAAACTGATGATGGACTTCTTATTGCCATATCTAGTCTATCGTATGGTTATGGAACTCGCAACTTAGATAATGGAGATATAATGATAAAGTAATAACGAACCTAGTGAACTAACCTCCTAGTAATAACTGTCTTTGATTACTACTAGTTCACTACTTACTTATTAGTTTTGTGTACGTGTCAAAACTAATACGCTTACCACGGGATAACTAGTCATTCAGTATGTTTCACATAATCGATACAAGTATGGTAGATACTTGTACACATAATTTCAGAATCGATAACCAACGAATGCTTTTCATAAGAAAACATAGGGTTTTCTTGGGATAACGTAACTTTTCGTAAACAAGGTTGTATGGTACATCTAACGAGACATCAAATCATATTTTCATAAGGAAACTTGCAGGATTTTCTTAATTCAAAGTGGGTAACAAAGGGATAACCAAACTACTTTTATAAGAAAATATGGGATTTTCTTGGATATCAACTGTTCATGAAACTAAAGGAAACTGAATCTTTTTCCAGAAAACAAACCGCTTATGAACTCACCAGCTTTATGCTGATATTTTAAAACTGCTTGTATTCTCAGGGCATCCATAGACAGGTACTCCTATTAACTTTTTGGAGAAGACGGAGCATATAGAAGACTCGTCTTTACTTTTGTTCTAACCAATGTATCGAAGAAAACTTGTAGTACTTTATTTTCAAACAAATGTCAAAACTTTCTCATGTAATGTAATGGTTGTGTTTACTATGCTTGCTGTGTACATTGGTTGTGATACTCTACATGACATCACCCCGCCCCGGAACGTTTCCGCCATCGGTTTCGGGGTGTGACACACACCTACCCATATTTCTCTTAGAGGATCATCACAATAACCCTAACAATATCACAAGCATACACATACACTCTATCCTCACATTGTAGAGGAAGGCTAGACATTACACAATTGATCGGCTGACCCCACACAACTCATCCATGAAACTTCCACTAACCCTGCAACACTAGTGTTTGCTAATTATACATAACGTTGGACCCTATAGAAAGTCGAATACCTGATTCTACCCTAAGCCCTTCATCAAACAACAACATGAAATAAGACTACACCAAACATTTCCCAGGCTTTGGAATCTTAGTTATGTACAACTATGTTGCGTACACTAAGTAACTACAATAATGATGTCAATTTCATACAAGAAGAACCCTAGGCTATCAGACATCATATAATTAGGCAATTCTATTATGCAATTCCTAAAGATCCCTAGCTAGTCACGACCATGCTGTTCTAATATATCACAATATCAAATAACAGTGTGGTAATTTGGGGTCTACTTATTGGCTCTGCCTGATCGTACACATCGCATCATTTCTTGATTATTTTGAAAACAATTTTGAAAATCATTTTTAAAGCCTTTTCTTTTTCCTTATTCTGAGACTGGATTCACACGAGTGTTCCTCCAATTCACTCAAACCAAGGCTCTGATACCAACTTCTAACACTACCAAAAATCACAACAATTCTAAACTTTTCAAAACCAAACCACAATTGTAAAATGTTTGCAAACCATTGTCTTCAAAATGTTTATCCAATATCAGAGTATCCTAAAATCATAAAAACCCATAAACAAGAGGATGTGCATGGTCATTCCTTCGCCTTTCCACGATTATCTGAAGTACCTGAAACAATAAACTAAAACTGTAAGCCAAAGCTTAGTGAGTTCCTCTAAAATACCACAACATAAACATAACAAATAACAACATGTACTAGGTCCATCGCTAATAATTTGGATTACCACGAGCCTACAGTATAAGTCTGGATTGCCCTCGGGCCCACAACTCATATATGGCTTGCTCCCGAGACCACAACATAAGTCTGGCTTACCCTTCGGCCCACAACTTATGTCTAGCTTGCTTACGTGTCCTCATTACGAGTCTAGCATGCCTACCGGCCTTCAACTCATATCTGGAATGCTCCTGAGCCCTCAGTATGAGTCTAGCATGCCAATGGCCCTCAACTCATATCTAGAATGCTCCCAGGTTTGTTGGTTACAACACAAAGCAGTACAACATCAACCCAACACAATATGTCGACATATGAACAAATAACTTAACACATAATCAACAAATATAGATAATCATGTAGATCCACTACTTAGTCAAATACTAGTATATCACTTTCCTATAACTAGGATACATAAACTAATGGACCGACATTGGTGAAAATCACCTCAGAACTGAACACTAGCTGATGAGGTCCTAACTCCTAATCTCAGCTCAAAGCGACACCTAATCCTCAAAATGACCAATGATTAGACGTAATCCAAAATACCGAAAATACCCTTAAGTGAAACTTGGTTTAAGTCAAGGTCTAATTAGTCAAAATCCATAAGTCAACTAAGTCAACCCAATCGATCCAACCTAGCAAGTCAACTCAGTAAACATATGTGAGGCGTACTCTGGAGGTACGCTGGACGTACTCCTCCATTGACCGTATCGGGGCCATTGACCGCGTATGCTGGGCGCACTCCCAGGTATGCTCGGCGTAACCCCTGTCTTATTCTTTTTCCCATTAAGTGATTTTATAACGACTTAATACGTCCAAATGTAGATGGAAAGTCAAAATGTCATTAAGAGTCATATCATGCTTGTTAAGTGCTTAATCCATAAAAATTCAACATCTTAATGCCTTAAGACTCAATAACATGCATGGAACAAAACTAGCCATTATGACTCCAATTTTATGACTTAAATCCTCTACTAAGGTCTGAAAATACAACTTAATGAATCAAAATCATGCCATGCTCAAGATCTAACATTTTGGGACCAAAAAGTATCATTAAGACATCCAAATCTAGATCTATATGATAAAGGGATAAAGTTGCAAGCTTTATACCTTCAAAAGGTTGAAAATGAGGTAGAAATCCCAAATCCAAATTGCTTCACTCCTCCACGATGAGCTCTACTTCCTTCCTTCTTCTTCAAAACACAAAACACACACTCTTAAGCTTGGAATTTCTTCACACGGTGAATTTGGGTTGCAAAAACGTTCTAATGGGAGGGAGGCTAATGAGGTGAGGGAAATGAGGCTTTAATGGGGTTTAAATATGAGCCAAACCCTAAAAAATTAAGGTTTCTTAATCTGGAAAGTACACCCCGCGTGCGAGATGTACGCCCAGAGTACTAGGGCGCGCCCTAGTACGCTCCGTGTACATGCGTACGTTTGACGTACTCCCCCAAGACTGAATTTACGAAAATGTCATTAGGTTCATTTTTGCACTCTTTCTTGAACTTAGGGACCAAAATGAAATATAATTAAATTTATAGGGTTAAAGTTAGAAGTGCCTCGTCATCACGATGTTAAACAATTACAAACCGACGCTTTGGGCTCCCGACACAAAAACTTCCTAGGGGTCACCCATCCTTGAATTACTCTCGCCCAGGAAAACTTAACTATAGAGCTCTTAGGGGATTTGTTTCCCCTAAGGATTTAAAACGTATTGTGACATAGCAGGTATCCACGCCCTTATAAGGAATGGTTACTTCTCTCCTTCGGGGTGTAGGATCGGGTGCAGGTAACCAACCACCCACCATATAAGTTATTGTAAAAATGAAAACTTAGTATCAATTACGTTTTAAAATATCTATTAAGTTTTAAAGTATCTATTATGCGTTCTGACTTCAACCCATCTTTCTTTTTCATTTTAAACTATTACGTATTAAAATATCTATTGATGACTGCCCAAGGGTAAATAATGAAAACAAATTTTCAAAAAAATGGAAAATAGGAAAACAATAAACATATTAGGGCTAAATGCAAACTGAGACATAAATGTTGGGGGCTAAATGCAAACTGAGAACAAATTTTCATGTCAACGAAGCCGGCACATTATCATAATCTATTGGTGACCGGCCAAGGTCCCTAAAATAAAAACATTTTCAAACTATAATGACCTAAAAGGAACAAGAAAAGTTGGGGATAAAACAGAACAAAGTCGTATAAATAATAGTTTTTGTTACATTAACCTAATAGAAAACTATGTAGGTTAACCTAGCTAAAAGGGGTAAACAAAAGACCTAATACATACTAAAATTGTTAGATATAGAGACTTATCATCAGGACTGAAATTTAAAGACTGGAAATTTTTGGGTGCAGACCACAAGATCTTGGGCGCGACCTGGGCCGACAATTTTTTTTTGTTGGGCTTGGCCTTTTAGATGTTTAGGTCAAATTATCTCATTTATTTACTTATGAACGGCCATATTTGTAATATTGTAGCAAAAAGTGTGTGTATTATTAATTCTCTTTCTGTCTCTGTCTCTGTCTCTGTCTCTGTCTCTGTCTCTGTCTCTGTCTCTGTCTCTGTCTCTGTCTCTGTCTCTGTCTCTGTCTCTGTAACATCCCGAAATTCAGGTAAAGCTATTTAACCCTTCTCTTTTGTCAAGTTGTCAAGATTAGCCCTTGAGTGGAAATTGTATCAAATGAGTACGCTGGGCGTACTGGAGAGTACGCTGCGCGTACTCATGCACTTAAATTGGACGCGGACTCGCCTAGGTACGCTGGGCGTACCCAGGGTTACGTTGGGCGTAGCGGGCCCAGATGTAAACCCTAATATTTGGCTTGTGCACTATATAAGGAATGCTAAGGCTTTATCCTCAGCCACCATATCAGAGAGTGAAACCTTAAGAGAGTATTTCCTTCGTCCTTAAGCTTGTGTGTGAGTGTTTTGAGCTAAAAGTGCCTTTGTGTGTTAGTGAAGAAGAAGGAGAGCAGCTTGTGGAGGCTAGGGCTTGAAGTGCAAGTTTGGATCTGAGTTCTTCAGAGGGAGGAGCTTCATCTAGAGGTATAAAGCTCAACACTTTCCTCTTTATTTTGGTTTGGTGTTGCATGGACCATTTCTAGGGTTAAAAGTCCCAAAGGTGGAGACTTTATGAGTATAAGGGACTCTATGGACCTAGATCTGTCCCATTTCAGTGATATATGTGTTGTAGATCCATTAAAATCCCAACTTGGTCGTTGTTATGGCGTCATGCTTGAGTTATGAGATTTTCTAGGGTTGGAAGTGGAATGTTATGGGTGTTGGTGACTATTACAACCATGCAAAGGGTTAAAGTCACCAACTTTATGGATTAAGAGGCTTAGGGATGGCCAGATCTGGAAGTTGGACGTTTGTCTTAACTGTTTAAAACCCCAAAAGCTATGGAGTCTGAAATTGGGACTTACGTAGGGCGTAATCCCAGTACGCGCGGCGTAATGGGTCGCGTTCCCCGTTTCTGTGAGGTCGCCGGGTACGCCCATCGTATAGGTTTGGTACGCGCAGCGTAACCCAGAGAGTTGACATTTGTTGACTTTTAGGGTTTGGTCAACTTTAGGGTCTTTGAGCCATGAGAGAGGTAAAATGGTCTTTTAACCTTCTGAGAGTGCTAAGAGAGGGAATAGTCCAGCCTTGAGAGTTGTATTGATTAGAGTGCTTATTCCATGTGATTAGGTGGAGGCTAGACCAGATTTTACCGAGTTCGAGATTACCGAGTTACCCGAGGTGAGTCTTCTCACTATATTTTACCATAGAGTGGTAATTAGAGTTATGTGACAGAGTATCTTGTATGCTTTTGTATGATGTGATTTCTATGTGATTTGTGCTATGTATGATTCAGAGTTTATAGAGTTAGGACCGAAAGGTCCACAGAGTTAGGACCAGAGGGTCCACACAGATATGGGACTGGAGGGTCCCACTGAGACACATTGACCAGAGGGTCATACAGAGTTATAGCCTCGAGTGGCTAATATGTGTTGTATGTGGTATTTTGGGGAACTCACTAAGCATTTATGCTTACGGTGTTGTGTTATGTGTTTCAGGTACCAGTGAGGATCGCGGTAAGGCGCCGGCATGATCAGTACACACATGAGGAGTTTTTATATATTATGATCTTGGGTTGTGTTTCTATGGATTGATATGTGATACAATGACATTTTTTATAATATTTATGAATGAAAGTGTGTTTTTAAAATGAGAAAAATTATTTGAAAATTTTGGGTGTTACAAGTTGGTATCAGAGCCTTGGTTTGAGGGATTCGGGTGCACCTTCGGGCGTATCTGAAATCAAACTGAGGATTTGAGAGATTTTCAAATGTAAAATCACAAGTTTTTCTCAAAGAGTAAAAAGTTTTTGAAAGAGCAGAGCAGAGCAGTGTGTACGATCGGCCAGCTCCCGAACGGTGATTTCCCAAAATACCCTTACATTATGAGTTATGAGATATGTTATGATATGCATGCTAGAGTAGGCTAGGTATTCTTAATAGGACTAGAGTGGCCTGATTTGTGATGCCTTAGCCTAGGGGTTTTGCTGCTAGGAGATGCTTGAGAGTGAGTAGATAACAGCGAGGAGCTTATGCGAGATCTGCTAGAGAGTAGACTATGCATGGAGAGAGTAGAGTACTTGGGACTTGGGATCTTAGGAGGAGGACTTGGGGTGAATACAGATGCGGTGTGGATGGTAGTATTGGGCCCGTACTACCGAAGGCACCGGATCAGTGCGCAGCCCAAGTAAGAATCCTTAGGGTATCTGGGATCGAGTAGGAATGGTATATCGAGTGTGTGTACACTCGAGCGAGTCTATGATATTTTGTGTTATATTTCAGAGAGAAATCATGGTTGGGACATGCCACACACCTGAGAGCAGTGGTGTTAGCGATGAGGAGATCCGCAGATTGATTCATGAGGAGGTGGCTGCTGCCATCCGAGCTGAGATAGTAGAGATGTTTGGGTCTATCAAGACCACACTGATCGAGACTTTTGACGAGCGTTACGCTGCTCTTACTGATGCTGCTGTTGCTGCGGCCACCGCAGCTGTTGCTGCTGCGAGGCCACAGGGAGGTCACTCGTTGCTGTATCGAGAGTTCAGCAACACGAAGCCACAAGAGTTTGATGGGACGCATGATCTAATCGCTGCGATGAGATGGATTTCGGATATCGAGGGATGATTCTATACGTGTTCTTGTCCGGAGCATCTGTGAGTTCGGTTCGCGCTGAACCAGCTTTGCTTGGGGGCGAAGGACTGGTGGAAGTTTGTGACAGCGCACTATTCTTCTACAGATCTTGCCGCGGTGACCTGGGAGAGGTCCACCGCTATGTTTCGTGATGAGTACGTTCCCCCGGTGCAAAGGGAACATTTGGCCCAGGAGTTTTTCACCCTCAAGCAGGGTACCGACTCTGTTACAGTGATCACCAGGATGTTCCATGAGAGGGCGATGTTCTGCCCTGAGCACGTGTCTTCCGAGCAGGCACGCATGAGTAGATATTTGAGCATTTTGAGGAGAGACATCCGCGAGTTCGTGGCAAACTCGACGTACCAGACATTTGCCGAGCTTCAGGCAAATGCCCGAAAGAGGGAGATTGAGCTCGAGACTTAGGCCAGGGAGGAGGCAGAGTCTCAGGGGAGGGATCGGCGACCGACACAGTCCCAGCCGGCTGCCAAGCGGGCTAAGCCCGCCGATTCGAGATCAGGGAACCAGAAGGGCCGCACTTGTGGCAAGTGCGGTAAGAGTCATGAGGGGGTGTGTAGGGCAGGGTCTTGCTACAAGTGTGGCAAGGAGGGGCACATGGCCAAGGATTGCCCCAAGGGGTTTGCAGTCTGTTTTCACTGCAACCAGACCAGACACCAGAAGGCCGAGTGTCCGTAGTTACGGGGGTCAGCTCAGGGAGCATCACAGGGATCTGCCCCTGCTTCCGTACGAGCTACGGAGAGTCGACCGGTGAAGGTCGAGGCGCCGAAGGCTCGAGGGAGAGCCTTCTAGTTGACAGCGGAGGAGGTCTGCATAGCGCCCGATGTTGTGGCTGGTATGTATTCTTTCATCTATTTATTTTGAGTTTGTGGTGTTATGCTTATATTATGATATGTGTAGGTACATTTCTTATGAGTTATGTACCTGCTTTGGTGTTATTTGACTCGGGTATGAGTCGGTCTTTTGTGTCGTTGGCCTTAGTCAGCACATCAGTATCTGTCGAGAGGCGTTGAGTCGACCTTTGCGAGTTTCCATAGCTGACGAGAGAGCGGTGTATGCCACTGATGTGATTCGAGGATGTGTACTCGAGATCTTCGGCGTTGAGTTTCCGATTGATTTGGTCCCGATTACTATGGGAGATGTCTGTGTCATCGTGGGCATGGACTGGTTGAGCAGATTTGGAGTGGTTATCGACTGCGAGCGACAGCTGGTGACCATACGAGACCCTAGTGGGGGAGTTATTATGGTTTATGGCGAGGGTACCCGTTCTGGGTCAGCATTTTGTTCGGCTGCTAGAGCGAGGCAGAGTCTACAGCAGGGCTGTAGCGGGTTTGTGGGTTATGTGGTGGATACGAGAGTAGGTGTAGAGAGACCGAGGTCGGTCGATGAGGTCTTGATAGTGCGTGAGTTCCCGGATGTTTTCCCCGAGGAGTTGCCGTGCGTGCCTCCCGAGAGGCAGGTGGAGTTCTGTATCGAATTGGTTCCGGGGGCAGCGCCTATCGCCAAGGCGCCTTATTGCCTTGCGCCTCCAGAGATGCAGGAGTTATCCTTGCAGCTTCAGGAGCTGCTGGGAAAGGGGTTTATACGGCCGAGTAGCTCGCCGTGGGGAGCGCCGATCCTTTTTGTCAAGAAGAAGGATGGTTCACATCGGATGTGCATTGATTACCGGGAGTTGAACAAGCTGACGGTCAAGAACCGTTACCCCTTACCGAGGATCGACGATTTGTTCGATCAGTTGCAGGGAGCGTCTTGGTTCTCCAAGATTGATTTGAGGTCTGGATATCATCAGATGAGGATGCGTGATGAGGATATCTAGAAGACAGCGTTCAGTACTCGTTACGGGCATTACGAGTTCATGGTGATGCCTTTCGGGCTCACCAATGCACCGACGGCGTTCATGGATCTCATGAATAGGGTGTGCAGGCCGATATTGGATCGTTCGGTGATCGTGTTCATTGATGATATATTGGTGTATTCGAGATCCACAGAGTAGCATGAGGAGCATTTGAGGGAGATCCTCGGAGTTCTGAGATCGGAGAGGCTGTACGCCAAATTCTCCAAGTGCGAATTCTGGTTACGAGAGGTCCAGTTCCTAGGACACCTCGTCAACCAAAATGGGATATTGGTCGATCCGGCCAAGATTGAGGTGGTGATGAGTTGGGAGGTGCCGAGATCCCCTTCAGAGATCAGGAGTTTTCTGGGGTTGGCCGTTTATTATCGGAGATTCATCAAGGATTTCTCCAGGATTGTTGTTCCTCTCACCAGACTGACCCGGAAGGGTGTGGCTTTCAGTTGGGGCCCGGAGCAGCAGGCCTCATTCGAGACACTTCGCTAGAGATTATGCAAAGCCCCAGTGTTAGCTCTTCCGGAGGGGATGGAGGATTTTGTGGTATATTATGACGCGTCGATATCGGGACTGGGTGCGGTGCTGATGCAGAGAGGGCATGTGATAGCATACGCATCGAGGCAGCTGAAGCCTCATGAGACAAGGTATCCTACTCACGATCTGGAGTTGGGGGCTGTGGTGTTCGCCCTCAAGATCTGGCGTCACTATTTGTGTGGGGTTCGGTGTACCATATACACGGACCACAAGAGCTTGAAGTATCTGATGGATCAGCCCAACCTGAACATGCGCCAGAGGAGATGGTTGGACGTGGTAAAGCATTATGAGTGTGAGATCCTGTACCACCCGGGCAAGGCTAACGTGGTAGCCGATGCCTTGAGTCGTAGGGCAGAGAGTGCCCCGATACGGGATGTTTGTATGAGGTTCACAGTGATGACTCCGGTGTTGGACACCATTCGGGAGGCCCAGGTAGAGGCCATGAGACCAGAGAACCGCAAGAGAGAGCGGGTGATCAGGCAAGTATCTGAGTTCATTGCCGATAGACAAGGGCTTATGACCTTCTAGGGCCGAATTTGGGTGCCATTTGAGGGCGGGGCACGTACCATTTTGATGGAGGAGGCGCATATGTCGAGGTTCTCGATCCATCCAGGGGCCACTAAGATGTATTTGGACCTGAAAAGAGACTATTGGTGGCCCTGTATGAAGTGGGATGTGGCATGGTTTGTAGAGAGGTGCCTGACCTGTCGCAGGGTTAAGGCCGAGCACCAGTGTCCACATGGTAAGTTGCAGCCACTTGAGGTTCCCCAGTGGAAGTGGGAACAAATTTCCATGGATTTTATCACCAAATTGGCGAGGACTGCGAGAGGTGTCGATGCAATTTGGGTGATCGTCGACCGGCTGACAAAGAGCGCTCATTTTCTTGCTATTAGTGAGAGCTCTTCCGCAGAGAGGCTGACGGAGGTGTATGTGAGGGAGGTGGTATCGCGGCATGGTGTAACGATCTCGATTGTGTCAGATCGAGATGTGCGTTTCACTTCCAGGTTCAGGAAGAAGTTCCATGAGGATTTGGGTACTAGGCTGCATTTCAGTACCGTTTACCACCAACAGACGGACGGACAGAGTGAGAGGACGATTCAGACGCTCGAGGACAAGCTTCGGGCATGTTTGTTGGACTTCGGAGGGAGTTGGGACACATATTTGCCATTGGCTGAGTTTTCCTATAACAACAGTCACCATTCGAGCATTGGTATGCCTCCCTTCTAGTTGTTGTATGGGAGGAGGTGTCGGACTCCCATCTGTTGGGGAGAGGTAGGGCAGCGAGTGATGGGCAGCACTGAGATAGTGCTTCAGACGACAGAGCAGATACAGCAGGTTAAACAAAGGTTATTGACGACTCAGAGTCGCCAGAAGAGTTATGCGGATAGGCGACGATCCGAGCTTGAGTTCCAGGTGGGAGACCTCGTGCTCCTAAAAGTGTCTCCTTGGAAGGGAGTGATTCGATTCAGAAAAGGGGTAAGCTGGGATCCCGGTATATTGGGACGTTTAGAGTGATCGCGAGGGTGGGCAGGGTAGCATATCATTTGGAGCTACCTGCGGAGTTGAGCCAGATTCATGATACCTTCCACGTGTCTCAACTGAGGAAGTGTATAGCCGACGAGTCGGAAATGGTGTCGTTGGTGGATATCCAGGTGGACGCGAGTCTGAATTATGTTGAGAGACCGAACGCGATCTTGGACCGGAAGGTCAAGGTTATGAGAAACAAGGAGGTGCCTCTGGTTCAGGTCCAGTGGCAACATCGGAGGGGGTCCGAGCTGACTTGGGAGCCAGAGTCATACATGAGCGAGCAGCATCCAGAGTTGTTTTCGGCATGAGACTTCGAGGGCGAAGTCTGGTTCTAGTGGGGGAGAATTGTAACATCCCGAAATACAGGTAAAGCTATTTAACCCTTCTCTTTTGTCAAGTTGTCAAGATTAGCCCTTGAGTGGAAATTATAGAAACTGGCTACGTTGGGCGTACTGGAGAGTACGCTGCGTGTACTCATGCGCTTAAATTGGATGTGGAATCGCCTAGGTACGCTGGGCGTACCCAGGGTTACGCTGGGCGTAGCGGGCCCAGATGCAAACCCTAATATTTGGCTTGTGCACTATATAAGGAATGCTAAGGCTTTATCCTCAGCCACCATATCAGAGAGTGAAACCCTAAGAGAGCATTTCATTCGTCCTTAAGCTTGTGTGTGAGTGTTTTGAGCTAAAAGTGCCTTTGTGTGTTAGTGAAGAAGAAGGAGAGGAGCTTGTGGAGGCTAGGGCTTGAAGTCCAAGTTTGGATCTGAGTTCTTCAGAGGGAGGAGCTTCATCTAGAGGTATAAAGCTCAAAACTTTCCTCTTTATTTTGGTTTGGTGTTACATGGACCATTTCTAGGGTTAAAAGTCCCAAAGGTGGAGACTTTATGAGTATAAGGGACTCTATGGACCTAGATCTGTCCCATTTCAGTGATATATGTGTTATAGATCCATAAAAATCCCAACTTGGTCGTTGTTATGGGGTCATGCTTGAGTTATGAGCTTTTCTAGGGTTGGAAGTGGAATGTTATGGGTGTTGGTGACTACTACAGCCATGCAAAGGCTTAAAGTCACCAACTTTATGGATTAAGAGGCTTAGGGATGGCCAGATCTGGAAGTTGGACGTTTGTCTTAACTGTTTAAGACCCCAAAAGCTAAGGAGTCTAAAACTTGGAGTTACACGGGGCGTAATCCCAGTACGCGCGGCGTAAGGGGTCGCATTCCCCGTTTCTGTGAGGTCGCCGGGTACGCCCAACGTACAGGTTTGGTATGCGCAGCGTAACCCGGAGAGTTGACTTTTGTTGACTTTTAGGGTTTGGTCAACTTTAGGGTCTTTGAGCCATGAGAGGGGTAAAATGGTCTTTTACCCTTCGGAGAGTGCTAAGAGAGGGAATAGTCCAGCCTTGAGAGTTGTATTGATTAGAGTGCTTATTCCATGTGATTAGGCAGAGGCTAGACCAGATTTTACTGAGTTCGAGATTACCAAGTTACCCGAGGTGAGTCTTCTCACTATATTTTACCATAGAGTGGTAATTAGAGTTATGTGACAGAGTATCTTATATGCTTTTGTATGATGTGATTTCTATGTGATTTGTGCTATGTATGATTCAGAGTTTAGAGAGTTAGGACCGAAAGGTCCACCGAGTTAGGACCAGAGGGTCCACAGAGATATGGGACTGGAGGGTCCCACTAAGACACATTGACCAGAGGGTCATACAGAGTTATAGCCTCGAGTGGCTAATATGTGTTGTATGTGGTATTTTGGGGAACTCACTAAGCATTTATGCTTACGGTGTTGTGTTATATGTTTCAGGTACCAGTGAGGATCGCGGTAAGGCGCCGGCATGATGAGTACACACATGAGGAGTTTTTATATATTATGATCTTGGGTTGTGTTTCTATGGATTGATATGTGATATAATGACATTTTTTATAATATTTATGAATGAAAGTGTGTTTTTAAAATGAGAAAAATTATTTGAAAATTTTGGGTGTTACACTGTCTCTGTCTCTGTCTCTGTCTCTGTCTCTGTCTCTGTCTCTGTCTCTGTCTCTGTCTCTGTCTCTCTAGTTCGACATTGGATGTAGCCTATCATAAGATAGTGTGAACCACTAAAATCCCTATGTTTTGTGTGTTTTGATTTTCGTTTATGTTTTTTCTCGTATTCCTCATATTTGTTCCCCTTTATTGTTGTTCCTTACCTAACAACTAGTATCAGTGCTATGGATGAAGAGGGGAAAGTGATGATTAGTAAATTTGAAGGCCATGATTTTGGATTCTGGAAGATACGTATTGAGGATTACTTATATTAGATGAAATTACATTTACCATTATCTGAATAGAAACGTGAGAAGATAGATTTCACAGGATGGAGCTTGCTGGACCGACAGTCCCTTGGCGTTGTCAGATTGTCACTGGTGAAGAATATCGTATACAACATCGTCAATGAGAAGACCACATTTGGATTGATAAAGGCGCTATCCAACATGTATGAAAAGCCATCTGTATCAAACAAGGTTTAATTGATCATAAAGTTGGTAAACACGAAAATGAAGGAAGGAGTGTATGTGACAGACCACGTCAATAAGTTCAACTCGATAATATACAGGTAAGGATATGTTGAAATTAAATTCGAAGACGAAGTCCAAGCTTTACTATTATTATCTTCGTTGCCTGAAAGATGGATTGGAATAGTTTCTACAGTTAGTAGTTCTTCAGGAACTATGAAACTCACATTCGAAAGCATCAGAGATCAGATTCTTGTTAAAGATGTTCGGAGAAGGAATGAAGGAGAAGGTTCGACTAGTTTACTCAATATGGAAGAGAAGGGAACGAGACAAAATATAGTTGGATACGGAAGAAAAAAAGATCATAATCAAGGAAGAGATGATATTCAAGAAGTAGAAAAGAAGTCATCTACTGGAAATGTAATGAAAGATGACATTTCAGAAATAAATGTCATAAACCTCCTGCAGATAATGGAAAGAAAGAGATGAACGTGGCTGAAGAGTACGTGATTCACTAATTTGTTGTGTAGAGAATCCAGTCGAGTTTTCGGTGATGGATTCAGGAGCACCGTTTGACGCTTACCACAACAAAGAAATCATGAGAAGTTTTAGACCTCACAGCAGAACTATTCGTCTGGTAGATGGTAAAATTATAAAGTTTACTGGTATTGGAGATGTAGCTTTAAAATCTTCGATGGGTACTACTTGGATTTTAAAGGATGTGAAATACATTCTTGACCTCAAGAAAATGTTAATCTTAGCAGGATAGCTAGATAAAGAGGGACATGATGTAAATTTTGGAAAAGGTAAATGGAAGGTTATTAAAGGGAACTTGGTAATTACTCAAGGAAAGAAGAAGGGAAATCTATATATTATGGAGTTGACCTAAGGAGAAGCAAATACAACTATTTGAGATGAGGAGTCCTTTACTTTATGACACCAAATACGTGGCCATATGAGTAAGAAAGGAATGAAGATGCTTGCTTCAAAAGGTAAAATCCTACAACTGAAGAATATGACAATCGACTTCTATAAACCATGCGTATTTGGTAAACAGAAAAGAGTTACTTTCATGAAGACGTGCCATCTACTAAAATCAGAGAAGCTTGAGCTGATACATTGTCACACCCCCAAACCAGAACGGCAGAAACATTCGGGGGCGGAGGACTTCATGTATAGTTTCACAACAATGCATAATAGTAATCAAAGTACAACAACAACCATTGTATTTACGAAGTTATAATTCTTACAACTGTGATCAAAACATAATATATATGAACCCAAAAGTACGAGTTTTAAAAGACATGAGTTTATAGATCTCCGTCTTCTCAAAAGCTGTGGCTGTACCTGTATGACTGTTTCCCTGAAAATACAAGTAGTTTTTGAAAAAGTGTCAACAGTTAAGTTGGTGAGTTCATAAGTATGTTTGCAACTGAATTTTTTTTTCTTGTGTATTGATAATGTGAATATGTTTTTCCAAGAAAATCCTATATTTTCTACTATGTTATACTGTAAACAAAATGTATAATGATTTCTATAACAACAACTTGTAAAATGTGGTTATACAAATAAAAGGAAAAAACTTAAAAAATGATTATGGACTACTAAATGAAAATGCCTACCTGAATATGTATTTAAAAGAATATGTATTTTACAAACAGGATGGGGTGCTTCGAGCATGTTGTTCTTATAATCTCATCCAAAACCACTTGTATTGTTCCGACTAACATGTTACACATGCTAAACACATTACGATTTAACATATTTATGTGTGACTTTATATGGGGTTTTTCTTGTATGATAGAGTTAGAAAGTGAGACAATATCTCATAAAACCATGAAAAGTGTGTTTTCCCTGAATTGAAATAGTATTCCATGTTTATACTTGTAAGATAATGTATAAGTTTTATAATTAAATAAAACTACGTGAAGTGTTACTTATTCATGCAATAATCATTTTGTTCAATGCCAAATTGTGAGTTATCATAACCATGTTTGATGACCTAGGATCGCCTGAACACAACGTTCTTCAGGCGTTGTAATATAGTACGATAGTTGTCACCACAGGTCTGCCGACCTAGCTATTGCAAGCAGCTCTGGTGCGGGATTGTCAGACCCATATAGATCTATACACAATTGTCATGCTCTCCCTCAAGGAGACTCTGGTTATAATTTTCAGGACTTTTGTTTTATACTTAAATAAGTACTTGAAGCATGTCTCACAATTGCTATATTGATGATTACATGTAGAATAATGAAAAGTTACTTTGTAATAACTACGCTGAAAGTAAGTTTCATAAACTATATAAAATATAGTTTTATATGTTTGTTTCTCAGTAAAGTATTCTGTTTGTTTTTTGATAATTATGTTATCTACTTTTTTTCCATCATGTACTCTGTTTTTTTCTGTTATGTACTATGTTTGTTTTCCTGTTATGTACTTTGAAACTTGAAACCAATGAATGAGTCCTCTAAACTATACCTATTATAGTTTAGTTGTTTGTTTTAGAATCTGTAATATTGTTATTCCATGAAATTCTCTGTTTGTACCCATGTAGTATCAAAAAGTTTGAAGACCATTTTATATTTATATAAATGTAATATTTGTATAATTGTGATTAATTAGATCTTCGATTAAATAACTTTACCCCAAGCCCACAACCAAACAAGGAACATGAAATGGGGTCAAATTACATATTCTAAATCTTCTGAATCCAAATTATATAATTACCACAAATATAAATATGTAATTTTGACAATTATAACAATTTAAAAGTACTAAAAACATTTGAAAACTTTTAAGATATTAACACAATTCTATTGTGTTTCACTTGTATTCCCCCCCCCCCCCCCCCTTTAAAACAGTTAAAAATCATAAAAATGTAGGGGTATGAACTTACCTTTCGTGAGTGATTTGATTGAAGATTTGGTTTAGGATGTTACTTCCACGAGTGAAATCCCGTAGTAAAACAAGTCTTATATAGCAATTTGTGTAGTATATATGCAACCAATTAGTGAATATAATCATAGGAATGATTGGAAATTGGACTAATTTGTAAGTATAACTTACAAATAGAAGTGTTAGAAACAAAGTTTGAAAGCTGTAAGCTGTTCACGGCCAGAAGAGGGGTTCACGGCCCAAGAACACTTGGTGTTCTTGAGTTCACGGCCCCAATAGTGAGGATGTTCTTGTGTTCTCGATTGATGCTCTTGATAATTTGAAGAACACTTGAAGATTCAAGTGTTTTTGGCCCAAGTTTATGAAGATTTGAGATGTTTTCTTGAAGAATCGAAGAACATATGGTGTGTTAAGCAAGATCCAAAGGTGAAAGGAGGATCTTTGGATGATAGATTAGAGCAAACTTGAGTTTTTGGTTGATGAACTTTGAAAGAGAAGTGTGTGTTTGCGGCCGAAGTGTGAAGAATGAGAGAAAATCAATGTTTCACATATATATAGGCTAAAGGTTCACTGCCGAGGGGTTCACGGTCCGAAGTTGGCAAATGGTTCACGGACCGAAGTCGGCAAACGGTTCATAGCTATGCGAAGTTGTTCACTGTCCGAGGGTTTGCGGCCCATGTTTGCGGTTCGAAGGGAAGAAAGAAGAAAAGATGCGAGGTTTCTCGATTTTTAACTAATTCCCTTCTTGAACATATAACACCTTGAATACAAGGTGTAAACAATTATAAAACATTAATCTAACCCATTTATGATAAATTAAGATTTAAGTTGACCTTAGTTGACCAAATTGACTTTTACAAGTAGAAAATAACGTGATGTTACATACATTCTGATGTCTTCGATCCCACATCAGTTTCATCAACAGGAGGTTCCTGATATCATGTTACCTTTATAGATGATGCTACAAGAAAGGTATGGGTTTACTTTCCAAAAAATAAATCTGACATTTTCTGTACTTTTAAAAGGTTTAAAGCTGTTGTGGAGAACGAGACGAATCTGAAGATTAAATATTTGAAGTCAGATAATAGAGGTGAATACATCAACAAGGAGTTTATTGATTATTGTGCAGAAGACGGGATCAGAATACTAAAGACTGTGCCAGAAACTCCTCGGAATAACAGTGTTGCAGAGAGGATGAAAAAAAATTAAACAAGAGAGCGAAGAGCATGAGGTCACATTAAAGGATTCCAAAAATGTTATGGGTAGACTCAGTGAGAACAACTTCTTACATTATAAATCGCAGACCCCTGTCTCTTTGGGTTCTCCACTGTGACAATCAAAGTGTTGTACATGTCGTGAAGAATCCAGTGTTTCACAGCCAAACGAAAAACATAGAGTTGTGATATCATTTGATAACTGATGGTACACTAAATCTGAGGAAAATCCTTGGTATGAAGATTCCAATTGATATGTTTACTAAGGTGGTATCAGCTGATAAGTTGAAGTTGTGCATGACTTCAACTAGGCTTCCAAAAATTTGAAGAGGAGGCAAAAAGAGAGAGAGAGAGAGAGAGAGAGAGAGAGAGAGAGACGAGTGTTACATAGGATGCGGACTTTTGGATGGCTGCTGAATGATGATCAAGTCTCCAAGTGGGAGATTGTTAGATATGGAGACTTATCATCATGACTGAAATTTAAAGACTGAAATTTTTTGGGTGCATACCACAATGATGATCAAGTCTCCAAGTGGGAGATTTTTAGATATGGAGACTTATCATCATGACTGAAATTTAAAGACTGATGTTTTTTGGGTGCAGACCACAAGATCTCGGACGCGACCTGTCCGACCAATTTTTTTGACGGACTTGGCCTTTTAGATATTTAGGTTAAATTTTCTAGTTTATATACTTATTATTGGACGTATCTGTAATATTGTAGCAAAAAGCATGTGTGGAAAATCTCTCTCTCTCTCTCTCTCTCTCTCTCTCTCTCTCTCTCTCTCTCTCGACACTGGATGTAGCATATCGTAAGAAAGTGTGAACCACTTAAATACATGTGTTTTGATTTTCGTTTTTGTTTTTTTTTTCTCGTATTTCTCTGACCTGTTTCCGTTTATCCGTGTTCTTTACCTAAAAAAAATAGCCTAATTAAACTTATTATTATTCTAGGATATATATATATATATATATATGTATATATATATATATATATATATAGACACTCACACACACAAATATTTTAAGATGATAGAACAATATATTTAAAAGTCTCTAACAAGAATCATAAAAGGATGCTAAAACATCCAAGTAATCAAATATATAAAAACATTGCCTTTGCCTAGTAACTTGGGATGAAAATAACTGAATAACTCCCTTGTGGAAGAATTTGGCTCATATCACGCAAGAATGGTTTTTATGTGTCCTTCTAGGTTATCAAAGACCGATGTAATTAAAGACCTATCTTGTAGAACTTGTATTTTGCATTTATATCTGTTTTCGAAGTCACTTGTCAAACTTACGAAACAGATAGGTGATTCATGACTATTAGAGATGAGATATGATTTGATTTTTTTAAATCCTGTTATGGCCAGTTAGCTATTGTATGTATATCTGTGTATTATATATACTAATCAATGAAGATGAATATATTAATTTAAAATTCCTCACATTGACCCATTCCACTGTCAACTTTGTGTACTATTTCGTTCAACTTATTTGAAAGTTTCATAACTATTTCATGAAACACTTATAACTAAACTCTTGGAAGAAGTATATCCATTTGTGAAACTCCAAACTTGAAATATATTTCTGCATATGATTTGAAATCTGCCATTTATCATTCTCTCTTTATCCATCTCCGTGTCCAAGTTTGGTATTAGTCATGAGCTTCACAGAAAGTAGCAGTTTATCAAGGTTTTTGGTCCTCCTGTTTTTCACTTTATCCATCACTATCTCATATGGAACCAACACTCTATCTACAAACCAGTCTCTGTCAGGAGACCGTACAATCATATCCGAAGGTGAAAAATTCGATTTGGGTTTCTTCAAGGCAGGTAACTCTTCCAACTATTACATAGGCATCTGGTATAAGAAACTCTATTCAACTCCTCCTATCATAGTTTGGGTGGCAAACAGAGAAACACCCATCTCTGATAGATTCCATTCATAATTAAAAATCATTGATGGTAATTTAGTGCTCTTAAATGAGTCCAAGTTCCAGATTTGGTCCACAAACATCACCACCCCCACCACCACTTTGAAGTCTGCAATAGCTGTTCTTCGTGATGATGGTAACTTGGTTTTGAGTGACAGCTCAAATTCAGTTGAACCTATTTGGCAAAGTTTTGATCACCCAACGGATACTTGGTTGCCTGGTGCTAAATTTGGTTATGATAATAGAACAAAAAGGAACCAGGTTCTTACATCATGGAGAAGCAAAGAAGATCCAGCTGTTGGACTCTTCTCTTTGGAGCTTCATCCGTCTAGCAATGAGTATGTGATCCAGTGGAATGGCTCCCATTAATATTGGACAAGTGGTGCTTGGAATGGGAAAACATTTGACTTTGTACCTGAAATGACATCGAATTCCCTTTTTAATTTCAGCTACCATAAGAATGAGAACGAGAGTTATGTTACTTACACAGTGTATAATCCTTCCATTACATCTAGCTTCGTAATAGATGTTTCTGGTCAAGTTCAGCAACTAACATGGGTGGAGACTGCCAATGACTGGAATTTGTTCTGGTCTCAACCTAAAACACGGTGTGATGTCTATGCTCTGTGTGGGACCTTTGGGATTTGTATGTTGAGTATGAATCCACAGAAATGTTGAGTGTGAATCCACAGAAATGTTGAGTGTGAATCCACAGAAAAGCTGGTCAAAAATGGCAAGAACAATGTGAAGTTGTGAAGCCACAATTGTTGAATGAAGACCCAGTTGTGTTTTTTGACTACTTCTGATTTCCATCTCTATATAAGAGATTATTCTGTATTTGTAAAACTTGTATCTAGTGTAACACAGAAAGAGTGCAGATTAGCACCAAGAAATGTAAATTCCTAGTTACCGGTGGACGTAGGTCAGAGAAGGACCGAACCACGTTAAATCCCTCATGTTTATCCTTGTGTTCTTGTTTTTCGTGAGCTGTGTGTGTGTTTAGAGTCGTGTGTTAAGTGTCTCGATCCTAACAAGTGGTATCAGAGCAAGGTTTTAGCTCCAGAAGGTGATTTTATGTTTTTGGTCGAATTTTTTTTTGTCAAAAACGATTTTGGTGTATACCGTTGGAAAGGTCTCGTTCCGAAGATTCCGAAAATATTTTTTTCTGAATTTTTTGACCACCGGAAGACATCCAAATCGCCGGTCAAAGGTTTGCCGGAATAGTGACCGGAAAAACCAGTTCCGCCGGAGAAGACGACACTGTAGACCGGAGTTCCGCCGGAGAAGACGGCACTGTAGACCGGAGTTCCGCCGGAGAAGACGACACTGTAGCAACACTGTAGCAACACTGTAGCAGTTTAGCCCCTAATCTTTCAGAAAACGGCAGAAAGCAGTAAGCTTCAGATTGAGAAGTTTGATGGGAAAGATTTTGGTTGGTGGAAGATGCAAATTGAAGATTTGCTCGTACAGAAAGACTTGGACGCAGTTTTAGGTGAAAAACCGGAGGCGATAACACAGGCAAACTGGGAGATTTTGGATAAGAAGGCCAAGGCATTTATTAGACTGACTTTGTCAAAGGATGTTGCCTTCAACATTTTGAAGGAGACCTCGGCAAAGGGAATCATGGAGGCATTGTCTAATATGTACGAGAAGCCGTCGGCAGCAAATAAAGTCTTCCTGATTTGGGAACTAGTCAACACAAGGATGAGGGAAGGAAGTTCAGTTACAGTACACATCAACAATTTGAACTCGATTTTATCCAGACTTGGGTCAGTGGGAATAAAATTTGAGGATGAAGTTCAAGCTTTACTACTATTATCATCATTACCTGACAGTTGGTCCGGAACAGTTACAGTCGTTACTAGTTCCGCAGGATCGAAAGAGCTCACTTTTGAGGGAATTCGGGATTTAATTCTAGGCGAAGACGTCAGACGAAGAAATTCCGGGGAATCATCAAGTGAACAATTGAATGCGGTCAGAGGTAGAAGAAATAACAGAGGTAGTGGGAGTGGGAACAGGAGAAGGAGTCAGTCGAGGACTCGAAATGATGTGACTTGTTGGAACTGTAAAGAGGTTGGACATTTCAGGAATCAATGTCCAAAAGACAAGAAAGAAGTTAACGTTGCAGTAGACCATTCAGATGATGATGTTTTGATCTGTAGTGTGGAGAGCAATGTGGATTCCTGGGTTATGGATTCGGGTGCTTCATTTCACGCTACCCACAGCCGTGAAGCACTGCGGAATCTGAAAGAAGGGGATTTTGGTAAGGTAAGACTGGCGAACGATGAGGTTCTTGATGTGACGAGCATAGGTGACTTAGTTTTGAAAACTCCAGTTGGTCCATGGACTTTGAAGGATGTCCGGGTAATTCCAAGTCTGAAGAAACAATTGATTTCTGTTGGGCAGTTGGATGAACAGGGACACGAGGTTAAGTTCAGGAATGTGCAGTGGAAGGTTGTCAAAGGAAATCTTGTAATAGCTCGTGGACATAAGAGGGGTTCATTATATATGGTCAGATTACCATCTGAGGGAGTAACCGTCCCAGTTCAGAAGAAAAACAAAATCCGGTTCATAGAGTCTCGTGGACAGAAGAAGGTTTGCTTTGCAGATGGCAAACCCAGAGTCACAGGTCAGATTCAGGTTGAACATGTTTGGAACGGTTCAGAAAAACCAGTCAAGGGCATTCATAGCAGTGGGAGCAAGGGTTGTGCTTCAGCTAGAATACCTAGAACACTGTGGGTTAAGAGAACCAGTATTTCATCTGTAAAAGTCTCTCCAGATTATCTGCTTCATATGGAGAGTGTCGTTTGTTCTCAGGATGTTCCAGGATCGGGCAGTTCATTTCAGTGGGAGCCGATGGAGACAGAGAACAGGTCAGTGGCAGACTTAGCCATGACTGATGTGTTGGAGCTAACGAAAGCTTCAACTGGCCTTCAGGTTAATTGAAGAGAAGGCCAGGGTAACTAGGAAGGAGTTAAGATCAAATACAGATGCACAGTTGAAGCACATGTGAAGATTGTTCCGTGGCTTCAAGTGGGAGATTGTTGAGTATGAATCCACAGAAATGTTGAGTGTGAATCCACAGAAATGTTGAGTGTGAATCCACAGAAAAGCTTGTCAAAAATGGCAGGAACAATGTGAAGTTGTGAAGCCACAATTGTTGAATGAAGACCCAGTTGTGTTTTTTGACTACTTCTGATTTCCATCTCTATATAAGAGATTATTCTGTATTTGTAAAACCTGTATCTAGTGTAACACAGAAAGAGTGCAGATTAGCACCAAGAAATGTAAATTCCTAGTTACCGGTGGACGTAGGTCAGAGAAGGACCGAACCACGTTAAATCCCTCATGTTTATCCTTGTGTTCTTGTTTTTTGTGAGCTGTGTGTGTGTTTAGAGTCGTGTGTTAAGTGTCTCGATCCTAACATTGTAGGCAGACTGTATCACAATTCTGTAATTGCTTCATTGGCTTCAAACCTAGATCAGAGAGTGATTGGAATCAGAGTGATTTCTCCGGTGGGTGTGTGAGAAAAACTGATTTGCAGTGTGGTGGGAACACAGTAATTACTGATTTTGTCATGATTAAAGCCGGGACCCCAACTTCAAATAATACTGTGGAAGTTGGGAGTGCCGAAGAATGTCGTACCACCTGTTTGAACAATTGCTCCTGTCATGCTTACTCTTTTGTCGATAATCAGTGTTTGGTTTGGGATGGAGATATCTTGAACCTCTCCGAAGACAATGATAGTGGAGAAACAATCTATGTCAAAGTTGCTTCTAAAGATCTTCCACATCATACAAAGAGTTATTGGGTCATTGTGGCTGCTGTTGTAGGTGGGGCTTTTCTCTGGGGTCTAATTTTGGTTTTAATATATAGAAAAAAGAGAATCTCAGTTGGAAAGACGACAATGGTGTTGTGTTCCAGCCTCCAAAGCTATAGTAGCCATCATTGTTGACAAAATGAAACCTACGGGACAAGTTTTTCTTCCCACCCTATGATGAACACAATTAATAGACGCAACTACAATGGTGGCTGCCAAGACTATAAATAGAGACTTCATTCTTCAGTTGTATGCATCCCAAAAACACAGACAAACAGATAGTATAACACTTAGAGTGAGAGTGTTAGTGAGAGGGTTGATTTTTTGTAATAGTTGAGTGTGAGAGTTGCTCCACCTATTGTAATTCTATTTTCGTGTTTAATAGAAGAGTTTTCCAACCCCAACAACTGGTATCAGAGCCCCGTTTGGTGTCCAGGGAATTCTTTACGAATTTCGCTGTTTTTTCGTCAAATTTTTTTTGTCTCAAAATCCATTTTTGAGTACACCGTTGGAAAGGGCTTGTTTCAAGGATTCCGAAAATATATTTTTCGTAAATTTTTTACCACGGGAAGACCTCCAAAACGTCGGTCAAAGTTTGGTCAAAATCGCCGGAAAATATCGCCGGAAAATCCAGTCGCGGGAAAGCCTCGCCGGAGAAGAAGGAGTGACGTCATCAGTGACATCAACAGTGACGTCATCATTGACCAGAGTTTCAGATATTTTCAGTTTAGCCCCTGAAGTTTCCGAAAATTTCAAACAGGTCCCTCTGTTTCTAAAACACTGCAGTTCGGTCCCTGTTTGTTCCGAAAGTAACCTGTTTGCTCCCTAGACTTCAGAAAAGTTTCAGAAAGGTCCCTGGTTGGCAGAAACGTTTCAGATTAGTCCCTGTAAGCTGCGAAAATTACAGTTTAGTCCCTATAATTCTGAAAAGTTACAAACTAATCCATAACTTTTCAAGAAAGTATATTTTGAGCCCGAAAAATTCTACCCCACCATTTTTGACGCTTCTGAATCCAACCGAGAGCTCGGTTTTATCTAATTTTTCAACGAAATATTTGTAAAATAAATTTGCAATTATTTTCGATGGAATCTACAAGTACGATTACGATGGTTCGACTTACGCCCACAAATTACAACATGTGGAAGCCAAGGATGGAAGATTTGCTTAATCTGAAAGATTTAGCAGAGCCTATAGAAAAGCAAGGCGTCAAACCCAACACGAAGACAGACAAAGTTTGGACGAGAATAAACAGGAAAACGGTGGCACAAATTCGACAGTGGATCGACCACAGTGTTTTTCATCATGTCTCTCAAGAGACAGACGCGTACAAACTTTGGGAGAAGCTCGAGAATATGTATCAGGCAAAGACGGCACGCAACAAGACCTTGCTGATGAGGCGCCTTGTAAACCACAAGTTACGAAGTGGTACGTCCATAACCGAGCATACGAGTCAGTTCCAGGATCTCGTAAACCAGCTCGGTGCTGCTGATTGGGTTCTCAAAGACGAGGAACAAGCCATATTGCTCTTGAGTTCTATACCAGATAATTAGGAGACGCTTGTTGTGACTCTCAGCAATTCTGCCCCCGGTGGTAAAGTGACAATGGAGATGGTCACAGATGCCCTAATGAACGAGGAAGCCAGAAGGAAAGAAGCTGGTACAGACCAGTCTTTTGCCCTCGTGTCAGAAAACAAAGAAAGAGGCGGAGGTAGAACTGGAGGCCGAGGTCGAGGTAGAGGCAGAGGTAGACATGGTCAAAGTAGAGGAAGATCCCAAGATCATGGGAAATCACGAGATCGAGGGAAATCGCGAGAGCGAGGTAAATCTTCAAATACATGGTTCGAAGGCTATTGCAATCATTGTAATTATTATGGCCACAAAAGGAGTGATTGCCGAAGGTTCTTACGAGAGCAGCCCGAGACAAGCCAGAATCCAAGCAGGGAGAATGGTGAAACCATGGTCACGATAACACAAGACGTTGCCCTTGTTACATACGAGGAGGAAGCATGCCTACATGTTGAAACTCATGATGATGAGTGGGTGATTGATAGCGCTGCATCATATCATTCGACTCCAAACCGGGATTTATTCAGTACTTATAAACCCGGAAACCATGGTACCGTGAAGATGGGAAACACCAGTTTCTCAAGCATTGCTGGTATTGGTGATGTGCATTTAAAGACCAATGTTGGATGTACATTGGTGTTGAAAGATGTTCGGCATGTCCCAGAGCTGAGAATGAATCTTATCTCAGTTGGAGCTCTTAATGTCCAAGGATATGATAATCAATTAAAAAATGGCACCTGTAAGTTGTTGAAAGGTGTTATGGTTGTTGCAAGGGGAAAACTTGATGGTACTCTTTATAAAAGTCATGCAAAGTTGCTTCAACCAAGTCTCAATGTTGTTAAAGAAGAGACATCACCAAACTTGTGGCATAGAAGACTAGGCCACATGAGCGAGAAGGGATTGACGACTCTTGCAAAGAAGGAGTCCATTTCAATGGCAAAAGATGTTGCCTTGGATCCTTGTAAATACTGCCTATTCGGGAAACAACACAGAGTTTCCTTTAGCTCCACAAGAAAGAACCGCTATGAGTTGCTGAGCCTTGTCCACTCCGACGTATGTGGACCCATTGAAGTAGAATCTCTTGGTGGAAGCCGATATTTTGTGACATTCATTGACGATGCGTCACGAAAGGTATGGGCATACTGTTTGAGAACGAAGGACCAAGTATTGGACCGCTTCAAAGCTTTTCATGCAATGGTGGAAAGACAAACAGGCAAGAAGCTAAAATGTCTCCGATCAGATAATGGAGGAGAATACTATTCCCGTGAGTTCTCTAAATACTGCACGGAACATGGTATCAGACATGAAAAGACTGTCCCACGAACCCCACAACACAATGGTGTAGCAGAACGGATGAATCGCACCATTGTTGAGAAAGTTCGATGCATGCTCAGCATGACTAAACTCCCAAAGCCATTCTGGGGTGAAGCTGTATTGACATCTTGCTATCTAATAAATAGGTCACCTTCCGCTCCATTGAATTTTGAAGTTCCGGAGAAGATATGGACGGGTAAAGACATATCATATTCTCACTTGAGAGTATTTGGGTGCAAGGCGTTTGCACATGTATCAAGTGAAATGCGGAAGAAGTTGGACCTCAAATCCACTCCATGCATCTTTATTGGATATGGAGATGAAGAGTTCGGGTACAGGCTATGGGACCCAGAACAAAAGAAGGTTATTCGAAGTAGAGATGTGGTTTTTTATGAAAACCAGTATTATGATTTCAAGGCACCGGTTAACAAGCAACAAAGCTCCAAAGTTTCTGATATAATATCTGAAAATAAAGAAGATGTTTCCGCTGAAGAAGTGGATGAAGAAGTCGATGATGTACATCAAGAAGGTGTTGAGCAGGGGGAGCTTCCACCCCTGGATAATTCAGATCCACTGCCAGAAGTTGCAAACGAAGGAACTCAAGTTAGACGATCCGAACGAGTACGTGCTCCATCAACAAGATATCCGACTTCAAACTACATCCTTCTTACTAGTGAGGGGGAGCCAGAGAGTTTTCAAGAAGCTCAATCTCATATTGACAAAGCAAATTGGCAGAAGGCCATGGAAGAAGAAATGAATTCTTTGCAGAAGAATCAAACATATGAGTTGGTAAACCTCCCCAAAGGAAAGAAAGCCTTGAAAAACAAGTGGGTTTTCAAGTTGAAGAAAGACGGCAAGGGAAATACTATGAAGTATAAGGCGAGACTCGTTTTCAAAGGTTTCCAACAAAAAGAAGGAATCGACTTTGATGAAATTTTTTCGCCAGTTGTGAAGATGATGTCTATCCGAGTTGTACTCGGATTAGTTGCCAGTCTAGATCTTGAACTTGAGCAGATGGATGTGAAAACAGCCTTTCTCCATGGTGATTTGGATGAAGAAATATACATGGAGCAACCTGATGGCTTTAAAGTCCCAAAGAAAGAGCATTTCGTCTGTAAATTAAAGAAGAGCCTTTATGGTCTTAAGCAAGCCCCAAGGCAGTGGTACAAGAAGTTTGATTCATTTATGATGAATCATGAGTACAAGAGAACTGTTGCAGACCATTGTGTCTATCTGAAGAAGTTTCCAGATGGGAAATTTGTCATCCTTTTGCTCTACGTGGATGATATGTTGATAGTGGGCCAAGATGCAATGATGATCAATAACTTGAAGAAAGATTTGTCTAAGTTCTTTGATATGAAAGACTTAGGCCAAGCACAACAGATATTGGGCATGAAAATTATCCATGATAGAAAATCAAGAAAATTGTTCTTATCACAGGAAGAGTATGTTGAACGTGTGATCAAAAGGTTCAACATGGAAAATGCCAAGCCCGTTGGTACGCCCTTGGCTAACCACTTCAAGTTGAGTAAGAAAAATTGTCCATCTTCTGAGAAAGAAAAAGAAGAGATGAAGGCAGTCCCCTATTCCTCAGCCGTAGGAAGTCTTATGTATGCAATGGTGTGTACAAGACCAGATATTGCTCATGCTGTCGGTGTTGTGAGTAGATATCTAGCTAATCCGGGAAAACAACATTGGGAAGCAGTCAAATGGATACTTCGATACCTGAAGGGTAGTTCGAAACTATGTTTATGCTACGGGGGAGCAAAGCCAGTCGTGGAAGGTTATACAGATGCTGATATGGTAGGAGATCTTGATAGTAGGAAATCTACATCAAGTTACATTTTTACTTTGGCAGGGGGAGCTATCTCGTGGCAATCCAAGTTACAGAAGTGTGTCGCACTGTCAACAACAGAAGCCGAGTATATTGCTGCCGTTGAAGCTGGGAAGGAGCTTATATGGATGAAACGGTTTCTTCAAGAATTAGGCTTTCCACAAGAAGAGTACATCATTCATTGCGATAGTCAGAGTGCTATGGACCTGAGTAAGAACTCGATGTACCATTCCCGTACAAAACATATTGATATATGTTATCACTGGCTTAGAGAAGCAATTGAGGGACGAGAATTGAAGTTGTTAAAGATCAACACCAATAACAATCCTGCAGACATGTTGGCAAAGGTGGTGACACAAGAGAAACACAGACTATGTGCTGACATAGTTGGGATGAGGATTGTTGGACGGAGACTGGAGGGGGAGATTTGTTGTGTTCCAGCCTCCAAAGCCTCCAAAGCTACAGTAGCCATCATTGTTGACAAAATGAAACCTACGGGACAAGTTTTTCTTCCCACCCTATGATGAACACAATTAATAGACGCAACTACAATGGTGGCTGCCAAGACTATAAATAGAGACTTCATTCTTCAGTTGTATGCATCCCAAAAACACAGAGAAACAGATAGTATAACACTTAGAGTGAGAGTGTTAGTGAGAGGGTTGATTTTTTGTAATAGTTGAGTGTGAGAGTTGCTCCTCCTATTGTAATTCTATTTTCGTGTTTAATAGAAGAGTTTTCCAACCCCAACAAATGGAGGGATCATTGGTGTCGTTCACCTACAAAGATTTAAAAACAGCCACCAAAAATTTCTCCGACAAATTAGGAGGAGGTTGTTTTGGCTCTGTTTTTAAGGGGATACTACATGATTCGTCTATTGTAGCAGTGAAAAAGCTTCAAAGCATTAGCCAAGGAGAGAAGCAGTTCAGGAACGAAGTCAGCACAATCGGATCCATCCAACACATTAATCTTGTACGCCTTCGTGGGTTCTGTTCTGAAGGGAGGAATAAGTTGTTGGTGTATGATTACATGGAAAACGGTTCTCTGGACACCCATCTTTTCCGTGGAAACAAGGTATCAGATTGCACTAGGAGCTGCAAAAGGGCTGGCCTATCTTCATGAGAAGTGCAGAGACTGTATAATTCACTGTGACATAAAGCCAGAAAACATTCTCTTAGGTGCAGATTTCAGTCCAAAAATTGCAGATTTTGGTCTGGCAAAACTTGTTGGTCGATATTTTAGTAGGGTTTTGACGACTATAAGAGGGACACCTGGGTATCTAGCACCAGAATGGATATCGGGGGTGGCTGTCACAGCCAATGCAGATGTTTATAGCTATGGAATGATGCTTTTTGAATTGGTCTACGGAAAATGAAATGTAGTACATTGTGAAGATTCAAGGAGTACATTCTTCC
Organism: Lactuca virosa; assembly: GCF_052849685.1. Taxonomy (NCBI): domain Eukaryota; kingdom Viridiplantae; phylum Streptophyta; class Magnoliopsida; order Asterales; family Asteraceae; genus Lactuca; species Lactuca virosa. The sequence goes on along the minus strand of NC_136428.1, from coordinate 90,047,785 downwards.
CAGGTTTGGTTGCAAATGTTCTTATGGAGGGAGGTGATATCCTTAGCCTGCTAGACAGTAGATTAAATAGGGAAGCTAGTGTTGAAGAAGTCTCGAAAATTTGCAAAGTTGCATGTTGGTCTATCCAAGATGAGGAAGACAGTAGGCCTGTTATGAGTTTGGTGGAACGGATTCTTGAAGGGGTTTCGGATGTGAGCATGCCTCCGATCCCCCAAATTGTCACTTTATATGTTGAGAATATGGAGGATCCTGTTTTCTTCACTGATTCACCCTCAAACAGGTGTTCAGTACTACAGAGCAATTCTTCAGTTGAGGACTCCCAGTCGAAGGGCTCGTCTTTCTGACCGTGATTCTTTTTATATTCTCTGTTATGTTTACAATAGATATTGTGTCGTGATAAAAATAAATGAGTCATTGACTTTTTGTTGCAAATGGATGACTGATATTTTTAATATGCTATACTCTACAAAAATGAAGTATTTTGGAGAAATATGTTTCAGGAATGATGATTTCTTAGCGTTTAGTCGTTTACTTATCTACAACTGTTCAAACTTCCTTTTTTTTTTTTTTCTGCACTAGAGCTCTATTGGCATATTTGTGTCAGCTTGGATCTCGTTTGCTAGAGAATAATGGTTGAGAAAGTTGAAATTATGGATTTTATTCTAAATCAAACTAATATTGGAAACAATGAATATATTTGGAACACTTGTTATAAATTAATTTGATTCGTTTTAGTGCAGTTAATGTACAAGTAATTCAAGGCATAGTGTGTAGAGTAGTTGAAAGCTGAAGGTAGGAAGCAAGAGGTTCGTGAAGGACTGAAGTTGTCTAAATTTGTTCATGGTTTGAGTTGTAACTATCTGTGCTATCTATAGATAAGAGTGAATTATAGAAATTGTACTTATAGTTTGGTCAAATTTATATTTTGTTCACTTGTAAAAAAAGATAGTGTAAATCCCTATGATTTTTGAAAATTTGGTTTTTGAAAATTATACTGATGGTCCGTTGGTCCATTTAAAAAGAAAGAATACCTTTTTATTTTATCAATTTATAATTTTCAAGAGTATAAAATAAATGATGGCTCTCTCTCTCTCTCTCTCTCTCTCTCTCTCTCTCTCTCTCTCTCTCTCTCTCTCTCTCTCTCTCTCTCTCTCTCTCTCTCTCTCGTATAAGCGGGTAACCATTCTAAGTTTTTGGAACTGAAACCGCCTGTACTTGAAACTTTGGAAACGTAACCGGAGCTGATTATACCGGTTCCTTAGATTTTGGAACCGGAACCGGAATCGCCGGACCAGCTCCGGTACCGTTTCCAAACCATAAATACTATTTAAAAAATATTTGTGGTACCGGGTACTATTTATACCATAAATACTATTTATACCGGTTCCTTAGATTTTGGTACCGGGTACCGGTTTCTATTTAAGTTCATAAAATTCAATGATTACAAACCATAAATACTAAGCATTGAATATCAATTAAAAAATATTTGTGGGTGTTTATTAATATGTAGTATTAATCGATATGCATAACAAATTGAAATTTGAGTTTAGTATTATTCTTGTATTCCCAATACTTCTTTTTCGGCAGCTATGGATAATTCGAATTTGAAACTGCATGATAAAGATTTTTTTAAAAGCCTGTTATAACCATTGCTGCTGTACGTATAAAATTAGGATGATGGGAAAATGATAGAGATCAATATCTAATAGCATAACTATTTTTTAGTTGCAATTTGCTTTGCATATATTGGAAAGTCATAAGAACCAAAATATCTATGTTATGGATTTTTGATACGTGAATACATTATGGTTGATTATTTAGACGTTGTTTATAACAAACTGAAATTTTTTTATTTAACATAAATCCATGATTATATGAGTTAGTTCATATACAAACCGGTACCGGTACCCAGCAGGTAAAGATTCCGAAAAAATAAGAACCGAAACTGAAACCGCTTAATGCGGTTCCGAAACTTTAGGAACCGGAACCGAACCGGTTAAGGCGATTCCGGTTTCAGAACTGGCAGTTTTGAGACGGTTTCTGTTCCGAAAACGGGTACCCAGTTCCAACGATTGTTGAGTGTGAAGCCATTGGGTTAGTCAAAAGAAGTGGCAGGAAACAAGGACTCTCATGTGAAAATGGAAAAATTGTTACGGCTGCAGAATTTCAACAATGGTGGCCTTACCAATTTCACATGTATGTGAATGGAAGAAAAGGCTTACGACTCAAAATATTATAAATAGGCTTCTTCCTTTCATTTGTAAAACTTGTATCTAGTGTAACAAAGAAAGAGTGCAGATTAGCACCAAGAAATATAAACTCCAAGTTACCCTCGTGTGGACGTAGGTCAGAAATAGACCGAACCATCTTAAATCCTTGTGTTCTTGTTTTTCGTGAGCTGTGTGTGTGTTTAGAGTCGTGTGTTAAGTGTCTCGATCCTAACAAGTGGTATCAGAGCGTTGGTTTAGCTCCAGAATGTGATTTTCAGTTTTTTGGTCGAAATTTGTTTTCGTCAAAAACGATTTTCGTGTATACCGTTGGAAAGGTCTCGTTCCGAAGATTCCGAAAATATTTTTTTCTAAATTTTTCGACCACCGGAAGACGTCCAAATCGCCGGTCAAAGGTTCACCGGAATAGTGACCGGGAAAACCAGTTCGCCGGAGAAGACGACACTGTAGCCCCGGAGCCTTGCCGGAGAAGACGACACTGTACACCGGAGCCTTGCCGTAGAAGACGACACTGTACGCCGGAGACCTGCTGGAGAAGACGACGCTGTAGCGTCACTGTAGCGTCACTGTAGCAGAATTTGAAAAACTCAGATTTGGTCCCTGAAGTTTCAGAAAATTGCAAGACAGGTCCCTGTTCTTTCAGAAAATTGCAAAAATGGCAGAAGATGGTAAAATCAAAATTGACAAGTTTGATGGAACCGATTATGGATTTTGGAAGATGCAAATTGAAGATATGTTGTATCAGAAAAGTTTGCATTTGCCTATGTTGGGCGAACAACCGGATGACATGTATGATGAAGAATGGAAGTTGTTGGATCGACAAGCCTTGGGTGTAGTTAGGCTTTCATTGGCAAAGAGTGTTGCGTATAACATTGTTAATGAAACAACTACTTATGGAGTATTTAAGGCTTTGTCCAACATGTACGAGAAGCCGTCCGCTTCCAACAAAGTGTTCCTCATCAAACAATTGGTTAACACCAAAATGAAGGAAGGCGTGTCAGTTACCGCTCACATAAACGAGTTTAACTCGATTATCTCTCGTTTAGCCTCAGTTGCAATAAAGTTTGAAGATGAAGTACAAGCGCTCCTCCTTTTATCATCTTTGCCCGATAGTTGGTCAGGCACCGTCACAGTTGTTAGTAGTGCATCCGGCACTATTAAACTCACTTTCGAGAGTATTCGTGACTTGATTGTAAATGAAGATATCAGATGGAGAAGCAATGGTGAGACTTCTAGTTCTAGTTCTAGTTCTTTATTGCATACAGAAAGTAGAGGAAGAAGAAACGAAAGAGGACGTAGTCGAGGCAGATCAAAGTCTAGAAAAAGGGGGCAGTCCAAGAACCGAAAAGATATTGAATGTTGGAATTGCAAAGAAAAAGGTCACTTTAGAAACCAATGTACAAAACCACAAGCTGAAAAGAAAGAAGTACACAATGTATCCTCTGAAGAATCGGGAGATTTTCTCATATGTTGTGTTGAGAGCTCAATGGAATCCTGGATTATGGATTCGGGTGCTTCTTTCCATGTTGTCTCATGCCCAGATATGGTCAAGAACCTACAAACAGGTGACTTTGGCAAAGTTAGTTTGGCCGATGATCAAGTGCTTGATATTACGGGTATAGGAGACGTAGATTTGAAGACCTCCATGGGAACCACCTGGACATTGAAAGATGTCAGGGTTATCCCAAACTTAAGGAGAAAGTTGATTTCAGTTGGAAAATTGGATGATGAAGGGTTTAATGTTCACTTTGGGGGTGGACAATGGAAAGTGATCAAAGGCAACTTGGTGATTGCCAAAGGAAAGAAGAAAGGCACTCTATACATGGTAGAGATACCTGGTGATGGTGTTCATGCATTAACCACCAATCCGAGTCCATCTAATTTATGGCACCAACGACTCGGACACATGAGCGATAAGGGATTGAAGATGTTGGCTCAGAAAGGAAAGTTTCCAGACTTGAAGAAAGTCGAAACTGAATTTTGTGAATCTTGTGTTCTCGGGAAACAAAAGCGGGTTACTTTTGTAAAAACGGGGAAGACACCGAAAGCTCAGAAGTTGGAGCTTGTTCACTCGGATGTATTTGGACCAACACCAGTTTCATCTCTAGGAGGCAAAAACTACTATGTAACCTTTATCGATGATTCAACACGCAAGGTATGGGTCTATTTTCTTAAAAATAAATCTGATGTATTTGATACTTTTAAGATATGGAAATCTGCTGTTGAAAATGAAACTGATTTGAAGGTAAAATGCCTGAAGTCGGATAATGGTGGTGAATACATAAGCAAGGAGTTTGTTGACTATTGTGCCAAGCAAGGGATAAAGATGATCAAGACGGTCCCAGGAACCCCTCAGCAGAATGGTGTAGCTGAAAGAATGAATAGAACTCTGGATGAAAGGGCTAGAAGCATGAGGTTGAATTCTGGTTTACCTAAGACATTTTGGGCTGATGCAGTTAACACTGCAGCCTACTTGATCAACCGTTCACCGTGTGTTCCCTTGGATTTTAAATTACCAGAAGAAATGTGGCAAGGGAAGGAAGTAAGTCTCAAACACCTGAAAGTCTTTGGTTGTACTGCTTACAGTTTGTTAAAAGATGGTGACAGGGATAAACTTGATTCAAAGACCAAGAAGTGTACATTCATTGGTTATGGGTCGGATGAAATGGGTTACAGGCTTTGGGATAGTGAGAGCAGAAAGATAATCCGAAGCAAGAATGTCACCTTTAACGAAGCCGAGTTATACAAAGACAGAAACAACAAAAGTCCAGAAGATCAGAAGGAGTATGTTGAGTTTGAAGGTGTTGAAAAGAAGAAAGAAGCTCCAGTCGAAATCCCTGAATCTGGGGATGATTCAACTGACAGTGGGAGCTCAGGGGATAATTCCAGTAATGATTCTGAAGATGAAGAAACCAGTCCTCCAACTCCAGAGTCCCCAGTCACACCTCAAGTTCAACTAAGAAGATCTTCCAGAGTCACAAGACCACCAAACAAATACTCACCATCTGTCAACTACATTCTTTTGACAGAAAACAGTGAACCCCAGTGTTACTCTGAAGCTATAGGGTTGAAGGATTCATTGCAGTGGGAGCTACCAATGAAAGATGAAATGAAGTCGCTTGAGAAGAACAACACATGGCACTTAACAAAGCTTCCAGTTGGGAAGAAGGCTCTTCAGAATAAATGGGTTTTCAGGGTCAAGGATGAACATGATGGTACCAAACGGTACAAAGCAAGATTAGTAGTCAAGGGCTTTCAACAGAAAGAAGGAATTGATTTCAATGAAATATTCTCTCCAGTAGTGAAGATGACCACTATCAGACTTGTTCTCAGTATTGTAGCAGCAGAAAGTTTGCATCTAGAGCAACTAGATGTCAAGACAGCTTTTCTACACGGTGACCTAGATGAAGACATTTACATGACACAACCAGAGGGTTTTTAGGATAAAGGCAAAGGAAACTTGGTGTGTAAATTGAAGAAGAGTTCGTATGGTCTGAAACAAGCACCCAGACAATGGTATTTGAAGTTCGATAACTTCATGAGAAAATTTGGTTACAAGAGATGTGACAATGATCATTGTTGTTACATCAAGAAGTTTAAGGGTTCTTATATCATTCTACTACTCTATGTAGATGATATGTTGATTGCCGGTTCAGACATGTCAGAGATCAAGAAGTTGAAGAAACAGATGTCTGAAGAGTTCGAAATGAAAGACTTGGGAGCTGCAAAGCAAATACTCGGGATGAGTATATTCAGAAACAAAGATGGTTCTTTAACACTATCTCAAGAAAAGTACCTTGAGAAAGTATTAGAGAAATTCAGCCTTAAAGATGCCAAGATCAGAACTACACCTTTGGGAAGTCACTTTAAGCTTTCTAAAGCTCAGTCACCCATATCAGATGAAGACAAGAAAGAAATGGCTAAAGTTCCTTATGCATCCGCAGTTGGTAGCCTCATGTATGCAATGGTATGCACGAGACCAGATATAGCTCATGCAGTGGGAGTTGTTAGTAGATTCATGTCCAATCCGGGAAGAGAACATTGGGAAGCAGTTAAATGGTTGTTGAGATACTTGAAAGGGACTTCAAAGACGGCATTAAATTTTAAGGGAAAAGATGTAGTTCTGAATGGTTATGCAGATGCAGATCTTGGTGGTTGTAAAGATTCATACAAAAGCACCACAGGGTATGTCTTTACAGTGGGCGGCACTGCAGTAAGTTGGATGTCCAAACTACAGAAAAGTGTTGCCCTTTCAACCACAGAAGCAGAGTATATGGCAGTTGCTGAAGCAAGCAAAGAGCTTATATGGTTGAAGAATTTTCTCAACGAACTTGGCAAAGAACAAGATGATTGTGCATTATTTTGTGACAATCAAAGTGCAATTCATCTTGCAAAGAATCCCGTCTTCCATTTGAAGACAAAGCACATACAGCTGAGATATCACTTCATCAGAGAAAGAATTAATGATGGCACTCTGAAGTTGAATAAGATCAAAGGAACTAAAAATTCAGGTGATATGTTGACTAAGGTTGTCACCTTAGAGAAGTTGAAGCTTTGCATAGCTTCAACTGGCCTTCAGGATAATTGAAGAGAAGGCCGGGTAACTAGAAAGGAGTCAAGATCAAAAGTTTTTACAGAAATACAGATACACAGTTGAAGCAATGGTGAAGATTGTTTCGTGGCTTCAAGTGGGAGATTGTTGAGTGTGAAGCCATTGGGTTAGTCAAAAGAAGTGGCAGGAAACAAGGACTCTCATGTGAACATGGAAAAATTGTTACGGCTGCAGAATTTCAACAATGGTGGCCTTACCAATTTCACATGTATGTGAATGGAAGAAAAGGCTTACGACTCAAAATATTATAAATAGGCTTCTTCCTTTCATTTGTAAAACTTGTATCTAGTGTAACAAAGAAAGAGTGCAGATTAGCACCAAGAAATATAAACTCCAAGTTACCCTCGTGTGGACGTAGGTCAGAAATAGACCGAACCACCTTAAATCCTTGTGTTCTTGTTTTTCGTGAGCTATGTGTGTGTTTAGAGTCGTGTGTTAAGTGTCTCGATCCTAACAACGCTCACCCCTACCAAAATTAACACATATCCAATGACATCATACATTGTCACACCCTGTCACAACCGTTCACCCGCTGATCCTTTACGATCTCTTCCCCCAAATTCAACAACTTGTTTTGGTTTTATTTTGGATGCAAATTTACGTTCTTACCTAATCACACTTCCATTTTGATGAATTTTGTTTGGAAACTCACGTCACCATGCCAAATTGGAGGAGAATGAGCTTTACAAAACAACTACCATCACTACTAGAAATATGGGTTTTAGCGACGGATGAATCCGTCGTTTTGCGACGGATCTGTGACAGACTTACTCCATAGCCAAATAAAACGTCGCTAATGACTTAGCGAGAGATTTAGCGACAGACTTAATTTTCCTTGCGACGACTTTAGCAACCGAATATCCATCGCACATTGCTCCCTTAATACCGTCATTTTAGGACATCAGCCACAAAACTAAATAAATATTTCATCCCTATCCGTTGCAAACCTCTATATCTGTCTTTTTATATTCCGTCGCTGATCCCTAGCAAAATTTAGATATGATTTTTTTGTTGTTTCCGTCGCTGATCCCTCGCAAATATATAATATTAATTTTTTTTTATTACAAATCTAAAACAAAAAAATACTAAAAACATGAAATAATTATACAATCCCAAACTAAACAATAATAAAATATCAAATAATTATACAATCCAAAACCAAACACTAATATTAAAATACCATAATCAACTATGAAATTTTAACAAAACATCCAAAAACATCAAATATCAATGTTTTACCAAAACCATCAAAATCATGAAACATCGAATCTCAATTCCGTTTCATATTTTCAAATAAATCCAATCTCTGTAGGCCTGCCCAAAACAATATTATAATTAAATCTCAGTTAAGTAATAATTAATAAATTGAATAAAAGAATCTAGGATGCTATAATGCACAATTAAATGAAAGTATTAGGACCATTTTTTAATAGAATTAAATTTATCAAATAAAAGATATTTTAAGAAGTAAAATAAATCGAAATAAATTACAAACCTGACTGTAGATCCCATTGGGTCTTTTTCTTCTTCATAGGCCTCACATTCTTTCCAACTGTTTGAGAAAAATGTGAAACAATATGTTTTTATGCTTAAATAATTATATATTTAACGAATTACAGATCCCATGTTTGTTTGCTGAAATGGAATGAATGTCTTATAATATATGTAAATTAAATGCTTACTCTATATATTATTTAATTAATGAATTATTTATTTACAAAATAAGAAAAATTGAATATAATACAAAGCTCATTAAAACTCATATAAGATTAAAATATATATTTTCGAGTAATTCTACTAATATAAAATTGTAATTTAATTAAACTCATAGTCTTTTCTTAAAGAAGATGTATATCATGAAAAATTATATAGATAATAAAGAAAACACCCACAGGGTAAGGAATGAAGATTAACATAACGGAAGAAGGGAATCACATTCCTTCAAGAATGGTTGAATGCATTCCATGAATGGAATGACCCATTCCATTCCTATCGTGATTCCATTATACAAAACACTACCATATAGTTTTACTTACCTAGTTCTGCAGGAAGTGGAGGCCTTCTAATAATACTTCCATTCTCTGCCACCACAATTTCCATGTAATTACAACCAAAAATAGTTTAAAAAAAAGATAACAGAAGAACTTTTGAAACTTAATGGACATATGCAATCATAACAGATAGAATGAAAGTCTATTCTAGGAAAAAAAATAGTTAAAAAAAATAGAATGCTTACTTTTACCACCTTCACTCGGATCCTCCAAATGATAAGGAGATGAATTCCAAAGCTTTTTTAAATTATCAGCTGATGATACTAAACTCCTGAATTCTTCTACTTTTTGTTTAAGATTGAGATCAGGGAGTTGTGGTATTTCCTGCAAGAAAGAAATTTCTTCATAAATATGTTAAAAAGGATTGGATTGAAACAAACAACTAATTAGAAATTTAATCAACAAAACAAAAAGAAGAAACAAAACTTAAGTTACAGGGAGTTCTACTTACTTTTTCCTGCAATGGAAGGACACATGGTGTTTGTTGGAAGCATGCTTTTCTGTTGATAAAGGACATTATTGTCTACTCATAACTCATTTGATACTAAACTAAATGCATGACTAGAATGGAATTGAATTCCGATTCCGACCAAAAAATATATGAAAAAACATGTTGGTGAAAGAAAATACCGTGTTTGCATATTGGTCTTCAGAAATTTCACTTTTGGGGTTTGATCTTTGAACATTTTTATTGACCATAATGGGCCATCTACCACACCAAAACTAATTTTTTAATTAGGAATAAAATTACAAAACTAACCTTCATGGTCTCTGGTGCCATTGACCCTTTTTTGATCGCATGCAACCAACCTTATCAATACAGTTGTAGGTACCACCCAAGAACTCTGGAATTCAAATGATGACAAATATGAAAGTAAAAGTAGTAAAAAGAACAATCTACCCATCTGTCTTTCCATAGTTGCATATTTCCTATCATTCTACCCAAAAAAATATTATCAACAAGATAAAAGTGGTAAAAAAATAAAATATATATTGAAAGATAATGGACATAACAGACCGAAGGGCATAATTGTATTTTGCAAATCAGAATAATATGCAATTTTGTTAGCCTTGTTGCACTGTTCGTGACAGAGAATGGCATCAGGATGACAATCATCTGAACAAACCGAAGATCCCCTGAACATGAATTTAGTCATGTAAGAATAAACAAGGGTATAATTGTCTTTTGCAAAGTATTAGTTAGAATGACTCAGAAGGGGCTACAAATACATTCCCAAGGGCATTTTGGGAATGTGTAAGAAGTTCAAGAAATGGAGTCAACTCCCTTCGGGCTATACCAATCAGCTCCTTTTTGGGAACAGCTTGTTCTTTCTTCTCATACCATTCGAGAGAGATATTTGATTTTATATTTAAATCATGAAATATTTAAAGTTTATATCATGAAATATTATTTTAAAGAACTTAAAACGTACCTGACATCAATCATTTTGAGGAGTTGGTTTTGGTATGTGCTGCCCAAAACCTACATGTAAATAAAGTTATTGACGAGTCAACTCTAATTTTTTATAAAACTGATGTTCTATTTTATAAAAAATGGAAAGAACTTACATGAACCTTAGCAGTAGTCTTTGGATTAAAGAAGAATTTGATTGTGTTCTACAAAAGCCTAAACCCAGACCATAGAATGAAAAAATGGAAGTGCCAATGCCATGCCATTAACCTGATGTCAAACTACAAGTTAAAAGCTATCACTATCCTAAACTATAATACTTTATAAACAGACACTTCTCTAACCCCCATCAGTTAAATGTCCTAAATACCCTTTCCTCATGAAAATAAAATCAGTTACCTATAAGGCTCCCATCACATCGATGGTCCAATAATGTCCCAATTTGTCAAGACATGACACAATATATTGTACAAATGACCTAAATACCCTCCTCATTCAAGAAGTCTGTTTTAGTCTTTTTGTATGAAAAGATGTACCTTGTATTGACATCAGGAGAACTTGAACACTCTGCCTATTGGCACACTCCCTTTACCATCCATTGCATCAAGATCCATTATTGTTGCAACCAATAACTCCAGCTGCAAAAGATTAAATTAGCCTCCTACTTTCATTTAAAAAAAATAGAAATTTATATTTTGGTTTTCTTTTTTCTGCTGACCTCTTCAGGGTCAGTATAGTCAATTCCATCAGCCTTGGAAAGCGCAGATGCCATATCCAGATAAGCCTCCTGAACATATCTTTATAGATTTACAATGAAATCTAAAATGTTGATGAAAAAATGTGATTTATAACAGTAATGGGATCAGTTGACACCTCACCAGGGAAAAAGTCTAGAACTTTCACATCACGCCTAGAATACTAATGTTGTTCATACCTATGACAACCAAAAAGTTTCCTGGATTCTAGTTCACCTACATTGATTAGAGTAGATGAGAAGTTGGTTGTGTGTTTTGAACGCTAAGCAATTTGTACCTTTTCATGAGATAATCCAAAAAAAGAATTGATACATCATGTAGCATCTTTTGGATTTCTTGCTACTAACAATTAATTACAATGCATGATTAAAAGAAAGTAAGTTTACTTTCATTAAGAGAAAGGAATATGTACCTTCATAAGATAGCCATAGCCATCAACAGAAGCGCCAAGATACATTGTTCTTACCCTACTCAGAGATTGAAAATAATGTATTTTAGTAATTACAAAAATTCCACAAAAATTCCACCAAAAAATGATAATTGAAGCAGAAAATTTCAATGTAGAGTAGCTGGTTATGAGTCAATCTAAAGTTTCTTTTATACAAATAAAAAAAATCTCTTGAATTTCTCAAAACCAAGGAAGGAAAGTGTGAAAATAAAGAAAAATGGAGCCTGTAAAAGCTTAGGGTTGGTAATAATTTTCAATTTGTCATCCTGTGTACCCTAATTTTCTGAAGATGTAGTTTTAATCTTCGTCTGTAGTAAGTTGACTTACCTGCAATCTAATGCAAAGAACCAGAGTAAATCAACGGAAATTTGCAGAAGTCCATGCCGGGTTCAACAATCCATAAATCTAAAGTTAAACTCAACACAATAACCAAACTTAATTCAAAACTTGAGTTTTTCGAAAACTTACAGGTGATTTGGGAAATTGGCTAGGATTAGGATCAAGGTTTGATTTATGATTAGTAATAGAGAAAACACAAACCTGGAGAAGTGCGTATGGAATTGATTGTTTGAAATTCATAGCAACCCAACATCGGGGATTGATGCTTGTATCGTTTTTGGAACCTTCAAACATTTTGGAGCTGTCGATTTCAGTTGTTTGCTGCTACCCACCGTTCTTGCTTTCGTTGTGCGTTTTCTTTAGTAATTTTTGTAATTACTAAAAGTTTTCAAAGTGTTCTAGATCACCAACAGAACCGCCGCCGCTACGCTATTAGGTGATCGACACCGCTGGTGATCGACGCCGCTGTTGCTGCCGAGCAGTTGTACGATCTAAATCAACAATATATGATGGACCAATAGATCGAAAGGCGTTAGCTGGGAATTAAGTGGCGAGTCAACATGGAAGGGAGACGGATCGAGAGGAAAGCCAACGAGGATGTGATTTATGATTAGGTTTTCCTTTCAGAGGCTTCAAAGACGAGCGATGCAGGTTGACTATGGTGGAGGCGATTTTCGGGGCAGAGGAGAGACTTGACGGTCATTTAGCGCTTTGGGAAGAAATTGTTTGCTTTGTGAAGAATTTAGAGGGAATGAGAATAAAACGAGGGAACAAGAAAAGAAAGAAAAGTGGAGAATGAAAAAAGGAGGCGTAGATTTTCTGCGAGGGTCAAGAAAAAAAAGCCTGTAATTTTTGCAATCTGTCGTTGTTCCCTCGCTACGAGGTTTTACTTACCGATGGTTTTAGCGAGGGATAGTTTTTTGTCGATAAAATCTTGATAATCCATCGTTAATCCCTTAGTAATACCTTCCTAAAATACTATAATTATTTTGATCGAAATATTTGTGGGTTCCATCGTTGATCCCTCAGTAAACTGTCACTGATTAGCTACAGATACAATCCGTTGCAAATTTCGTCGCTGTAGGTCAGGTTTCTAGTAGTGCATGGATACTCCGGTGTTTAATTTCGATTCCGATGAAATATAACCCACCAGCCTGACGAAACAACTACGATGGATGTTTCAGAGTTTAGTTATGACTCCGATGAAATCGAATCGACCTGTGGATGAGATTGACGAAACGACTGTGATGAAGCAATACCCACCAGTGAACATGAAAATAGAAATGGGAGCAATTCAAAGTGTGTTGTTATGCTTAGGTTTGTCATCCGCAAAAATCAACAAGATAGTGGTTGTTCTCAATTAATTTCTTGAATTATGTTTCAGGCAATCCATCTAATTACAAGATAACATAGTTGATTAACTGGATAAACCTTTCAATTGTGTTTATGAATGTGTATTTTTCAAGGTTGTAAAAAACGTTTGACGGTAGGTAGTCGGTGGACTGGGGTTAATGGATTAACCTGGAGATTAATCGGGTACCATAAATTGCAAATCCGTTGAACTTTTTAAAAAAAAATAGGTAATTAATATCATAACAAAGTTCGTAAATACCACTACTATCATAACAAAATAAGTTAATATGATTAATACCATACTAATCATTCCTCAATAGTTTATACCGAGATAGAACTTTCTTCAAAGTGTTAAAAATTTATCGTTTTCTACTTCTTTACTCATTTTGTTGGCATGGATTAATCACTAGTCGGTCAGGGCAGCACATTGGGATTAATATCGACCTAGTTGAGATTTTTACAACATTTGTATTTGTAATTGTTATCGATTAATGATTTTGTATTGCTACTAATGTTGAAGTCAGTTGTCTAATTGTTGATTAACTATATAAACCAAAAGCTATAGAAAATTTTTGATGGTTCAATACCTAGCTTTACAACTATATAACAAAACGAGGCATGTGGCATTTTTGACCCATAAGATTCATGGAATGTTAGGAGTAACACGTATGGTGGATCCCCCTTTAAAACCCATCAAAATTTGTGACTAAAGCCGCTTTCTGCGATGGTGTTACGATCCCACATTGGTCAAAAGTAAAATAATTTGGTGGCTTATAAGTCTAAGTGTCCCCTTCTCCTATAATCAAACTTTAGGGAGTGAGTTATACATTGGGCTTATGGCGTGATACGAGCTCAACATGGAATGAGTTCATTTCATATAGACAAAATATCACACTACTAGAAAAACAACCTTTTACGACGCGCAATGCGTGTCGTAAAAAGCTCAGACGACACGCAAATGTGTGTCACGGAAGGCCCTGTCATAACGAAAGACGACACGCTTTTGCGCGTCATCTATTTACGAAACGCATTTACGACACACATAGATGACACGCAATGCGTATCAAGATAGCCCCTGTCATAAAGGAAGATGACACGCATTTGCGTGTCGTAACCTTATGACGCGCATTTACGACACACATTGCGTGTCATAATTTTAAAATTTTTAAAAAAATATATTTTGTTAAAAAATATATATTTTTTTTTATAGATTTACTAATTTTCAAATTAAGTGACAATTAATATCTCAGAACACAACATAAAATACATGATATAACAAAAAAATGTATTTCATACAATAACAATCCAAGTAAAAGTTAGCATCAAAGTTACAACACAATATTAACCTAGCTCATCAGATGTAACAAAACCAAAACCTCTTCACTATTAAATGTAACAAAACCAAAGCCTCATCTCATCTGCAAATCAAAGTTACAACACAATATCAACATCATCAGATCTCAGGACTCTATAATTTGATTTTTTTTCCAATGAGAAATCAAATCATTGGTTATTATTACCTTCTGTTAAAGCAATGATATACCACCAACAAAGATTTTTTTTTCCATTGAGAAATCAAATCTTGATCTTACAAAAGACGAAAATGCCCTCCTCCTCGTTGTAAAAAATAACCCTAGGAAACTTGTTTAGTCTCGTCCAGACCGGATGAGACTGGACAAGATTTCTAAGGCTATTTTTGATGACGAGGACAAGAAGGGTATTTACGTTTTTTGCACAAACAACATATTAAGAAAATTCAGTACAAGTATAGAAAATAAAAGTAGAAACCTGTGAGCCTAAAATATGAGCTTTCAGATCCGAAAATATATGTGCAATTAAATGGTGGTTAGAGGTTAGTTGACTTACTTCAGTCAAAGATCAAATTACACCCAAATACAGACACATGTCATGTACCCAAGCACTACTCAAAACGACGTAGATTTGAGTAAAAAAAATCACCCTCATGTGGTAATTTTAGAATTAAGAGGGTCAGTTTTATTTTTATTCAAAACTACGTCGTTTTAGGTGGAGTAGTACAATCAGAAAAACATCGTATGGTGTATGTATTCATGGGATTTTTAATTTTTATGTATGTATTAAAAGTTAAAAGTAGAAGGAATAAAGTGATAAATTAATGACTTGTTCGTTGATTAGTATCAAACTGAGCATTAGTCTACTATGGCTCCACTGATTCCCATAGGCTTCAAACAAAACAATCTCAAACAGCGTCTTCAGTATCTGCCAAGAGATTAAAGAAGGGTTAATTGAATGTAGAAAATAGCAACATAAGTTTCTTTCATTTTTCATTTATATTAGTTATTTTTCAAAGAAAGTAGTTTTACTTCTGGGAACAATGTGGGACCCTCTGCCATATGGCGAGCGAGGTTGACTGCAGCAGGTGAAGTTGGTGCCTCCGTAATGGTGATGTTGTTGAAATAGTAAGCAGCCAAATTATCAACTGCTGATGCAGCCTAACAAAACAAAAAGTAAGATTTTATTTGTTTATTATTTATAGACATTATTAATACAGAAAAGTCGAAAATATAATATACCTGAGTGGAGATGCTAGTAACAAGGCCTTTTTAATCCGGATTCTAGTGAGCCAACTATATGCATGAAAGTGTTTGTATCAAGGTTCAACATGTGAACAATATGACTGCTGAATAGAACCTCCAAAAATGCATAATATGCCTTTGTAAGCTACAAAACACACACAAAATAAGAATTAGCTCAAAAACAACATTAGATAATAAGTTAAAATTATTATTTTAAATACCTTCCTGTAAGCCAAAATATCTGCCAAAGGAACTGATAGTGTCATTTTTAGAGAAATATCAAGTGCATCAGCAAGAGCTCTATCTCCATATAGTTCAAACACCCCAAAATTTACATAGTTTCCAGACAAGGCTGTCAATTATTATGAAACATCTTATTAAAATAATAAAAGATTAAAAAATGAAAGTAGCATGAAATATAGGGTCGGTCCGTTGATTTTGAAGGCCCTGTGCAAAAAATCAAAATGGGCCCCTAAATTTCATATTAAAAACAGATAACAATATAAAGCGACGTCGTTTTTTTTTAAGAAATAAATATATCATATTCATGTGATGTTTGATCAAATTTCGCGAATGTTATAATTGTTTGTTCCAATTCTTTTGTTTCTTCACTTTATTTTATGATATTAAATCAAATCTCAGTTTGTGTTTAAGAAATTATATGGTAATCACTCAAATAGATCAAACGATATTTTTTAGTAAAATCTATTAAAGAATATAATTAATTTCCAACAAACCCGCTGAAAGCGTTCACACACATATACATATGGGTGGTTGGAGAAATGTAAACAATCTAGATGTTGAATCAAAGGACCTGACGGTTTAGGGTGTCGTGTGGCAGTGACAAGTCTCTGGGGCCTAACGGTTTCACTTTTAAGTTTCTCAAAAAATACTAGGAATTGCTCAAAGAAGATATAACGGCGTTGGTTAAATACTTTGAAATGAGTGGTAAAATCACTAGAGGCTGTAATTCTTCGTTTATATCCCTAGCTGCAAAGACTAAATATCCAATTCACTTTGGGGATTTTAGACCGATAAGCCTGATTGGGTCTACCTACAAGATCATTGCAAAACAGCTAGCACTTCAATTAAAAAAGGTCATTGGCAGTGTAATTGATGAGGTTCAATCCACGTATGTTGTGGGAAGAAATATTCTTGAGGGCCCTTTGGTGGTTAATGAGCTTTGCTCTTGGGCAAAAACAAAAGGAAGGAAGATGCTCCTTTTCAAAGCGGACTTTAATAAAGCTTTTGACCTGTTAATTGGGTTTGTTAATTGGGTTTATCTGGACTCAATTATACTCAATTATGGAGCAAATGGGCTTTGGAAATAAATGGAGATATTGGATTAGTAATTGTTTGGAATCGGGTAGAGTGTCGGTGATTATTAATGGAAGCCCAACAAATGAATTCTCTATGGAGAAAGGAGTGAGACAAGGCGACCCCCTCTCTCCCTTCATATTCATCATTGCGATGGAAGGGTTGAATATGTCGATGAAGACAACGGTTGAAAAAGGAGTTTTTGACGAAATAAAATTGCTAACTTAGCGAGGATTTTGAGATATTTTTATGCCGCGTCCGGGTTGAAAGTTAACTTTAGTAAATCTAAAGTATTTGGTGTTGGAGCATTTCCTAGTAAGTATCTAACTAGGCTACTCCTCTGGGTTGTGAACCATCATCCCTCCCATTCACTTACCTGGGCATTCCTGTGGGTGAAAACATGAACTTGAAGAACGCATGGCGGTCGATTATTGAAAAGTTTAATGCCAAACTCTCATTGTGGAAAGCGAAAACACTTAGCTTCGGAGGTAGATGAACCCTAGCAAAGGCGGTACTTAGTAATATTCCTACCTTCTTTATGTCCATCTTTGCCGTCCCATACGGTGTCATCGAGACCTTAGAGAAAATCAGAAGAAGATTTATATGGTGTAATAAATTGGAAAAGAAAAGTATCAATTGGGTTGCTTGGGAAACACTAATTGCCCCAAAAAAGGTAGGTGGCACAGGGCTTGGATCTATAAATAGTCTAAACATTTACCTATTAGCTAAGTGGATGTGGTGATTGAAAAATGAAAACTCTGCACTTTGGGCGAAAGTTATAAGATGTATTCATGGATTGGATGAAAGACAGTTGTCTACTTTTGCCAACAGATCTAGAACGTGTGTTTCGAAGAATATAACCAAAATCAGGCCTTGGTTAAAGAATCTTAACATCGATCCTAATGGAATTGTGCATTGGAAATAAACGGAAAGTTGTTGGGTCTCCGACTTCGTGACCGACAATCAGTTCTCTATGAGATTGTTACGAGAACGGATTGAAAGGGCAAGTCATGTTGTCTGTGATGGACCGTTCGATTGGTGTAAAGTGATACCAACTAAGATTTTATGTTTTATCTGGAGAGCGATGTTCGAAAGAATCCCATCATCAGTTGCGTTAAAATCAAGGGGTGTCCCAGTTCTATCGACGATGTGTGTTTCATGAAACTCGGACGAGGAGACATGTGATCACAACCTTCTATTATGCCCAGTGGCAAAAGCAGTTATGAATTCGATTTGTATCTTGGTGTGAAATCTGATACGATGGATTCAAATCGGTGAAGGATATGTTACTTTTCATATCTCGGTGGTGCAAAAAGAAAAAAAGTATGCTATATGCGATCTTATGTGGAGGATTGTGGTGTATATGGAAGGACATGTGACAACCTGGAAACTTCAATCCTGTACTCTTAGTTAATTCAATCAACATTCAACTTGTTTTGTTGATTTCTGGTACTATTTAAGGGTTCATTTAAGTGTTCTAAGCTTGAAATTGACCAAGGTTGAGTTTAGGAATGAGTCAACATGTCCCATAGTAAGAAAACCGGGCCATACACCCCTCTTGGATGAGTGTACGGCCGTACACATGGGTGTGCGGCCGCACACTCACTTTTAGGCAGCACTCTCTCCCCTATATAAAGGGTAGACTCCTTTCCCCTTCATTCTTTTCACTCCTTGGCAGCACACAACTCTATTCTCTCAAGCTTCTCCAACTTTGAACCTTCCAAAGCTTCAAGAACGTGAGTACTTCTTCCTCTAGCTTACAATCCATGAAAGACCCCTCTATCTAAGCCTTAAATGTGCAAAAATGGACATGTTATTCGTGTTGGAAGTGAGTGCGGCCGCACACCCACTTAAGGTTGCTGCACACCCTTAAAACACCCTCCAAAGTGAGAGTTTGACTTTCCATAATTGAGATAGACATGCCCCTAGCCTTGTTGCACCTTGGAATGGACTTTTTGAGCATCATTTTGTGGGGTGTACGACCGCACACACCTGTGTACGGCCGCACACACTCAAGTGTTCGACCACACAACCAAGTGTGCGACCACACACTCATTCTAGGCCCATAAACTCACTTCTAAGACCCTAAACTTGTACTACAACTAAGTTTGGACCAAGAACACTTCATGGATGCAAGTGTAGGCCTTGAAAACACCACAAGAACACCACTCATCAAGAGTGTATGGCCGCACACCCATTGGGCCGCACACCCGTGGCCGTACACACCCTTAAGGTGGCCATACACTCCCCTCATGCAACCCTACAAGGTCCTAACACTTAGTGCAAGTAGATCCAAGTCTCTAGAGTGGTTTTCCATCACTTATAGTGGTGAAATACCTTCATTTGACTCGTTTATGTGTCATTGCGTGTTAATTAGGATCGAATCGTGTTCAAGGCTTCACTTGAACACCCAACTTTCTGTATCAATCCTTCAATCAAACCACTTACCCGAGGTGAGTTCATACCCCTAGATTTCCCATGTTTTTTTTATGTTTTCAGGGGGGGGGGATACAAGCTAAACATAAATGCTTTCAAAACTCATGCAATTCTCATACTTTAACCCTTATGTACTGTGTTGAGCATAAGGGACGTTTTCACCAAAATTGCATAGTTTTCCGGATACGCTATTCACTATGTTATACATACAAACTATAATCGATATAGTTTGGGATTTTCTAAGCATAACAAGTACATGAATTTTCACTACTAAACATATGTACTAAGACAAAAATAGTTTACGGTTACATCACTACTTTATCATGGTATTCATAATTGTAATTATCACTACAAATGGTATACATACAGATTTCACTACGAAATAACGCTACAACACTACGTGTAAACTAGATTGTACGATACTGTGAGACGCTACTTCAGTACTGTACCCTTAGGTGTACAGGGAAATCTTATCATAGTATAACCAGAGTCTCCTGGAGGGAGAGCGTGAGATTTGTGAATAGATGTATTTGGGAGTGACAATCCCACACCCGTACTGCTAGCTACAGTTAGGCAGGCATGCCTAGGGTGACAAATGTCATTTAACTCGACGCCTGAAGAACGTTGGAAAGGTCTCTAGTCATATCAAGTATGGTTATACGACTCACAATATGAATAAATCACTCTTAGTTTACAAACTATCATTCTTCAAAGGTTTTAATTTGCTAAATAGAACTAACACACACAAATTTACTTTCCAAATAGAACTAACACACACTATAACTGGAGAATTTCCAGGGTTTCTAACGAAATCGGTCATACAATGGTTTCACGTACGAAATAATTACACATCGTGATTAGCATTGGCTAGTCACATGAAGTATTATTTTCGCATACCACTATAGTTTTCAGTAATGAACATTCATGGTTTTATACATAATTGATAACGCTACATTTTCACTAAAGAAAATATCGGATTTTCTTGAAACTATACGGACACCTTTACGAGCTCATCAAGTTTTCATTACAAAATACCGCTTATGAATTCACCAGCTTTATGCTGATATTTTCAAAACTGCTTGTATTCTCAGGAAATCAATAGACAGGTACTTGCTGGATTTTTGAGAAGCTGGAGCAAGAAGAGATTTATGCTTTACAAACTATTTGATGTAATTCAAACAAATTTTAGACAAAGTTGCAAACTGATGTAAACATTTTCATTTATGTATTCACTGTAATGGTTGTGTTGCTATGATTGCTATTATTCCTTGGTTGTGATGCTACACATGACGTCCTCCACCCCAGGACGTTTCCGCCGTCCCGGTTCTGGGGTGTGACAGGACAGAAATCAAAAGGTTTTCAAAAACATTCCCTTTATACCGGCGAATACAGTGGAGAAGATAAAATCAACAACTTTCATTTGGTGCAAGCATAGAGGTTCCTTTCGAAACATGGATTGGAGAGTTTGGAATCTTGGTCCTTTTCTTTGTTTGTAATTTTCTACTTTGTTTTGATTTTTCTTTTTCTTTATGTTTTGTACTTTTCTCCTTGCATCGTCTTGATGTGAGGTGTTTTTAATATATTTTCCGTTTCCAAAAAAAAGAACTAAAGGAACATGTAATAAAAATTCCCAGAAAGCTATTGGACCTCCATTATTTAATGAAACATTTGTGGATGGTGAATTTAAACTCAATTAAAACTCATTAGAGAAGGAAATGAGTAAATAGTTTTTTTTTTGAAATTATTTTAATGATTTAATAAAGTAATATATAAATGAGAGAGTGAATCTTGCAATATTATTTTGTAGCGTATGCAAAGAACTTTTCAAAAAAAAAAAAACGAGCATCTAATGGAAACACACAAATTAATTAAAGCCAAATAATAAAAAAGATAAATAAAATCTAATGGAAGCACACAGAGACAGTACTTAAGCCAAATAATAAAAAAGATATATGCCTTCGAAAAAAGACAACCAGAGGACTCGAACCTGGGTGGTGATGTCTAAGAGAAAAATGATAGGCGCCTTACCGGATGAATTGTATGAAATTCTTAAATAGAAATGAATGCAATATTATATATACAAACATTAAATAATAATTTGGCTAAATTTTGGGCCTTATTTTCTTCGCGGCCCTGTGCGGTTGCACACCTTGTACTCCCCTAGGGTCGGCCCTGATGAAATAAATGAGTGAATGAAAGTATGTTGGTAGTAGGGTTATGTACCCCTTGAAAGAATAATCAATGCAATCTATATCCCTTTGTATTTGAAGGCATATACTCCCTTGGAACTATCCTCTTCACTTCAACCTAATTCAAGAACACATCAAAAAAGCAAAGGAAGTATGATCTAAATACTAATTAGAGAAAGCAATTTCAACCTAATATATGTCATTTTTGTAGAACTTGAAGTCCAGGAACAGACAGTAGAAACCATGTCTCCACAATTCTTGAAGTATTGCCAATTTCTAGGTTAACCAAAGTAGAAAATCCAACAAATTTGTCAAGAAACGTATACATGTTGATAAATAATACCTTTGGTGGGAGTGTTGATAAATAAAACCCTAGACGAGGGATTTCTGGCTTATGTTGCTGATAACGAGGGTTTATGATTTTTTTTGGTGGGGTGTTCTTTTTATCATTGGATTCATCTTACTCGATCTCACATACTGATATTCATCTTACTCGATCTCACATACTGATATTGATTTCCTGCTTCTACTCCTAGAACTTGGACGATAGCTCTTCTTCCTCCTCCTTGACCTGGAATCATATGAATCGTCTGAATCAATGATAAGAAAAACTTGAAGATGAAAGATGGAAACAGGGGCAGTGGAGAACAAGGGAAGCCAGATACAATAAAAATGAAAGCCAAAGACCGCCTAAGAAGTGATCGATACAGGAAAAAATAAGGGGGAAACGAAAATCTCTTAAATCGCATGAGAGAATCATTGAATTTTAGGGAAAATACCACCAGGTGCTTGGGATTTTTCTTAATAGCCGGATTGTTTGTAATTTTTTTGGGATTTCATTCTGTAATTTTTGGGAGTGCAATTCGATCATCGATGGTAGAAGGGTTTTTACAGAGAATGAAGATCTAGAGGAGAGGGTGAGGATGCGTATCGGGGGGGTTTAATTTTTAGGTTTACCGGTGGAAACAAGGGAGATGAGAACAAGCGGGATTTTTAACTTTTGGGTTTCTATTTCCCGCTTAGCTATTAAAGGATGGAAAACGCACCTTTCACTAAAAATTTATAAAATGACATCCTTAGACGACACACGTTTTATTGTAGGTTCCCTCCGTGTTTTTTTTGGACATTAATTTTAGGGCACAAAAAAATGTGTCCTAAATCCTTAAATTTTTTGGAGAGATAGACACTTTTTTAATGTCACTCTCTTTTGCGTAACATAAATAAATGAGTGTCGTGGTTTGCACGCGTAAAATGGTCTTTTTCTTGTAGTGTCATTCTCATTCACAGATCAACAATGGTGCGTGTTAATTTATTAATCTGTTTCGAGGATTTTGCTAATTTTTTTCTCGTGATGAATGTTTGTGAAACAATCTTTTGTTTGAGAAACTTCATGTTGGTAATTTAATATCATCAATATTATTTAAGTGTAATAGGATTAAATTTGTTTACCAAAAGTGATCTTGTTCAATATTGAACATGTTAAGATGGTGTAGGAGTGCACACTTGTTCTAGTTTTTCAAGATTCAAAGTACACTGTTATTTAGGGGTGAAGCCCCTAAACGAACGGAGGTCCGGGGGCAACGCCCCTGTGAGCGGGGTCCAAGGGGTTCGCCCCTTGCTGTGGTCGGCTGTGGTCGAGCATACCCTTTTTTCCCCTGAGATTCGTTTTATGACACATATTGGTAGTTTTGATGACAGTTTGTAACTGTCTTGTGACAGTTTTCAGACAGGAATCATATAGTTGTTTTTGGTCATTTTCTAGTACATCTTCTTAAAGAACATTTTCACATACATTCTCTATTTTCGTTCTCTGAATTTCATCCAATTGAGTGTTCGATCTGTACCATCGAAATACTTCAATTTGATAGTGAATCACGACTTTCAGAGAATCCAAACAATCTATTCATCCCCTATTTCTAACACTTCATGTGGGTTCCCATATGTAATTAAAAAAAATGATAAAACATTATGTAACAACAATATTTTATATTTTGATATTTTTTAATTTTGAAAGTTTTAACAACTATTTTGAAGTTATATAACTTTTTCATAAAAACATATTAACTTTTGTTTTGTTTATTAAATCAATTAGTTAACTATATATATAAGACCTAAAAGAAATCTTATATGTAATATAATTAGGGTATAAAATAAAATGCTACTAAATGTACTGATTAAATTTGAAAATTTTGAAAAAAAAATATTAAAAGGTCAAAGGAAAAAACAACTGTTTGTAATGATCTTTCGAATAACATTTATTGTAGATAAATTAAATATTTTCATATTTTGTTTTTACTCATCTTCCAACTCATGATGAAATAATGACCTATAGAATTTAGTATGGCTGACAAATATGTACCATGGAGAACCAACGAACATGTTACCAAACGAACCAATAAAATCGGTAGCCAAGTTGTTTGGTAGCCAATATGTTTGGTTGGTAATACCATGCCAATTAAGAAGTCTTGGTACGGTAACGGTATGAAAATTTAAATATGACGGTTGTACCGTACCAACCAATATATATATATATATATATATATATATATATATATATATATATATATATATATATATATATATATATATATATATATATATATATATATATATAGACACACACACAAAGAAGTATGAGTTCTCATATCTTCATGTTTTAATTTGAATAACTAACAAGTCTTAGAATTACTAAACTAACACATTGACCGACAAATTTCTTGATACTTATTTTTTGATGTGCACGATATCGGTGATACAAAAACACATGACACTAAAACTTAAAAAGGAATACTAACTTCTCATTCCTTGTACCGTTTCCATTTGATTCCTCTAGCATCTTGCTAGGGGTAAACCTCTTTTAATCATTTTAGTGGTTTCCAAAAAAAAAATATTAACACAAGCGAGTGAAGCAACGGCCAAATGTCCACAAATTCAACTTATATTCATGTATAGTACATATTAGTTAAAATTTTTGGTATATACCAAATACCAATATTTTCCAACCAAATTTGTTGGTAGCCAAATTATTTGGTACCAAATACACTTGGTACGGTACTGATAGTTAAAATCTTATACCAACTGTAATTGGTACGGTACACGGTTTGTAGAAAAACAACTTAGTACCGTACCAATTCCACCCCTAGAATTTAGTAATTATCTCTTTAATTATCTCTTTTCATTTTGACATTTGTCTTGATCTAATAAATAAAAAAATAGATAAAAACAAAAGTTAAAAGTATATTTGATTTCTCTTTATTCTATAACTAGTTTAAAACGCGTGGAAACCACGGGTTAAAAAGAAAAAACAAAATCGATAACTAAAATATATTGGCTACCAAACAACTTGGCTAATATTTATATAAATTTCTATGTTATTAATTTAATAAATTTATATAAAGTTTTACAACCGTGGTATTTAAATTTTCAACCGTGGTATATTTTAGTTATCGATTTTTTTTAGACTTTATAGATTTTTTTTAGACTTTATAAATTTATTAAATTAATAACATAGAACTTTTGTTTAGACTTTATAATTATTATTTAATAATAATATTATAAAACTTTATACGTTTAATTATTATATATTTATTAATGGCACATATTAAAGAAAGTATATTAATTCTTATTTTGAGTGAATTATACCATATTTATACATAATATATATCTTTTTTTTATACAAGAATATGTGGATTAAAGTGGAAGATACTAAGGGCAAAATGAGTTTTTAACATTTGGCCAACTAGATGAACGTAGAATGATCATGTTATATGAGTAGCTTAGGTAGATGCTAAAACAACTTTCCAAAAACGTTATCAACTAATAAAAAAATGTTAAAAAAAGGGAGAATTTCATATATGTCCTCTTAAACATCAAAATATCATATTTGTTCTGTTTAATTTCTCAATATCATATTTACCCTTCATAAACCTTCCAAATATCATATTGCCAAACCCTTTTTAATATTGTATTTAATATTTTATAATCATTTTTTATACCTTAGAATTATTAGAATAATTAAAAATTTTAACCATATTATCCTTACGTATATAATAATGGAATGTGAACTTCTAAAGTTCAAGGTCTCCAATGAAGTTTTTTAGCCATATCGCCTCCTTTGCTGCCTCGCTTGCCGGTATGTACTCTGATTCGCAAGTTGAATCAGCCATTGTCTCCTGCTTGGAACTTTTCCAAGAAATTACTCCTCCGTTTAAGGTAAAGACCCAGCCCGACTAAGAGCGGAAATTATCCCTATCAGTCTGGAAGCTAGCATCACTATACCTTACAACTCTTAAGTCATCACTCCCACCAAGGGTAAGGACCCAGTCCTTAGTCCTCCGCGGGTACTTGAGAATGTTCTTTACCGCAGTCCAGTGAGCCTTACCAGGGTTCCCCTGATACCTGCTAACCATGCTCAAAGCAAAGGCTACATCAGGACGAGTGCAGGTTATAGCATACATGATCGAGCCTACTGCAGAAGCATAAGGTACTCGACTCATTTCTACTATATCAACCTCGGTACTCGGGCTCTGAGTCTTACTCAATCTAGCGTTACTCTGGATAGGTAACTCTCCTTTCTTGGAATTTTGCATGCTGAACCTTTTCAGCACTTTATCCAAGTAGGTACTCTGACTAAGTCCAATTAGTTTTTTACTCCGGTCTCTCAGAATCCTTATCCCTAGAATATAGGCAGCTTCTCCTAGGTCTTTCATAGCGAAACACTTCCCAAGCCAGGACTTCACTTCCTGCAAGTTTGGGATGTCATTTCCTATGAGTAGTATGTCATCCACATATAATACCAAAAAGCTAACTATACTCCTACTAGCCTTGACATATACACAAGATTCATCTTCACTCCTCGAAAAGCCAAACTCTTTGACTTTCTCATCGAAGCAAAGATTCCATCTGCGAGGTGCTTGTTTCAATCCATAGATGAAATTTTCAAGCTTACACACTTTATTAGGGTACTCTGTGCTGACAATACCCTCTGGCTGATTCATGTAAACAACCTCAGCCAACTTTCCAATGAGGAAAGTGGTTTTGACATCCAATTGCCATATTTCATAATCATGAAATGCAGCAATGGCTAACAATACCCTAATAGACTTAATCTTGGCTACTGGTGAAAAGGTCTCATCATAATCAACTCCTGGAGTTTGAGAAAAGCCCTTTACAACCAGTCGCGCCTTATAAGTGTGTACATTACCATCCATGTCGGTCTTCTTCTTGAAGATCCATTTACACCCAACTGTCTTACAACCTGGTACATTGTCAACCAAGTTCCAAACTTGATTGTCATACATGGACTGTATCTCGCTGTCCATTGCCTCTTTCCATTTAGCAGACTCGGGGCCTGCCATGGCTTCCGCATAGCTGTTAGGTTCATCCACACTTACCAGTGTCTCATTACTGATAAGTGTCTTACCTTCCGCAGTAATACGTAAACCATAGTAGTGCTCAGGTGCATTCCTAACTCTCATGGAACGCCTCAGAGGTACAGACTTGTCAATTGGATCAACAGGAGTTTCCTCCTCAAGTTGACTGCTAGGGTTTGAGGTTCCTTCACCACTTGACTCTTGAATTTCTTCAAGGTCAATTTGCCTCCCACTGTTTCCGTGTCTTATGAACTCTCTCTCTCTCTCGAAAGACACCCCTACTTGCTACAAAGACCACATTCTCACTGGGTCTGTAGAAGAGGTAACCAAAGAATTTCTGTGGGTAGCCGATGAAAATACACCTCTCGCTTCGAGGTTCGAGCTTATCGTGAGTCTCGCGTCTCACGAAAGCTTCGCAACCCCAAATCTTGATGTGGGCTAGACTAGGAACTTTTCCAGTCCACATCTCGTGAGGTGTTTTGGCAACCTTCTTTGTAGGGACCAGATTAAGGATATGGGCGGCAGTCTCTAAGGCATACCCCCAGAATGATATTGGTAGCGAAGCTCGACTCATCATGGAATGAACCATGTCCAACAAGGTTCGATTACGCCTCTCAGCTACACCATTCAACTGTGGTGTCCTGGGAGGTGTCAATTGTGAGACAACCCCACATTCCCTAAGATAGTCGAGGAACTCTGTACTAAGATACTCACCACCACGATCGGATCGAAGCATCTTAATGTTCCTGACCAATTGATTCTCTACTTCCTGTTTAAAATCTTTAAACCTATCGAAAGTCTCTGACTTATGCTTGATTAAGTAGACATATCCATATCTACTATAATCATCTGTAAAAGTCACATAATAACGATTAGCATCCCTTGTGGCAGTTTTGAAGGGTCCACACACATCTGTGTGTACCAGATCCAACAAACCTTCACCCCTAGCACAAGAACCTGTGAAGGGTGACTTTGTCATTTTTCCAAGTAAGCATGATTGACGAGCGGTCGTTGTCGCGTCAAAAATAAACCTTATTTCCACTAAAGTTATTCAAACTAAAATGCTTGGTTCTGGTTTTCTTTTCTTTCTTTCTTTTTTTTTTCAATCTTTTTTTTTTTTTTTTTTTTTTTTTTTTTGCACAGCAAAACCCCAAAGTGTATATATATATGGACTCAACTTGAAACAAAAATTGCAAACGTTTACAAACATATAAAATATTTCTAACTAACCTTCACTAACGCTATACTTTTATTTTTAACATTTTTTTTGAACACAACAGATATATATCAAAATATGGAAGCTCAAACTTTAGATTTGTTTCTAAACTTTGATTTTCTAAAAATAACAAATAACACATAAAAATTCTCACATCATACAACTTTAAACTTAGGCTTAGATTTTCTAAAAATGTCGAAAATTTGTGTAAAATGTTTCGAACAACGTTAATTTCTTGATATCTAACCTTAAGTTTATAAAACTATAAATACTTACACAAACAAAAAGAGAACATTCAAATAAAGGGGTAGCTGTCTTCTTTTTCAATTTATATATATATTAAAGCAATTTTTTAGAACCAAGCAAGAGAAATTTTCTAAAATTTCACAATTTATTTGACTCGCTAAAATATGAAAAATATATATAACAAATATGTCACACCCCCAAACCAAGGATGGCGGAAACGTCCGGGGGTGGAGGACTTCATGTATAGTATCATAACAACAATTGTAATAGTAATTCAAGCAAACACAACCAACATATATATAATTGCAAAGGTTACATCATTGTATGAATTACATGTTTACGAATCAATTACAATATGTTGACAAAATATGAAATAGTAGACGCCTTAGCGTCCCATCCTCAAAAGCACTTGATTACCTGTTTAATGATTTCCTGAGAATACAAGTTGTTTGAAAAAGTGTCAACACAAAGGTTGGTGAGTTCATAAGCTTTTGTTTGGTATTATTAAAAGCCTTTCGTTTGTGAAAGTAGTATTTGTGTTAGAAAATCCAATATTTTCCTTAATGTGTAAATGTAGTCTTAAAACCCAAAGACCGAAATGTACAAGTAATTTGTCATATTTATAGTAAAACAATGCAAGTTTAAATCGACATAAACTCGTTAAATTTTAATGAAGTTCCCGTAAATTTCAACGTTTATTAATACTTTATGTGAGTTATTATAACCATGCTATGACCTAGTTGGCCTGAAACAACGTTCTTCAGGCGTCGGAAATGTTATGACATTTGTCACCCCAGACCTGCCGGTCTAGCTGTTGCATGCAGCTTAGGTGTGGGTTTGTCAAACCCAATATAGATCTATACACAAGTATCACGCTCTCCCTCAAGGAGACTCTGGTTACAATACATGACTTAATGGTAATTTGAAGTAAAAGTCTCACAAAGTCATTAACGGAATTACGTGTTATGAAAACTTGGTACCGTATGGCCGTACCTTGCTTAATGAAAATATCCTTTGTATAAATGTACCCTTTTTAAATGCATTTGTTATGTAATGTATCATAAACTATACCTATTATAGTTTATCAACCAAGGGTAGTACGTGGTAATGTATGCAAACTATATTCAAAATAGTTTATTAAATGTTTGAATGTATCGATTGTACTTTGATTATAATCACTTGTTATTCTTTATATTTTATATGACCAAATCCATTTGTAAACTGATGTGTGTCTAAATATTAAGATAAAATGTCATATATTGCAATAACATATAATCACATAAAGATATACACCTTGCTCAACATGTTACAAGGTGAAATGAAATTAACAGCAACTTTTCGTTGAAAAACAGTTTCTGTTACTGTTCTTAGAAAATTTATAAAAAAATCATCAAAGCTCTAAATCCAAATCCGCAAATTTTGAGAGTTTGGAATATGAGTCTAGTTTGTTCGTAAATTTTACCATGATTTTTAGTGATCTCTAACAGAGGTGAAAATGTTCATAATCACAGACTGGTCCGGGTTTGCCTCTGAAATGACAGGCAGTTTTGTAAAAATCACCATAAATTGTAGAAAAATCATATGGAGATGTGCAAGTAGCCATTTTAAATCTAAGAGTTTGAGCTACTTGCACCTTGAACAGTTTTGAAAACTAAAATATTTAAGTTGACCAAAACAGTCCATGATTAACGTCCATCTTTTATGATGTAATCTGTTAGAAAAAGTTTAATTGTGTTCTTGATGATTTTACTTGTATTCCCCCCTTAAAACTTAAGAAAAACATGTAAATGTCGGGGTATGAACTCACCTTATGTGATTTCAGTAGATGAAAGTGAGATAGAGGAAGTGTTCAACCCAAGAACACTAAGAAGATGTCTTGATGATTCGAGAATCCAACACCGAATAAGATGGAATTTGTGTAAGATATCAATGATTTGAGTAGAATGGAGTTTAATAATTATGTGAATGATGAAGATACTTACTAATTGAAGGAAGAAATCCCTGGAGAAAGCCTTGAAGTTCTTGAAATTGAGAGAAAAGATGAGAGAATTTTGGAGAGTGTCCTTTGGTTGCTAAGTGTAGAATGAAAGAACTTTATGGAGAATGAGGATAGAGGATCAATCCTCCAGCTCTTAGAACATGGGAAACGCTGGAGATTGGGTATAAAGGTCCACTAAGATGACAAGGAGTAGTGGGAAAGAGTGGATGATCATAGAGTGAGGTGGTGGTGGCTTGCTTTTGTCATAAAATAAGGAAAAGCAAATATTCCCTCAATAATTAGTCCAACCACCAATTCTTTTAATACATTTTTATAAAAACCCTGGAGATTTATATATTTTGGGGCCTTAGTTTATAAAATAAAGTTTTGGGTGAAAATCCCACGTTAAAATAATGAAAAACGGAGTTAAAACGAAGTCGTAGTCGAAAAACCGGAAACATTATGACACGCAAACATGCATGTCGTCTTCTTTTATGACAGGGGCTTCCTTGATACTCATTGCGTGTCATCAACACGCGAGTCGTAAGGTTACGACAGACAAATGTGTGTCGTCTTCCTTTATGACAGGGACTTCGGTCCTGAAGCTTCAGTTTTGGGTCCTTAAGCCTATTTTACCCGTTTTTACCCCGTTTCAAGTGGTTTTTGACCCAGTTAAGGGTCGGGATGGCCCGAATGATTACAAAAAAATTAAAGGAACTTTTGAGAGAGATTTGGGAGAGATTCGGGAGAGATTCGGGAGAGATTTTAATAGAGAGAGGTTGAGTGAAAGAGATTGTGAGAGGTTTCGTTTGTGATCTTTTTGAGTGTCCGACTTCACAACGAAAGGTCCATAAACCCCGTTAAGCCATGATTTAGTGTCTTACACAATCCCGATGATTGTGCAATAGTGTTTTATCGCTTTGGTTTGTTGTTTAGCACGGTTAAGGCTAAGGAAAATCAAACACATGAATTTTTCAAATGATGTTTTCTCATTGAAATAGCGAATTGTATAATGTAAACCCTAACATACAAGGGTTAATGGAGTTGACCGGTTTGACTTGTTGACTTTGTTTGACTTTGACTTGAGCGAAATTTGACGGTTGTCACATCATCCCCCCGTTAGAGGGAATTTCGTCCCGAATTTTGCATTTTGACTGGGACTTCAAGAGTTTGGAAAAAGATGTGGAAAACTTCTCGAAGTACAAGAAATTGATTATGGCGAGGAACAACCTGCCTGATGTCACATGACGACCTTGGAAATTTCTTATTGTAACTTGAGCTGAGTCAATTTAAAAGGAGTTTATTGTTTTAGGATGATAGAGTATTCTATGTGTGCTTTTATACTCCCTGTTTTATCCTTGGTATTACCACTATGAATATTTTATAGTTAGCGAGTTCCATCATTACGAATGTTTCAACAAATTTTGACGAAATTTGCATTATAAGTCCTACTAGTTCTTTTATAGTCGATTGGCGTAAACTAGTCGTATATCATTAAGATTGCAAGGGCATTTTGGATGGGTGACCCCGCCTTAAGCCCACAACCAAACAAGGAACAGGGAATGAGGCGGAATCACACATTCTAAGTCCATAGAATCTTAATGATATATGACCATAACGTTTACACTAGCCATCATAGATTCCAGGGGCGTAGTATTATTGGGGCCAGGAGTAGGAATTGTAGTTCAAAATAAAATTGTTATAAGCCTGCTATCTTCAAACTTGGGCTTTGGCCCCTCCCGATTCCTAATCAGAATGGTCCAATACTCTTGCCCGCTCCAAGTCGAGAGTTGATTCATGTGGCTTGAGCTTAGGCTTGGGTCTTAGAGAAAGAGGCAATGCGTCAGGCTGGCTTCACAGAGCTGCAAAAACTCTTCTCTCTCGACAGTGGATAGATAACATGCCTCGGCTCTTCAGGCCCACATTGCCTACTGGGCCAACTCAAATGAACATCCACTTTGTTACCCCACTTGGGTTATAGGCAAGTGTTACCAAACCCGATATCAAGAAATCAAGATCGATTCATCCCTATTTGCCCAATTCGCTGCCTATCTCGCCTGCTGTTCGTTTCTCGCTGTCTCGCTAAGTCAGTCGCCTGGTCTCACTCTCGCCAATCGCCATCGCCTAATGCCCAAATCCCTATTCACACTTCACAGAAATCAGGTCTGTAATCCCGTACCCATATCCTGTTCAGCTGTTCTTTCTTTTCTGATTGTAAGATTGTTGATTGTTGGTGTTGGCGTATTGCTCTGCTGCTGCTGTTTTCAGTCAATCCGTTGCCTATTTATGCGTTACTACTGTCTTACTGAGTTTCTTTTTAATTTGGCTGTCATTTGTGATTTGGCGATTTTCCAATTTGATTTACAAGTTATGAACTTATAGATTTGGTTATTGTTAAATGAGTTATTGGTTATTGTTCAAATTTTGATTTTGATTTTTTTTTTTTTGTTAATTTCAGTTTATAATATTTTCGGCCCCCTCCCCCAAGTTAATTGTTCAAGCTCCGCTACTGATAGATTCACTGGTAAAAACCCTGAGTTTTTACATAGATGATAAGACTTATTTGGGTTTTGCCGTGTTCCCAAGATTCATGGTTTATAGACTTGAATAGATGCTAGTTTTAGTAATAAAAAGAAATTTAGAATTTAAATGTCGATGTTAGATGCTTGTACTGATATTTAAGGGGTTAAAAAAAAAGTTTTATTAGTTACCTATAGCGACACTCAAGTCATAATTTGCATGTAAGAAGAGTTGGAGTACTTTCTAATGAAAAGTGTGCTACTGGGGAAATTCGAAACTGGTACGTAGCTTCAAAGTCAAGAATATGCAGTAGGCATGTGATGCATTAAATGCATGAGGCACAAAAGTCCTAATTTGCAGCAATATATACGTATATGTGTGTGACTTGAAGAAGAAGGTTACGGCTCAAAGACCATTCATTTCCTCTTTATTTTTTATTTATTACTCCTCCCACTTACCTTATATAAATCATCACAGAAGAAGGTTACGACTCAAAGACCATTCATTTCCTCTTTATTTGTTATTCGTTACTTTTCCCACTTCCCTTATATAAATCAGCACATTCTTACCGCGACTCTTTAACTTCTCCCTCACAAATGGATCCGCCTGCAGATCATCAAAACCCCATAGATGACCTCGATCGGTTTCAGTACTTTGATCATCAGTATCTGTTCAGGTATATATAAATGTCACTCATTACACCATCTTTCGCATAGAAAAGTGATTTTGTTTATATTGATCAAAACATGGTTTGATTTTTGCAGTGGTGACCTGCTCAACCATCAGGATTTCGAGTTGTCGGAAAAATCGCATGAAGTGCTCGATCAGAATGTTTCCACAGTACTTAACAAAGATCAAAACATCATTTCTAGAAATGAGTTTCATGATCTTGATCCCCTTGAAGACATAAGCTTATGGGATTGTTGGGAGGATGGTAATTTACCATTGGTTAGTTTCAGTGAAGACTGTAAATCCGGTGGTGAGGCTACAGGTAGTTCTAGTGCTGCCACCACTGATCACGGTGGCCGGAAGGTGGCAAATAGATTCAGACCATTGGAGTTTGAAGAGATAGCGAAGTACTTTGAGATGCCGATAATCATGGCAGCAAAGGAACTAGGGATAGGGTTAACATTGTTGAAGAAAAGATGCAGAGAGCTAAACATAAACAGATGGCCTCATAGAAAACTGAAGAGCCTTCAATCCCTCATTCAAAATGCCAAGGTAAACTACGATAATAACCTTCTATACATTACTCATGCATGTATGCATGCACTTGGTAACCAAAGTAGTTTTGGTATTTTCTAAAATTTTAATTATTAGTTTCTTTATAACATAAACATAGGCCCTAGGCATATGCCACATCGAATCAATTGTTTTACTACGATTTCTGATTTATATTTACATAAACTTAACTCATTGTAAATTTTGTGAACTCACACGAAAAATATATTGCATCTACCTAAAAAAAACTAGGAGTTGGGATTAAAGGAGGAGGTAGAGACGTTAGCAGGGCACAAGAAGATGATGGAGAAATTGCCAGGTATGGAATTGACAGAACAAACAAAGAAGCTTAGGCAAGCTTGCTTCAAAGCTATTTATAAGAAGAGAGGACTTAACAATCCTTAGTCCTTACCTTTTCTTTTAGCCATTTTGTTATAATTAGTGGATTTTAATCTACATTGTATGTGTTTTTCTCTTGATAGATTGATACCCTTTTTAGTTTCATTGTGTTTGTCTATTGATTTTTTATGTAGAAAATTTTGTATAATTTGGGTATTATAGTTTGTATTATGTATTTAGCTATATTCTAGATTGCCGACACGACTACGCTGACGACTCTATACCAGAGGTCTATATAAATAGAGTTATGAATTTAGTAGGAATAACTTGATTATAATCTTTGTGATTTGTTCCATGTCTGATCCACTCCTAAGATTCTCTTGACATGCCCCCAGTTATGTGTAATTAAAATTTTATTAGACTGTTGATCCTAATGAGTCTACCCTAAGTCCACAACCAAACAAGGAACAGGTCCTAAGGCGGACTCACCATTTCTAGGTCAATCATTCCTTAATTACACATAACTTCGAGGTACACCTAAAGAATCTTAGAGTTACCAGTTGTAAATTGTTTGTAATACCAAGTAGTGAGATTCAATGAAATAAAATGCATGCCTATTTCATTGATAAACCTTTTAGTAAATATCCTTACCATTTATATACACATGTATATTTTCGCACTTTAGTGAACTATTCTTGGTGTTTCTGTTAACGTCTTGGAGATGGAGTTATGGTAGTGGGTAGAAGTAGGTTTTGTACGGGCGTTAAAATTTACACATCATGTTGCTCCTGCGAGAATAGGGGTAGAAGAGATAATTAATAGACGCCTAATCCTATAATTACTTATAGGGGTGATCCTTATTAGTTACGTCTATAATCACGTAGTGCATATCAGTTATACATAATTTGAGATAGAATAGACTTTCGAATAAATGACTCTACTCTAAGTCCACAACCAAACAAGGAACAGGAAGTAGAGCAATAGTCATAGATTCTGAGTCTATAATATCTTTAATTATGTATAACCTTGGCATATGCACTCAGTTATCATAGGCCTACTAATAGAGGTCTTTAGTTTTCACATAAGTTGGTTATAGTATCACCAAATACTCCTATAGTATTTTTAGCTGTTTAGATTCGATTCTTAAAGTATATTCTCTGTAGGGTGTAGTTAGGTTGATAGATTTGTTGCCCATTATGAATATCCCCTAGTATATGTAAGTCACTCCTCGGACAAATATAGTTGATCAGGCTATATCCTTCCCAGACTTGATTTACATATACCAAGGCATACCCATAATGTACAACTCCTCTTCTTTTATTTTATGTTCTTCTAGTTATGACACTATATGAGCATGTATGCATGTATTTATACTTTTTAAAAAAATCATTTATTTTCTAAAAGTATATTTATTTGAAAAATGCACAAATCAGAGACTATTAGTCCCAATTGTGTTTATAGTTTGTATATCTTATGTGGTTTGATATACTTAATTCACTATAAACTGTGCTCTGATACCAATCTGTCACACCCCCAAACCAAGGATGGCGGAAACGTCCGGGGGTGGAGGACTTCATGTATAGTATCATAACAACAATTGTAATAGTAATTCAAGCAAACACAACCAACATATATATAATTGAAAAGGTTACATCATTGTATGAATTACATGTTTACGAATCAATTACAATATGTTGACAGAATATGAAATAGTAGACGCCTTAGCGTCCCATCCTCAAAAGCACTTGATTACCTGTTTAATGATTTCCTGAGAATATAAGTTGTTTGAAAAAGTGTCAACACAAAGGTTGGTGAGTTCATAAGCTTTTGTTTGGTATTATTAAAAGCCTTTCGTTTGTGAAAGTAGTATTTGTGTTAGAAAATCCAATATTTTCCTTAATGTGTAAATGTAGTCTTAAAACCCAAAGACCGAAATGTACAAGTAATTTGTCATATTTATAGTAAAACAATGCAAGTTTAAATCGACATAAACTCATTAAATTTTAATGAAGTTCCCGTAAATTCCATCGTTAATTAATACTTTATGTGAGTTATTATAACCATGCTATGACCTAGTTGGCCTGAAACGACGTTCTTCAGGCGTCGGAAATGTTATGACATTTGTCACCCCAGACCTGCCGGTCTAGCTGTTGCATGCAGCTTAGGTGTGGGTTTGTCAAACCCAATATAGATCTATACACAAGTATCACGCTCTCCCTCAAGGAGACTCTGGTTACAATACAGGACTTAATGGTAATTTGAAGTAAAAGTCTCACAAAGTCATTAACGGAATTACGTGTTATGAAAACTTGGTACCGTATGGCCGTACCTTGCTTAATGAAAATATCCTTTGTATAAATGTACCCTTTTTAAATGCATTTGTTATGTAATGTATCATAAACTATACCTATTATAGTTTATCAACCAAGGGTAGTACGTGGTAATGTATGCAAACTATATTCAAAATAGTTTATTAAATGTTTGAATGTATCGATTGTACTTTGATTATAATCACTTGTTATTCTTTATATTTTATATGACCAAATCCATTTGTAAACTGATGTGTGTCTAAATATTAAGATAAAATGTCATATATTGCAATAACATATAATCACATAAAGATATACACCTTGCTCAACATGTTACAAGGTGAAATGAAATTAACAACAACTTTTCGTTGAAAAACAATTTCTGTTACTGTTCTTAGAAAATTTATAAAAAAATCATCAAAGCTCTAAATCCAAATCCGCAAATTTTTAGAGTTTGGAATATGAGTCTAGTTTGTTCGTAAATTTTACCATGATTTTTAGTGATCTCTAACAGAGGTGAAAATGTTCATAATCACAGACTGGTCCGGGTTTGCCTCTGAAATGACAGGCAGTTTTGTAAAAATCACCATAAATTGTAGAAATATCATATGGAGATGTGCAAGTAGCCATTTTAAAGCTACGAGTTTGAACTACTTGCACCTTGAACAGTTTTGAAAACTAAAATATTTAAGTTGACCAAACCAGTCCGTGATTAACGTCCATATTTTTTGATGTAATCTGTTAGAAAAAGTTTAATTGTGTTCTTGATGATTTTACTTGTATTCCCCCCTTAAAACTTAAGAAAAACATGTAAATGTAGGGGTATGAACTCACCTTATGTGATTTCAGTAGATGAAAGTGAGATAGAGGAAGTGTTCAACCCAAGAACACTAAGAAGATGTCTTGATGATTCGAGAATCCAACACCGAATAAGATGGAATTTGTGTAAGATATCAATGATTTGAGTAGAATGGAGTTTAATAATTATGTGAATGATGAAGATACTTACTAATTGAAGGAAGAAATCCCTGGAGAAAGCCTTGAAGTTCTTGAAATTGAGAGAAAAGATGAGAGAATTTTGGAGAGTGTCCTTTGGTTGCTAAGTGTAGAATGAAAGAACTTTATGGAGAATGAGGATAGAGGATCAATCCTCCAGCTCTTAGAACATGGGAAACGCTGGAGATTGGGTATAAAGGTCCACTAAGATGACAAGGAGTAGTGGGAAAGAGTGGATGATCATAGAGTGAGGTGGTGGTGGCTTGCTTTTGTCATAAAATAAGGAAAAGCAAATATTCCCTCAATAATTAGTCCAACCACCAATTCTTTTAATACATTTTTATAAAAACCCTGGAGATTTATATATTTTGGGGCCTTAGTTTATAAAATAAAGTTTTGGGTGAAAATCCCACGTTAAAATAATGAAAAACGGAGTTAAAACGAAGTCGTAGTCGAAAAACCGGAAACATTATGACACGCAAACATGCATGTCGTCTTCTTTTATGACAGGGGCTTCCTTGATACTCATTGCGTGTCATCAACACGCGAGTCGTAAGGTTACGACAGACAAATGTGTGCCGTCTTCCTTTATGACAGGGACTTCGGTCATGAAGCTTCAGTTTTGGGTCCTTAAGCCTATTTTTACCCGTTTTTACCCCGTTTCAAGTGGTTTTTGATCCAGTTAAGGGTCGGGATGGCCCGAATGATTACAAAAAAATTAAAGGAACTTTTGAGAGAGATTTAGGAGAGATTCGGGAGAGATTTGGGAGAGATTTTAATAGAGAGAGGTTGAGTGAAAGAGATTGTGAGAGGTTTCGTTTGTGATCTTTTTGAGTGTCCGGCTTCACAACGAAAGGTCCATAAACCCCGTTAAGCCATGATTTAGTGTCTTACACAATCTCGATGATTGTGCAATAGTGTTTTATCGCTTTGGTTTGTTGTTTAGCACTGTTAAGGCTAAGGAAAATCAAACACATGAATTTTTCAAATGATGTTTTCTCATTGAAATAGCGAATTGTATAATGTAAACCCTAACATACAAGGGTTAATGGAGTTGATCGGTTTGACTTGTTGACTTTGTTTGACTTTGACTTGAGCGAAATTTGACGGTTGTCACAAAATACATACACGGAAATGATAAAACTTTGCTTATAAAGTCGAAAGACATGGTAGGAAAGTGTTTGGGATATGGCTTAAATCTGCTTAAGAAACGAACAGGCTAAGGCTCAAAGTGGTTAACAACAGGGATTTTAAATACAAATGGGTAGGCTTAAGGGTTAATTGGCTAAAAATAAAAATAAATGAATTGCCTTTATCATTTTGATATTCAGTATTCTTAAAATAGAGTTAAAACAAGTTCTAGAAAGCTGATCTACTGCATGAAATGTATCAGTCTGTTACGGTCCACTTTCTCACTGTTATGCATCCTATTGTTTGTTTCTATATCCATACAAGTAATACTAATTGGTGCTTCAAAATGGTTTTTTTTATGTTTCCTGCTATAATTTGGTAAAAGCACACTAACATACTAACACAATTACATTCTTTCCTTTTTGGGATAATTTCTTATTTATATTAAAAAAAATCACACAAAACAAACAAAAAATCGAGATCACCTGATAGTTCTTGGTAGAGGAGGCTTTTATATCTTCAAAAATAGGAGAAAAATGTTGAATTTTTTTTTTCTTGTTGGGCTCCATCAAAACCAAAAATTGCAGCATATTTGGTTTGTCTCCTTTTTCTCATTTAAGTATACCTCCCCAACTTTAAACTTTGCATCGTCCTCGATGTAAAACACAAAAGAAAACCATAAAACAATAAAATGAAATAAACCACAAACACACCAAAAAAAATAAATCCATCGTTTTCGCTGAGGATCGCGATTGCACTTGGCATGTGCAACAAGCCTTTTAAACCCGTAGGTTACCCTAATGGACGAGTGAAGTCTCGTGAGGGTTTGCAGTGAACATACCCACAAAGTTCTCGGGTTGCCTCCCGAAGTAGCGCTAAGTTTAACGTCTTCAGCCAGACGTGTTACCTCGAAGCAAAAACTAGATGACGTAAGTGGGTTGTTCTTGTAAAAAGTCAACCCGTTCTACTTGTACCTCATGTCGTGTGGCGGATGAAATATAGGGCTTTAGACGATGCCCGTTTACTT
Organism: Lactuca virosa; assembly: GCF_052849685.1. Lineage (NCBI taxonomy): Eukaryota > Viridiplantae > Streptophyta > Magnoliopsida > Asterales > Asteraceae > Lactuca > Lactuca virosa. The sequence goes on along the minus strand of NC_136428.1, from coordinate 90,007,736 downwards.
TGAATGACTCACCGCCTTTTTCATCTTTGATCTCAATCGCTCCGTGAGGTGTGACATCAACTACTTCATATGGTCCTAACCATTTGCTTTTCAATTTCCCGGGAAAAAGCTTTAACCGTGAATTAAATAGCCACACTTTTTGTCCTTTTTCAAAAGTTTTGATCTTTAATTTTGCATCGTGGAATGCTTTCATCTTGGACTTATATGTGACATCATTATTGTATGCCTCATCCCGGAGTTCTTCCAGTTCACTCAATTGTAGTTTTCGTTCCTTTCCTGCTTGATCATACTCCAAATTTACTTCTTTGATGGCCCACAATGCTCGATGTGCTAACTCAACCGGTAAGTGACATCCTTTTCCATAAACTAGTCTATAAGGGGTTGTGCCAATCGGTGTTTTGAAAGCAGTCCGATAAGCCCAAAGCGCATCGTCTAGTCGAAGTGACCAGTCTTTGCGGTCAGGTCTAACGGTTTTTTGTAAAATTTCTTTGATCTGTCGATTAGACACTTCCACTTGACCACTTGTTTGAGGGTGGTAAGGTGTGGCAATTCTATGATTCACACCATATTGTTTGAGTAGTTTGCCAAATTTAAAGTTTTTAAAATGTGACCCCCCATCACTGATGATCACACGAGGGATACCATGTCTCACAAAAATATTTTTCTTGACAAACTTACAAACAACATGGTGATCATTTGTTTTGGTGGCCTCGACTTCAATCCACTTTGAGACATAATCGACAGCCACCAAAATATAAATATTGCCGAAAGAAGTTGGAAAAGGACCCATAAAGTCAATTCCCCACACATCAAATATTTCAACAACCAAGATGGGGTTTAATGGCATTTGGTCTCTTTTTGAGATCCCCCCAACTTGTTGGCATTTCAAACAGGATTTAACAAACACATGCGCATCACGGAAAATTGTTGGCCAGAAGAAACCCGTGTCTAGAACTCTGTGACCCGTCTTTTGAGCACTGAAATGTCCTCCACATGTGTATGAGTGACAATGAGCCAATAAATCTTGAATTTCATGGTCAGGGACACATCTCCGAATTATTTGATCTGGTCCAATCTTGAATAAGTCTGGATTGTCCCAAATAAACCGTTTTGCTTGTGCCATGAAATGTTTCATCTTTTGCTTTGTCCAATACTCTGGTATTTTTCCTGTAGCCAAATAATTCACAATATTAGCAAACCAAGGTAATCCATTGATGTTGAATAATTGTTCATCGGGAAAGGTATCCCGAATTTCTTCCTTGAAAGTGCTTGATACATCAATGGGGAGTCTGGACAAGTGATCAGCTACTACATTATCACTTCCTTTCTTATCCTGAATTTCTAAGTCAAATTCTTGTAGTAGCAATATCCATCTAATAAGCCTCGGTTTTGCATCTTTCTTTTGCATGAGATGACGCAAAGCACTATGGTCCGTAAAAACAACAACTTTTGACCCCCAAACATATGAGCGAAATTTGTCTAAAGCAAAGACAACTGCTAACAACTCTTTTTCCGTTTTTGTGTAATTCAATTGTATATCGGAAAAAGTTTTGCTAGCATAAGAGATTACAATGGGCTTTTTATTCACCCGTTGCCCCAATACAGCACCAACCGCATAATTACTTGCGTCACACATGATTTCAAAAGGTTGTGACCAATCAGGTGATCGCAATATTGGTGCTTGGGAAAGTTGTCCCTTTAGATTTTGAAAGGATTTCATACACGATTCATCAAAAGAAAATGGTGTGTCTTTAGAGAGCAAATTGCATAAAGGTTTTGAAATCGCACTAAATTTTTTGATGAATCGTCTATAAAAACCTGCATGTCCAAGAAAAGATCTCACGCCTTTGACATTTGTGGGAGGTGGTAGTAAGGAAATGAGTTGTACTTTGGCATGGTCAACTTCAAATGCTCTTTCAGAAACAACATGCCCAAGTACAACTCCTTCTTTAACCATGAAATGACTTTTCTCCCAACTTAAAACCAAGTTTGTCTCCGTGCAACGTTTCAAAACTTTTACCAATTGTTGGAGACATGTGTCAAATGTTGATCCAAAAATAGAGAAATCATCCATAAAAATTTCCAAGGACTCCCCGACCATGTCTGAAAAAATACTAGTCATTAATCTTTGAAAAGTGGCAGGGGCATTACATAATCCGAATGGCATTCGTCGGAATGCGAAAGTACCATAGGGACATGTAAAAGTAGTCTTGGCTTGGTCTTCAGGATGTATAGGTATTTGATTGTATCCAGAATACCCATCCAGAAAACAATAAAACTTTTGACCTGATAATTTCTCGATTATTTGGTCAATGAAAGGTAAAGGAAAATGGTCTTTTAAAGTGGCAGTATTTCATTTGCGATAATCAATACAAACCCGCCACCCGGTTACCGGCCGAGTGGTTATCTTTTCACCACTTGAAGTTTCTACGATCGTTACGCCAGCTTTCTTTGGAACGGTTTGCGTTGGGCTAACCCATACACTGTCAGAGATTGGGTAGATGATTCCGGCATCTAACCACTTTAACACTTCTTTCTTCACGACTTCCCTCATATTAGGGTTCGATCTTCTTTGCATCTCTCTTGATGGTTTTGTCGACGGTTCGTAATGATTCTATGCATGCAAACTGCTGGGCTTATTCCCTTAAGATCGGCAATTGTCCATCCAACTGCGGCTTTGTATGTGTTAAGCACCTTCAGTAATGCTTGTTCTTGTTCCTCTGTCAAATCTGATGCAATGATCACCGGAAGCGTTTGATTTTTTCCCAAAAAGGCATATTTCAAATGCTTCGGTAACAACTTCAATTCCAATGCTGGTGGTTCTTCCAATGATGGCTTTATCTTTGAATCAATTGAATCTGGGAGATCATCAAAATTATTTGACCAAGTTGACGTGCGACCATGGATAGCATTCAGAAACTCTTTTTGATCTTCAATTGATTGAGATCTGTCACTGTCACAAAAAACATCCTCCAAATCATTGGTTATGTCCAGGAGCATATTTGCGGTATGCTCGTGAACACAATCCCCGATGGTGTCTATCATAAAGCAATCATTATGATCTGGAGAGTTAGCGTTCGGTCCAAAGGCTTGTAGTCTCAACTTGCGGTTGCCAAAAGTCACGTCAATTGCACCATCTCGACAACTAATTTGAGCATTTATAGTTGCTAAAAAGGGATGACCGAGAATGACATTTTGTTGTTTGTCCTTGAAGTGTTTTTCAGAGTCCATAACTATGAAGTCAACTGGGTAATAAAAATCTTCCACCTTGACTATGACATCAGACAACATCCCCCGTGGTAACTTAAGTGACAAATCGGCCATGGACACAGTAATGTTAGTTGGTTGCAATGGGCCAAGGTCATATTTATCATATAAACTACCAGGAAGGACATTGATACTTGCTCCAAGATCAAGAAGTGCCTTTTTGATTTTTATGTTTCCAATTTCAATTGTAATTAAAGGTGCTCCAGGATCTTTTAATTTGGGTGGAAGTATTCTTGTCAAACCGGCACTAACATGTGTTGTACCGTTTGATTTTGTTGGAATTCGGTGACGTCTCTTTTGAGTACATAAATCTTTGAGGAATTTAGCATAAGCCGGAATTTGCTTAATGGCATCGATAAGTGGGATGTTAATTTTGACTTGTCGAAAAGTTTCCCAAATATCATCATTTTTTTTAAAAACTTGTTTTTCTGGGTTTTTCAAAGTTGTTGGGTAAGGGGTGGTATTTGTCTCCACATGTCCTTCCCCAACTTTAGACAGTTCCGACTCATGCAATTTTCCTTTCAATTTATGTTCTGGTTCAATTGGTGTTTTAAGAGTCTTTTCACTTTCATTATCAGAAGATACATAATCCTCCACTAAAACCTCATCAGGATTTTTTAACGAGTTTGGTGTAGGCTTATGCACTTGATTATCATATGATTTACCACTACGTAGAATAGTTACCTCATTTAGATGTGCGTTGTTGTTGGTGTTGGTGGTGGTGGTGTTGCTAGTTGAAGCTCTTGAGTGTTGAGGATTTAATTGCGTGGTGCCCGGAAGGTTGCCAGGTGGTCGCCGATTTATTTGCTCTGCTATTTGTCCCAATTGCTTCTCAAGTATTGAAATTGATTTGGAGTTAATTTCATTTTGCTTGAGACTTTCCTTCATCATGTTCATCAATTGTTCCATTTGCTTATCATGGTATGGTTCACTTGTCTTTCCATGATTTGCTTGAGAAGAAACTGGCCCATGATGTTGATTTTGACTGGATTGGCCCGAATTGTTGTTGCTGACCTTGTTGCTTTGCCAGTGGTTGAAGTTGTTGTTGTTGTTCCGCCAATTTGAACTTGAATTGTTGTTGTTCCTCCATTGGTCATTGTTGCTTTGGTTGTTGAATTGATTGTGTTGTTGTTGTGGTCTATAGAAATTTCGCCTTTCTTCATTCAAGTCAGCCTGATCACCGGAAGAATAAAAGACTTCTTCAACTTTATCATTGTTTTGAGCGAACATGTTCCCTTTTCTGCAGTCTTTAGTCTTGTGTGGTCCTTCACATAAACTGCAAACAGTTTGAACATTAGATTGAGGGTTTTGTTTAAGTTGACTGATTTCAGTTGTCAGTTTCCGCATTTGGGAAAGGACTTCAGTAAGCACTTCATCGGTTTGATGTACACTCTCAAATTTAAGTTGTTTGTTTTTATTGCCACGATATTGGACCGAATGAGCGGGACTGCCATTCATTGCCATTTCATCTATGAGTTCATAAGTTTCTTCTGGTGTTTTGTTCCTTATGGAACCTCCGGCAGCTGCATGGAGTGATTGTTGTGTATGAATGTCCAAACTATTGAAGAATGTTTGGACCTGCCTCCACATAGGTAGCTCATGATGTGGGCATCTTTGGAGTAGCTCTCGGTATCTTTCCCATGCTTCGTATAGCGATTCGCCATCTTCAGCTTGAAATGAAAGGATTTCATTGATCATCATGTTTGTCTTTGATGGTGGAAAGTACTTGGTTAGGAATTTGTCAGCCAAGTCTTCCCAAGTGGTGATGGATTCAGCGGGTAATGTTGAGAACCACCTCTTGGCACGGCCTCGTAGAGAGAAAGGAAAGAGGCGTAGTCGGATTGCATCTTCAGTTACTCCATCCATCTTGAACATGTCACAAATGTCCAAGAAACTAGTGATGTGTGTATTGGGGTCACTATCGGGTGAGCCATCGAATTGCGCACTATTTTGCACCATTTGGATCACATGCATCTTGATCTCAAAAGTTGTAGCTCCTACTTCAGGTCGTTTAATGCATGATTTGGTCCCGTCAAGTGAGGGTCGTGCAAAATCTCTCATGGTTTTTCGGTCTGTCATCTTGTCGTCGGTTTTGTTGGCTTCTTCAAAAATTAAGGCGCGGTGAGTAACACGATTTCTTCTTGCCGCTCTTTCGATTTCTGAGTTAAAAAACAATGGAGAAGATCGTCTCGAATAACGAGTATGCATGCACAACAAAAAAAAAATACAAACGCGTAAAAGGAATTTAACAATTATAAATAAAGACTATAAGAATCAAATAAATTTTTTTTATATTTTTAAGAAAGACCAAAGAGAAAAAATTCTTAAACTAAAAAAAAAAAATAAACCCCTTTTTAAAATGAACATTTTTTTTCTATAAATTTTTTTTTTATAATTTTTTTATATATGTGTTTTTTATTTATTTTCGAAAATTAAAAACAAATAAAAAAAACAGTGAATTAATTTTTTTATATGTATATTTTATATTTTTTTATATATTTTCGAAGTTAAAAAAAAATTCAAATAAACAAAATTTTTTTTTATTTTTTTATATATATTTTCGAAATTATACTTAAAAATCAAAAAAAAAAATGTGAATTTTTTTTTAATTGTAAATATATATTCGAAAATTATACTAAAAATGAAAAAAAAATATCAAATAAACAACTAAAAAGAAAATGTGAAATTTTTATCAATTTTTTTTTTAAAATTTTTTTTTAAATAAAAATCAAAATAACTAAATTGTTGAAAATGTTTTTATATATGATCATCACTGAAATAAGACGAATTGGTTTTATATTATCTAACAATTGGTATCAGAGCAGATTATTCAAGACCTTACCTACATCCAGGAATTTTCCTCGATTTTTTTGACCACTGCAAACCCCAGAGAGACGCGAGAGAGAATTGGCTATCCAGAGAGATTTACTACGAAAATCTATATTTATAACCACCCAAAGCTCTTTCAACATCACCCTTTTTGTTACATTATACCACCAAAACTACAACCTTATTCCACCTTCTACCACCCTCCAAATACCCACTTCAACCTCATCAAATCACCTTAAAAAAACCCATACCCACATACAAAAAACATTACCCGTGTATTTTGTATCGTTTTGTAAACAATTCATTGTTACATAAAAAGAACTTATTGTTACTTACCGGATTGAACTTTGAACAAATAGAGACACAGTCTATTAAGATCCAGTCCAACCCTAAGCCTGTTAGTCATTTATTTGACTAACAACTTGACAAAACAGTCGTTCCACAAGTCCCGTTCTAACACCACCTACTATATATATATATTTATATATATTTATATATTTTATTAACGCTTTATGTCATTTAAATACTGTCATTTATTTCATTTATAGCTTTCAGTCATTTATAGTTTTCCAGTATTTATTTATTCCGCACTTCTTATCTTTCCGCATCTAATCTCATTAAATATATATATCTGTCACCCAGTAACTGGTAACCGAGCCTTTTATTCGTGGTAATCAGATTGTTATATATTTCTAACAATTGGTATCAGAGCTTGTGTGATTTACCTTGAAATTTTTGTCGAAAACTTTTGGTTAGCGTTTATAAACCTTCCATAAGCTTTTCTTTAAAAATTTCATTTTAATATCACTTGTTCAAAATCCTTAAAAAATATATATATATATATATATTAAAAAAAAAAATAAAAAAAAATAAAAAAAATCTTAAACAAAAAAATTCAAAGCTCGTGTGATTCATTCTGAAATTTTTGTCGAAAATTTTTGGTTAGCGTTTATATAAACCTTCCATAATATTTTCTTTAAAAGTTTCATTTTAATATCACTTGTTCAAATCCTTAATCAAAATAATTTAAAAAAAAAAAAATAAAAAAAAAAAATAAAATAAAATTATTTTATGTCTTCAACAAATTACTCAAACATGAATTCTATTTCTATTGCTAACAGTTTGGGTTCAGGTTCACGGGCACCTATACTTATACCTGAAGAGTATAATTCGTGGGTTGGCCGTATGAACCTTCATCTAAATACTTTAGGTGAAAATGTCTGGAAATGCGTGGAAGGAACGTATACTGGAATCTCTACAGAAGATATGGCCACTCTTGCTACAAATCAAATCACAATAGCCGAAAACAACAGAAAGCTTGAACTCCTAGCTAAAAAGGAACTAGTTTCTGGAATCCCACACAGTATTCTAAGTCAAATGGATGACATTATACTGTTAACCGCAAATCAAATTTGGGAAAGTTTAAAAAATCGTTTTTGTGGAAACGAAAGAATAATCGGAAACAAGAAAACATCCATTTTGAATGAATTTGACAATTTCAAAATGTTTTCATCAGAAACCATTCATGATGCTCACGACAGGTTCAATTTTATTGTTATTAAAATGAACAATTTGGGTATCAAAAAGTCACAACATGAGATAAATCTCAAATTTTTGAATAATCTTTTTGAAAGCTGGAAAATGGTAAAACTCATTATTCAGGGAAATCCAGCAATTCATACTGAATCTTTATACAATTTGTATGGAGAACTTCAATCGTATGAATCCTCTATTGAATCACCAACCACTACAACTTTTGGTGGACCTTTAGCTCTTTTGTCCACATCTTCTCAACACCAAACACCCTTTTTCGATCAAAATCAAAACCAAGCATTTTTGGGAAATTGTTATAATTCTTTTGATTCAAATGATGAAGCGGATTATCAACAACTATGCGCCTTGGTAGCAAACACAAACCTACAAAGATTTTTGCCAAATTCTGGTCAATCAAATTTCAGACCAAATTATCAAAACAGGCCATCTTTTGGACCAAACAATTCAGGTTTTCAACCAAGACCATACTTTGGACAAAACAATCCAGGTTTTCAACAAAGACCATCTTTTGGACAAAGTTCTCAAAGACCATCTTTCCAAAACTACCCAAACCAAGGTTTCCAAAACCGGGGATTTCAAAACAATCCCAATCCAATTTTTAATAACAACTCAAATCAAGGTTCTAACAACAATCAAAATTTTGGATTTCAGCAATCTCAACAAAAGAACCAAGCCCAGGCACCTGAAAGACCACCAATTCAAAGTCAAAAGGCTGACAGTGATAATGATGATGTGATCATTTGTCACAATTGTAAAGGAACAAATCACTATGCTCGAGAATGTCGTGCTAAAAGCAAATCCAAAGTCAAGGACTCAGCATACTACGTTCAAAAAGCTGAAGAACTGAAGAAACAAGAAAAGAAAGATAAAGCTTTAATGGCAATCCACGAACCCAACGTCGAATACTGGCCAACTTCAGATGATGAAGCAGACTCTGAACCAGCACAGTCAAATTTCTGCTTCATGGCTGGTGAAGAAATACCTTCAAGGGCTCCAAACGTCATTGAACAGGTATGGAACATGGTTGTAGAACTTGGTTATTCTAAAACAATTTTTGAATCCCATATAACCAAGATTGAGAATAGCCTGCAAGTTGATCTCAATACATATCATAACAACATGGTTAAAATGGACATTGTCAAGTCTGAATCACAAACGATGCAATTCAAACTCGGAGAAAATACAAGAACGATTTTGAAATTGGAAAGAGACGTTGAACAAAAATCTGAAGATAATGCTCACGTCTTGGAACAATTAAATCAAGCCCTAATTCAAAAGAGGGATTTGGAATTGAAAAACCAGTCAGTTATTTCTTCTGAAATTAAAGATATTTTAGAAATGGAAATCATTAAGTTGAAACAAAAATTTCAATCTTCAACTGATGAAAATTATGTTTTAACTCAAAAACTGACTGATTTTTCAAACAAAATCATATTTCTTGAATCCGAAAACAAAAGACTGCAAGGAAAATTGGATTCTATTAATATTGCTAGAAAATTAAGTGATGATATTTTCACTAAGGCAAAAACCTTAGGATCTGGCACAGTTAATACAAGTTATAAACCAGGAATTGGTAGAGAAGCATTTGAAAAGGAACAAATTGAAAACATGACAATTTGTGAAAACTCTGAATCCACTCTACCAGATCTTTTCACATCTGGCAACGAGGAAGATTCAGATGACGAAACAGTTATCAACTGTAGCCCAGATGATACTAATTTCTTTATTTCCAAAAGGTCATACAAAAGAGTTGTGAATTCTGAATCAGACTCTGTTAGTTCAATAACTCATCAATTGAAATCTAATGAAGTAACAGAGAATGATGGCACAATCAAACCTGAGATTTTCCTAAATGGACAAAAATCTACTCATGAGCATGGAAATACTTCTGCTCCAAATGTCTTCCCTTCTTTGAATTCTACCATAGTTGGAAAGAACAGTTTGGGACAAAAGTATTCAAAGAAACAACAAAAAAATAAGCAACCCATTCAGGCTGTCCACGCTCAGTCCACAAAACCAAGGAAACTTTTGAAACCTGACTTTGTGCCACAAAACAAGTTTTCAACTCTAAACCAAAACCTTTGCGAAAGACTGTTGAAAATTACTTTCAGGATATCAATTTCAAACAGTCAGGGAACTTTCAAAAACCATCATATCTGAAAGTTCAAAACCATCATTATAATGCTTTTCAAAACCATACTTCACATCCTAGATATGAGAAAACAATTTCTAACAAAACATCACATCTAGGATATCCTACACCAAAACACAGATCTTATCAACCCACGGGTTTTCAAAAACAAATCACTTTTTGGGAAAACTTGATAAGTCAGATCAAACCACAACAATTCCGTCATAATAAACCAAGACCCTACAACAAAAGAAATTCATCAAACAAAGTACCTAAGTTAACAACTGACAAACCAGGACCCATTCAGATTTGGGTACCTAAACCTTCTGTCTAATTGCAGGTACTTAATGCTGGAGAGCCCAAGGATGATACATGGTATATCGATAGCGGCTGCTCTAAGCATATGACAGGAAAGAGGAATTTCTTACGTGACTTCAAACCAACCGACACCAATCAAGATGTTACCTTTGGCAACAACATGACAGCAAAAATCATGGGTTATGGAAACATAACAAATGGTAACTTTACCATCAAGAAAGTTGCTTATGTTGATGACCTGAAACACAACCTCATCAGTGTTTCTCAGTTGTGTGACAACAATCTTGAAGTTATGTTCACAAAACAACGAAGCTTGATCATGGACGCCAAAACCAAAGATGTTATTGTTGACTCTGACCGTGCCGGAAATATGTATCCACTTGACATGGATCTTATTTATGGTAAACCCGATATTTGTCTGCTATCCAAAGCCGCAACAGATATTAGTTGGTTATGGCATCGCCGCCTTTCCCATCTAAACTTTGGGTACATCAACAAACTCATAGGCGATGATCTTGTTCGAGGGCTACCACTTCTAAAACTTGACAACGAAACTCTTTGTGCTGCTTGTGAAGGAGGAAAACTTTCCAAATCAACTCACAAAAGCATCCCAAATTCAAGTGTATCTGAACCACTAGAATTGTTGCACATAGACCTTTGTGGCCCTGCCAAAACCCAAACCATACAAGGGAAGAAGTACATTCTCGTTGTCGTTGATGGATTCTCACGCTTTACATGAGTCTTTTTCTTAAGACTAAAATCAGAAGCACCTGAGGAGATGATCAACTTCATCAAACAGATCGAACTGAAGCTCAAACGACCTGTTCGAAGAATCCGAAGTGATAATGGTTTAGAGTTCAAAAACAAGACTCTAGATTCATTTCTCAAATACAAAGGAATTGAACACAACTTCTCAGCCCCATACACTCCACAACAAAACGGAGTTGTCGAAAGAAGGAACCGAACACTGTGTGAAGCTGCAAGATCAATGCTTATCTTCGCTGATCTGCCACAATACTTCTGGGCAGAAGCAATAGCCACAGCTTGCTACACTCAAAATCGTTCCTTAATCCATAAACATCTTCATAAAACACCATATGAAGTCATTAACAACCGAAAACCAAACATCAAATTTTTTCATATTTTTGGTTGTCGATGCTTCATAAAGAACAATAAAGACCACCTCTCAAAATTTGAATCAAGGTCGGACGAAGGAATTTTCCTTGGTTACTCATTTTCTTCAGCTGCTTATCGAGTACTGAACAAACGTACCAGAGTAATTGAAGAAAGTACCAATGTTCATTTCGATGAATTTTATGTCAGAAAATTGGATCGTGAACATTTTGGTTCAAAAATGATCGATAATATTTTTCAAAATCCAATTCAACAAACACCTTCTCCTGACAGAGATATTGAAATCGATCTTGATTTACTTTTTGAACAACCCAAAACCGCTTACAATTCTGAACTTCTAACTACTTCTATTGATTCTATAGGAACAACCACTGAAGGAACTCCACAAACAAACCAAAATGATGCAGATCAATTCGAGGGGGAACCACCTACATATACTTCTTCATTGGAACAAACACCAAATCCTCCTCTAAATACCCCATCCCCAAATATCCAAAACAATACCGATGCATCATTTATGGGGGAACCTTCAAACCTATTCCAAGATGAAACTCCCGGAGAAGAACAATGGGATACTGAAATTTCAATTATTATAGCGGAAGAGAATCGCTTAATAAAATGGACCAGAAACCACCCAACTGACCAAATCATCGGAGATCCAAACTCAGGCATCCAAACTAGAGCCGCAACTTCTAATGATTGTTTATTTGGAGCCTTCTTATCAATGACTGAACCCAAAACCATACATTCTGCTCTCAAAGATCCAGACTGGGTAAAAGCTATGCAAGAAGAGCTAGAAGAATTTGAAAGAAATGACGTATGGAATCTTGTCCCTACCCCACCCGATGTTTCTGTTATAGGTTCAAGATGGGTATTCAGAAACAAAACTGACGATCAAGGAATCGTTTGTCGAAACAAGGCACGTCTCGTAGTCAAAGGATATTCACAACAAGAAGGAATCGACTACGATGAAACATATGCTCCAGTTGCCAGAATTGAAGCAATTCGCATCTTTCTTGCATATGCTGCACATAAGAACTTCAAAGTATTCCAAATGGATGTTAAGTGTGCATTCCTACATGGAGAGTTAGATCGCGATGTATACATCCAACAACCACCAGGTTTCGAAGATCCCATATTTCCTGATCACAGCTTCAAATTGCAGAAAGCTGTCTACGGCTTGAAACAAGCACCCCGAGCCTGGTATGCCACATTGACAACCTTTCTCGAAGAATCAGGTTTTAAAAGAGGTTCAATCGATCAAACCCTCTTTCGTAAAATCTATAATAAACATCTTTTAATCGTAAAAATATATGTTGATGACATTATTTTCGGTTCTACTGATGAATCTTTGAGTATTAAGTTTGCAGATCTAATGAAGAGCAAATTTGAAATGAGCATGATTGGGGAGATGACTACTTTTCTCGGACTTCAAATCAAACAGTCAACTGATGACATTTTCATCAACCAAGAGAATTATGTCAAAAACCTACTCACTCGCTTTTCAATGGACAAATCCAATACCGCAAAAACCCCAATGGCTTTTGGATACAAAATCGATGCAGACTTAAATGGCAAACCTGTTGATCAGAAAAGATATCGTGGAATGATCGGATCACTCTTATACCTCACTGCCAGCAGACCTGACATCATGTTTTCTACATGTGTCTGTGCCAGATACCAAGCAAATCCTATGGAATCCCATGTAGTTGCTGTGAAACGCATCTTCAAATACCTAAAAGGCACTCCCAAACTTGGCCTTTGGTATCCAGCTAAATCCGATTTTCAGTTGAACGCTTTCACCGACTCAGACTATGGAGGATGCAAGTTAGATAGAAAGAGTACATCTGGTAGCTGTCAATTCCTAGGAGGTAGACTAGTGAGTTGGACTTCAAAGAAACAGACTTGTGTATCCACATCAACATCAGAAGCTGAATACGTCGCTGCCGCCAGCTGTTGTTCGCAAGTCATATGGATGCAAACTCAACTGCGAGACTATGGCTTCAAAATTTCACAAATTCCCATATTTTGTGACTCAACCAGTGCAATTGCCATTTCTCACAATCCCGTTCACCATTCCATGACAAAGCACATCGATATTCGATATCATTTCATCAAAGACAACATTCAAAAGGGTCATATCGAATTGCACTTCATCAACACCGAAGATCAAATTGCCGATGTCTTCACTAAGGCTCTCGATGAAACAAAGTTTCAATACTTCCTAGGCCGTCTAGGAATGTTAAATCCAGATAACATCCATCCTTAAACTTTTACTTTTTGTTTGTACATAAGTGTGTTTACTTTCATTCAAAAGGAAAATTAAAAAACAATTGAAAATTGCTTTCCTTTCAAAAATACCAAAAACATTCAAATAACCAATATTTCCAAAAACATTCAGAAAAACAAATCTTCAAAAAAAAAAAATTAATAAAAGACTTGCCATAATAAGCTTTTATAGAACCTTGTGATTAATCTTCTCTTGACTTAATTTTCAGATGCTTATGCTCGATGAAGATTTTAAGTCATATTGATTCTCAATTGGAGTGAAGGTTCAAATATCCTACTTTTCATAATGTATATAACTTTATTTCCTTCGATTTTATTTCATTATTGACGATTTTAAACAATCAAGGGACATAAGGTTAGGAGGTTTAGATGAAAACAAAAACCCATGTGAGAATTTGTGCCTCGTCGATCTAAATCATTGTGGAAATCATTTCTTGTGGGCTTAGGTGTGTCACTATTGCTTATAAGGTATACCCAATTATACCTTGTCACGGTCTCATTTTTGCTTAGATATCAAAATGACCAGGGACGATACATTCATTTCTTACATACTAGACAAACTGTCTTTTATGCCACCTATCCCTACCTAGATAAAAGCCAACCAAAAATGAAGACTTGCGATCCCATGATCCATCAAGCAAACAACGACATATCCTTACAAGAAAACCAAAGGAGAAACAAATATCTATCAACATCTAATCCTCAAAGACAAATCAACAAGAAAACAAATGGATTCAATAAAGATATACCAAACAAAACAAAAAGAAAATTATTCTATATTTGGTATTTTCAAACAAACTTTCAACCAAATGGTTATTTCAAAACAAAAATCATAAAATCCCGCGATTTGTTTTAACCATTTTTCACAAAAGAAGATATCTCAATCACTCAAGTCAAATACTCTTAAAAAGGTCTCAAATGTAGCAAATTCACAATGCTAAAACAAAATATATTTTTACAATAAATCGATATTGATCAACAAACAGGATACTATCAAAGAAGAAGCTGCAACAACAAGGGATTTCCCGGGATACTGTAGCCTTCATCACTGAAGAATCTTAGTTGCAAACTGCACTATGAAAATTGCTAAACCCCTCTACATGTATTTCCCGACGGAGAGAGAGTGAACTTTAATGACATGAATGAAGAAACCCGCTGAGTAATGCCGAAACCAGTCTTATGTGATTGATTATCTAATAATGAGACTAAGTGACTTTACAGGAAAAACATAGCTGAACACCTCCAATATGAGTGTGAGTCGTCAGAGAGAGATATCACTCATTTTTAGTGATCATTAACTTGTTCTGCTGCCAGAACAACCAAACACCCAAGTGAAGTGTGAGCTATACCTATGAGCGTTCATCTGAATCGACCTGTTAGACCACTTGTCGTCATTAATAATGCTATAAAATCTAAGGAAATTTCTTTAGATACATATATGACTACCCTTTGATAACCGAACCCGAGACTTTGATTCGGAAACAAATTTCTGAAAATCTTTTACATAAGATATGTTAAACCAAGTCACAAACTTTCAAAACGATTACAATGGTTTTATATATATCTTCTCATTGACAAAACTTTTATCCCAAATCTTCAAGATTAAAACTGTTAATGTGATTATATCTATCCTTATTTCATCAATGATCACATAGGGGGAAATTGTTGAAAATGTTTTTATATGTGATCATCACTGAAATAAGACGAATTGGTTTTATATTATCTAACAAATATTATCAGTTATTTCAGGTTGCGTGGATTCGTGCTTAATTATGAAATAGAAAAATATGCAAAAGACGAAATACGCAAAGACGGAAAAATAGACGCAATATTTGGTCGTTTGAAGACAAAACAAATCAAGACTAAAATCGTCAAGAATTTAAAAACCTCAAGGGTCAAAAATGGAAATTCAATTCACAATTGGATATATATATATATATATATATATATATATATATATATAAGTGTTCGTATATATATATATATATATATATATATATATATATATATATATATGTTATTTTGTATATATATATATATATATATATATGTATATTGTATATATTGTATATATATATATATATATATGTATGTATATTGTATATATTGTATATATATATATATATATATATATATATATATATATATACATGAATCATGCATATATATATATATTGGAAAGAAATCTTCACAAAAGCAAAAGTACCAAACATCATGTGTGCTTCCAACCTTTACAATCAATCACTTCATTACTTTTCCTTAAACAAACAAGAGTTGCTTGATTCCTTTGCATATATATAGATGCATGTTTACATGAGTTTTTGTGTGTGTTTTGTGTTTCCTTGTAATATATCTCCTATTACTCTCTCATCTCCAGAAGAATAAACACATAGCCAACCTCAAAATACTCTCCAAACACCCTCCAAATACCCTCCTTAAACCTCCTCCAAAAACCCTTTCAAATCACCACAACTATCACCACCTTGCTGTTTTTCGACATCAGAATTTGCAAGTTAAGAAAAAATTCACCGAGCACAACTCAAGAAGAATCTACGGGAGAGATTTTCAGCGCAGATTATTCAAGACCTTACCTACATCCAGGAATTTTCCTCGATTTTTTTGACCACTGCAAACCCCAGAGAGACGCGAGAGAGAATTGGCTATCCAGAGAGATTTACTACGAAAATCTATATTCATAACCACCCAAAGCTCTTTCAACATCACCCTTTTTGTTACATTATACCACCAAAACTACAACCTTATTCCACCTTCTACCACCCTCCAAATACCCACTTCAACCTCATCAAATCACCTTAAAAAAATCCATACCCACATACAAAAAACATTACCCGTGTATTTTGTATCGTTTTGTAAACAATTCATTGTTACATAAAAAGAACTTATTGTTACTTACCGGATTGAACTTTGAACAAATAGAGACACAGTCTATTAAGATCCAGTCCAACCCTAAGCCTGTTAGTCATTTATTTGACTAACAACTTGACAAAACAGTCGTTCCACAAGTCCCGTTCTAACACCACCTACTATATATATATATATTTATATATATTTATATATTTTATTAACGCTTTATGTCATTTAAATACTGTCATTTATTTCATTTATAGCTTTCAGTCATTTATAGCTTTCCAGTATTTATTTATTCCGCACTTCTTATCTTTCCGCATCTAATCTCATTAAATATATATATCTGTCACCCAGTAACTGGTAACCGAGCCTTTTATTCGTGGTAATCAGATTGTTATATATTTCTAACATAAATATTAAGCGCAATAACTCCCCGGCAACGGCGCCAAAATTTGACGAGCGGTCGTTGTCGCGTCAAAAATAAACCTTATTTCCACTAATCTAGCGAGTGGTAAGTAAGGGTCGGATCCAGAAGAGCTTATGGTTAATAGTATAGTTACTATTTTGATTTAACGATAAAGAAATAATGATTAATTTGAGATTTATAAATATGATGACAAACAAAAAATATATGATTTTAATTCAATTAAAAAAAATGATCGCTTCCGGTTTCAGAATTAATAATTATATGAATTAGAAATGAGTGTTATTAATTTTTCATAGTCGATTCAATTAAAGTCTAAGTCCAAAATAGAAAATAAGTGTAACCGCACCCTCCGTCCTACACACCGCTATTGGATGATTTGGCACGGTGGGGAGATCACTTAAAATTATTTTAAACTTGGAATAATTAATTGATAAATAAATAAAATAAGTGTAACGATTTTATAATTTTAAAAACATAAACAAAATCCACAAATAATATTCAACAAATTCAAATGTTCACACCCAAAAATAATACAATAAGTAAGAATTAAAACCTACTCCCGGTTGCGATCACGAGAGGATTTAGCCGCACATTGTAGACTTATACAAACTCATATTTGTATTCTTGAATTCTTGATGTCTTGATTTTGAATCTTGAAAAGTCTTGAATCTTTGATGGCTTGAATTCTTTGGAAAAAGAAAAGGATTTGGAAGACTAAAATTCTTCCAAAAAAATATAGAAATTTCCTAAAGAAAGTGGTGGTATGAAAATAGGTTGGTATAAGAGGTATATGAAGTATGTAAGAGTGTATGAGTGTGTAAGAGAGTGTGTAAGAATGTAAGAGGTGTGTTTGAAATGGTGATTTTGAGGTGGTATTTATAGTGAATTTTTGGAAAATTAAATATAAAAAAGAATGAAATAAAGCTAGGAATATTAAGCTTTTAGATTGGATCTAAGATCCAATCTAAATCTTATGAAAAAGAATTCAAAAGAATTAAAAAGATGGAATTATTTGGATCTAGGAATATTAAGCTTTTAGATTGGCTCGGCTGGCTCCGGCTGAGCTCGGCTTCGGCTTGGCTTGGCTTGGCTTGGCTGGGGCCTTTTATTTACTTTTTTATTTTTTTTTAAATTAAATAAATTCAATTTAATTACTATAAATTAATTAGAAAATAATTAATTATTTCCCACTAATTTATTTTTATTAAACCTCATTAATTAATTTAAATTCTTTTTATTTTTATTTTTAAAAACATGATTTTTATATATTATTTTTATTTTGATTATATTAAAAATACATTTAATTAAATTAAATTATTTAGAAAATAATAAAATTATTATTTCCTAAATGAATCATTTTAATTAAATTATAATTATTTTAAAAATACAATTTTTTATTTTTTTATTTTGTTTTCTCGTCTTTCCAAACCCGAACATCTTCAATTCTTTTGTTTTCAATCTTGATTTCTCTTCGTGTAATTCCTTGAACTTCTTTTTGCATCTTTTTGTACCATTTTCATCATATTTACCATCTACAAACATAATTCAAATACATGTCAAAGTAGCACAATTCTTAGATAAAATCGGTTATTTTACATAAATTATAGTATATTAAGCGTGGTGTAAAATATACCGATCACATGTTTACTCTTACCATAACTCGCACAATCTTTACTATCAAGGCGGCATATTCCCACAATTATTTTTTCGGTGCTTTTTTCAACTTTCGTTTACTTTTCTATTTTCTCTCTGTATAGTCATTAGTCAATTCTCCCATTTTTTACAAGCCAGGCTGAATTGCATTGCTTTATTATCAATCTTATGCTGCTTCACTTGAGTAAAAGCCCTTCTTATGGAAAAATCTTTTATCAAGTATTTAAATAACCATACCAATGATATTTATTTCCAGTAAGCATACAATACAGGCAATACTTATTCGAGCAGGCAATACTTATTCGAGAAGGCAATCCAGAGTAAACCTAGACTCTAAAGATGAAGCCTCACCAAATTCAGTGAATATACTACAAATTGAATATTAAGCATTCGCACATGACATTACAATGTACACAATCAAACAAATGCATTATTATCAAATGATTTAATGTATAAAAAAGCTGCGTAACGATATTCAAAAAGTAAATGTAATAAAATCTGTTGAGTATATGAAGTCTTGTCGAACACGGAGCCCTTAGGATCCACATGGAGCACTTGGAGTTGGAGTGGAGCATCAGGAACAAGAATGAAGCATCAAAGATGTATCACTTTGGAATCTTAATATGCCACCAAGTAAGAAGAAAGTACATGAAGTGGCAGGATATGCCACTTAATGACACCAAATGTGCCAATGGAATATTAATGGTACCAATACTATTTCTCTGAAGGATGAAGGTTCTAGAAGTGACCACATGACATTCCATGATTTGTTGGAAATTATGGCATCTCCTAAATGGACTAATTATAGACGGGCCCGACCCACCAGAATTAGGGTTTCCCATGGTTATATATATATATATATATATATATATATATATATATATATATATATATATATATATATATATTCTCATATCCCCATCATTATAAATTGCTAGATTTCTATGAGAGCTCAAAGTGAGATACAATTTTGAGTGCTTTTAATAGTTTCAGAGAGTTAATAAAATCTTCTCTCTCTCTCTATCTGTCGCTATCTCTCTCTCTCTCTCTCTCTCTCTCTCTCTCTTTCTCTCTCTCTCTAAAGTGTTTGACTTGCTTTTGTTGTGACCCAACAAACTGGTATCAGAGCTATGGTAGAAGACGGGAGAGTTAAGTTCGACAAGTTCAATGGAAAATATTTCAGTTTCTGGATGATGAAAATTGAAGAGTACCTCTACCGGAAGAATTTAAATGAACCTTTTTCATAAGATAAGTCGTTCCTTATGAAGTAGGAGGATTGGAAGTAGTTAGATCGGCACGCACTTGTGTTTCTCATTGTTAAATAATGTTTCTTAAAACATTGTCAGTGAGTGGACAATTAACTTATGGGTTGGTCAAAGAACTATCTAACATGTACGAGAAAGCTTTAGCATTGCATAAGGAACACTTGATTTGTAATTGGTAAATCCGAAGATGAAGGAAGGTGGCTCACAGACTTATAATGTGAATGAATTTAATTCAATCCTGTCAAGGTTGGCATCAGTTGAGATTAAATTTGAAGATGAAATCCTAGCATTTCTACTATTATCATCATTACCCGAAAGTTGGTCAGGAATAGTGACGATAGTCAGCAGCTTAGCTGGAGGTGCCAAGCTGACCTTCGAAGGCATATGCGACTTAATCCTTGGCGAGGATGTGCATAAATGAAGTGATGGAGAATCCTATAACAGTCTTCTTAGTAATGAGGAAAGAGGAACGAAGTCCAACAAAGGGAGTGGGGGTAAATGAAGATCAAAGTCAAGGTAGAGAGGTGTATCGAAAAACAGGAAGGACATCATCTATAGGAACTGTGGTAGGGGTGTCAAACCCTACAAATAGTAGTGGTACAATGGACTCCAAATACACTACTTTAATGCACTAAAAAGTAGTACAAGTCAAGCAGGGCCGAACCACAGAGACACGGTGTAACGCCTGGTTCCCGGTACACATTTAATTATAATATATTCACTTATGTAGAGCTACTCGACGAGTTGGTAACCCCAAACTCGTCGAGTAGAAACCAGAATGGACGCAGGCTTTTAAGTCACCTACTCGACGAGTAGGGCTGCCAGGATGAAACGCTAATTTCGGGGTTTTGCACCCTATTTAAGCATCCTAATCCCTACTTGCTGGCCTCATTTCCAGCGTCCAAGTCCCAAACCCTAGTTTCAGAAACCCTAAAGACATTGTGAGGTTGTGAGCCATTTTTAAGTGATACTTTGTGTGTTTTGAAGCTTGTGGAAGGAGAAGAGGCTATAGGATTCAAGGAGAACATAGTAGACCCAGAGACTTCCGTTCACCCTCATCATTTTATGGTAATCAAGTCTCTAAGTTGCTTAGTAGTTTCTTAGATCTCCTTATTTTCACTTTATTGGGTTTTTGGTCCAAGAAGCTTGATCCTTGGGATATGGACGTCCCAAGTGAGTACACCTTCAGATCTTGGATGATAGAGGGCTATTATGGCATAAATGTGAAAACTTTATGCCGTTATAGCCCCCATGAAAGCTCTAAGATGTCATCTTGGCCTTTTAAGCCCCAAAATGCCATGCATGGAGGAAAAGGCAGAAGCTTTACGTGTTTAAATGATGTCTAAGGCCTAGATCTCTGTTTATATGCTTTAGTTTGGAGTATGGATGACTTGTGAACCAAGATCTAAGTTCTAGAGAGTTAGGGTTTGAGCCAAACCTGTCAAATGAGGGTATTAACGGGTAAAGTTGGAAACTTTACCCTTAAATGGACGTTTTCAGTGTGTATGAAAAGCAAGAAGTTTAGATATGAAGTGTAGGGGCTTAATCCGTTAAGATGGCTCAAACAGACAGAGGAACTCGTCGAGTCCATAGAGGAACTCGACAAGTTGAGACAAGTTTTCCCAATTCTGGATATGGTGGAACTCGACGAGTCTGAGGATGACTCGACGAGTTGACTCGATTAATCGCGACTATGAGTAGTCAGGGAACTTGGCGAGTCAGGGGGGATGACTCGACGAGTTGGATCGTGATTTTAGGGTTTTGATTTATGGAACTCGACAAGTTGATGGGTCAACTTAGCGAGTTGAGTCAACAAGAATGTTGACTTTGACCAGGGGTAAAATGGTCATTTTACCCTAATAAGGATTATTGGATTTTGACTAAGAGTTAATGTGTTAATGATAGCCGAGGAGTCGTTGGAGCAGCCGTCAGAAACCCTAGTTTTAGAAACCCTAAAGCCATTGTGAGCTTGTGAGCTTGTGAGCCATTTCCAGCCTCCGAGTCCCAAACCCTAGTTTCAGAAACCCTAAAGCCATTGTCTAACATCCCGTTTAAAGTAGAATAATAAAATAATATATCTGGAACCCCGAAATGTAGTTTTGTTATTATTTTATAGCCAAAATCAAATAATAATTAGTGGGGTATTGGTTTCGTGGAGCCAAATGTCATGATTTAGAGTTTCGGGGGTTAAAGTGTAATTTCGGGACTTATTTTGCAAAGGATTCTAGAAGTCAAGGGGTGTTTGGTAGAAAGTGAGTTGCTGTTGCTGTCGTTCGTAAGTCAGGTTGCAACTTCTATTCCTTCCCCGTTCTTCTGTTGTGGTGTTGTCACTGGACCAACGTCGCATTCCTCGTTGTTCACATCGGTGGGTTCTCCGACTGTCGCCTTCCTCCGACGGTGTGGCTGCTGCGTCATTCGTGTATGACTTCCGACGTGGGGGGGGGGGGGTGTTAGTTGCAATCCATGTCGCGGTATGAGTTAATGAATATCATTCACATTTGAATTTAGCACGATCAAAATGAATAATATATTAAATTGTATAACATTTACACATGAATATAAAAATGTATTGTTTTTGTCAATGATATCTTCTCATTTTTGCCAACCATTGATTGAAATGTTATTCATTTATTGAGGTATAACCATTCCTGCCAAACATGTGAATACACATAAAAAATGTTAATAAAAATATATTGTTAGTTCATAGCAATATCGATTTATCACATTCTAATTTTTACGTGGTATATTTACTCACGAAGGTATAATCATATGTGAATATTATATGATATATGTTGTTTATATTGTATATTCACATTTGATATTACATGGTATATTCACGTGTAAATATTACATAGTATATTCATATATGAATATCATATGGTAGATTCACTTGTGAATATTATATGGTATATTTACTTGTGAATATTACACATTATAATCACATCTAAATATTGCATGATATATTCATTCATGAATATTACATAGCATATTCTCATCCGAATATTATATAGTATATCTACTTGTGAATATGACACAAAAATTCATATTTAAATATTAGACGATGCATTCACTTGTGAATATTACATAGTATATTTACTTATGAATAATAGTTGGTATATTCACTTATGAATATTAGATGGTATCTGCATATGTGTTAATATTACATAGTATTACATGGTATATCACATGTGAATATTACATAGTATATTAACTTATGAATATTAGATGGTATCTGTATATATGAATATTACATAGTATTACATGGTATATCACATGTGAATATTACATAGTATATTCACTTGTAAATATTAAATGCTATATTCACTTATGAATATTATATTGTATATTCATATGTGAATATTACACAATATATTCACATATGAATTTTACAATGTGTATTCACAAATAGATATAATTTTATATGTTATTTACATATGAATAACTTACAGACTTGCATATTTTTTTGTGTTTTAATAATCATATACTTATTAAAGTCCGAAAGCATATTCGTATGTGAATATTACCTGATAATTTAGTTTATGCATTTCATCAAACAGTTGGAGTGCATACAAGTTAGCTCTTTATAAAAATGTTAAAATTGTGATACTTTGACTATCTAAAATTACAAAATTGTAGACCGACAGAGAATTATATGAAATTTTTCAAAAAGAAAAATGATTTCATGTTTTCTAACCTTAATTTCAAAGTTTTGTTTGATGATCGATGTTGAACTAATGATATGAAGTGGATCTGTTGTTGATTATTGATGATGTTGATCTAATGACGTTGGGAGTATAATTAATTGCAAATGTTGAAAATATGCTCGTATTCAAACAGAAATGAAGGTTGGATTGAAACAACCAAAAACGAATTTTTGTTGTCTACTGTTAAATGACGTTAATACATGTGTTATTGATGAAGATTGATGATTGATTAATGTTGGATGATGTTGATCGATAGTTTAATTGAAAATATATGGATGGTTGTTGAAGATTGAAGAAATATTGATGATAAACGATCGATTATGAATGAATTTGAATTCTTATCTAATTATCCACAGTTACGTATCTGTCATTAAATGTTTAATCTTATATCATATTTACAAGTTTGTCACCGTGTCTATTATGCTTAGATGCTAATTAAATGATTGGATGAGAATGATTCCTCCATTCTCAACCTTTTTTTTTTCTCAATTCAACCTTCGTGTTTATATATATATATATATATATATATATATATATATATATATATATATATATATATATATATATATATATATATATATGATCAAATAAGAACGCCTAAAAGGTTGAGAACGCGAGAACAATTGTAGACCAATCAATATATAAGGGCATATTAGTAATTTTTATTTTAATTAAATTATATAAAATTAGAAACCGGTTTCCTTAAATTTCGGGATTACGATCGTTTCCAAAAAAAATATATATTTTATTAGTAAGATATTTAAAAAAAATTCACTACAAACAAATTGTCATTTAGTGGCATACATTTTTAATAACATATGTTTGATGTGTCACTATATCATGTTTTTAGTGTCATATTTTATGTGTCACTATAAATATTAACGAATTTAGTGGCACTTAATATTTTTGTATCGCTAATATTCAGAACTACTTGTGGCATAATGTTTTAAAATGCCACTAAAAGTTATATTTAATTAAAAATATCGGATATTATATGTATTATAGAAATAAAATTAAATTACAATAGTATTCCGAATTTTTACCGAAATACCAACTTTCACAAGTATATTGGACTTCTTCCACCTATGCTATTGTATTTCAGATATTATATATTGAATTAATTCAATTTAGACTTGAATCCATTTAAGTTAACTTCAATTCCATTATAGCATATTATCTAACCTCATAATTTTATCACTTTCCCTCTAGGTCTACCAATACACACTAATAGAATAAGACCTGAACCCATCTAACAAGGAATATTTGAGTGTACGATCACCACTGTCCTTTCATGGCCGCTGCACCATCAAGTCGTCGTCGTCGTCGTCCAGGTCGCCATCTCCCTACGTTACCGTAATTTCTTTTAGATGTAGTAACGAGGAAGGTTTGTATCACAGAGTGAATGTAAACGTAATTTCTTACTGTTGAGTGAGCAACCTATAGGAAAATATTAACCGATTACTGATTTGCAATGAAAAGAGGTCAATATCCCCTGAAATCATGTCCGACAGTCTATTGGTACATTATAATCGGATTTCCACCATTATTAGGGTTATTGTTTCGATTATATTATACATGATTTGTGCATTATGTAATTAAAGTTGTAATCGATGAAATTAATTTAACAAATTGTGGATTATGGATCTGAATACTATTTATTACAGGAACTGTTCGATTTCATATCATTGAATCTAGCATTTTTCATATTAATAAAATCAAAAACAAACCCCATTGCTCCAAAAGGAAAAATAGGGTTCATTTAATTTCACTTAGATGGAGAAGCGCTGATAAACAAAAAAGTTTTGTTTGCTGCCATTCTCTACTATCATTCCCGACGATGTAAGATTATATGTCTTCATTTCTTCAATCGATTGATTTTCTGAACTTTTATATGAGAATCATGAACAATCAGACATCCATCTGCATCACAGTATATAAGTAGTGCCTAATTTCAATATGACCTTAAAAATTTTCGTCTTAAATGCTGATTTATATTTTGATCAATGCATATATTCAACTTGTTTCGACAAATTTCCTTTAGTTATAACTTACATTATGAGCATGAAAAGAGCTTCAAAATACTCATTCACGTCACCATTTGTCAACATCAAGAATTTTCTCTGTATCATTCATAAAATTCTTGAAAATTTTAAACTTTTTAAACAACCCAAAAACCAACATTTGTTTACAAATTGTTTTCAAAATAAGTTTCACATCAGAGAAATCCCAAAATCGTAAAGCAAAAACATGAGGAGGTGCACGATCACGCCTTCGCCTACCCGCGATCCACTGAGCTAGCTGAAACACAATCCAAAACTGTAAGTCCAAAGCTTAGTGAGTTCACCGAAAATACCAATACATAACAAATAGCATAAATATAATAACATCATGTAATGGGTCCACAACTTTACAGACTGGATTACCCATGAGCCTACAACATAAGTCTGGCTTGCCCTACATGCCCACAACTTATGCCTGGCTTGCTCCCTGGCATGATTTGTCAACAGACTGAATTTCGCTAAGCCCTCAATATGAGTCAGGAATACCCTGTCCGACCCTCAGTATGAGTTTGGCTTGCCCTCCCTGGCCCTCAGCTCATATCTGGCATACTCCAGGGTTTGTTGGCTACAACACAAAGCATTACTACCTCAACCCATCCACTCAACATATCAGCAATATCAAGTTATCAAATCAATGGGCTGGCCTTGGTGCTTTCAACCCGAAAGTATAGTGAGGAAGACACACCTCATAATGTCATACCGAACTGAAACCTCTGACTGCTGACTTACCAAAAATCCTAAACTATCACAATAAACAAACACCCAATCAACAATTGGGATACCACTCTTGACTAAGGGCCGAAACATAGGGTAATTCTCCATTTAACCTTTTCCTAATTAGGCCAAGGCCCAAGTCCAAATCATCGATCCAAAAGGACGAACTTACTTCAAGGCCCATGATTGGCCTAATTTTCCAAATTAGGCCCAAACCGCTAATTGGGCCTCACCCAAAGATCATGCCCTCTAATTAGCCCAAAACAAACTTATCCAGATGGCCCATTAGGGCCCAATTGTCAATGCCTAACAGATGGCCCAATACTCGAAGCCTAAAGTAGCTAAACCCAATAGGCTAAGTATGCGAGGAGTACTGAGTTGTATGCTCAACGTACCGACCTTGACCATAAAGCGTGCCGCTGACCACCTACACCCGACATACGCCTTGGTATGCCCAACGTACGTTGTGGCCATGCAAGTCTTCATTAAGCTCTTAATACATTACATCCAGACATCCCAAGTAAGATTTACACTACCAATAAAGTTTCCAACTTTATGGTTATGCACTCCCAATATGTCCTACACTCAAAACCCTAGTTTGTCTTAACCTCTTAAGAGCATTATAACATGCATGCAACCACTAAATGGGACAAGATAGCATTTTTATGACCTAAAACACCCTAAATCATATGAAAGGAGGGATCCTTTGGTCTTAGAGTAGCTCAACTCATCAAGACCAAGAAAAGGGACTGAAGCACACATAAAACTTTCCTTGCAAGATCTTAGGGAAAGTACAAGTAAAGGTAAAAGCTTTTTACCTTCTGGAGCTTCCTAAGGAGATGAAGATCTCAGATCCACAGCTTGAATCCACACCAAGGTTCTTCAAGGAATCTCTTCTTCTTCTTCTTCTCAACACAAAGAACCCTCACACACACTCAAAATCACACACACAAGGCTAGGGTCTTGCAAAATGTCCTAACGATATGGAGGCTGAAAATGTTGGGAGAAATGAGCTATAAGGACACTTATATACCAATGAAACCCTAAATATAAGGGTTTTCATCCAAACATGAGTACGCCCAACGTACTAGGGTATGCCCTAGTACGCTCAGCGTACCCTTATGTATGCTTAGCGTAATCCTCCTGACCAAAATTACAAAATTGCCATTAGGGCATCCCATGGCTACAACCTTCTATTCCCAAGGACTAAAATGAGAAAAATAATAACCAAGGAAGGATTTGAAGATGCATGAAAACCCAGGATGTTACAAGACTCTCCCACTTGATCTAGACTTCGTCCTCGAATTTTGCTGCAACAAATAGCTCCGGGTAATGCTCCCACATCTCAGCCTCTGGCTCCCAGGTCCACTCGGAGCCCCTCCGATGCTGCCATCATACCTTCACCAGAGGTACTTACTTGTTCCTCAAAACCTTCACCTTTCTCTCCAAAATAGTTACGGGCTTCTAAACAATGTTCAGGTGCTGATCAACCTGAATGTCATCTAGTGACATAACCGCATACTCATCTAATACGCACTTCTGCAGCCGTAAAACATGGAAAGTCCTATGGATGTGACTGAGCTCCTCGGGGAGGTTTAATCTGTAAGCAACCTTGCCAACCCTGGCTATAATCCAGAATGCTCTGATATATCGGGGGCCCAACTTCCCCCTCTTCCTGAAGCGAATCACACCTTTCCAAGGTGAGACCTTCAACAACACCATGTCACAGACCTGAAACTCCAACTCAGATTGGCACTGATCGACATAGATTTTCTGCCAACTCTGAAGAGTCTGCAATCTCTGCCTGATCTGTTGAATCATCTCTGTAGTCTGCAGAACCACCTCGGTCCGACCCATGACCCTCTGACCAACCTCACCCCACCAGACTGGGATACGACATCTCCGTCCATTCAAAAGCTCAAAAGGCGGAACACCAATGCTGGCGTGGAAACTGTTGTTGTAGGATAACTCTGCAAGAGGTAGGTAGGAGTCCCAACTCCCACCAAAATCAATAAATCATGCTCAAAACATATCCTCAAGATTCTGAATGATCCACTAACTCTCGTCGTCGGTCTGCGGATGATAAGTTGTGCTGAAATGAAGCCTCGTTCCCAGTTACTTATGAAACTTCTGCCAAAAACGGGAGGTGAACCGAGTATCACGGTCTGAAACAATGGAGACCAAAACCCCATGACGAGCAACGATCTCGCGAATATACACATCGGCTAACTTCTCGGCCGACAAGCTCTCCCGAATCGCCATAAGATGGGCACTCTTGGTCAATCGATCCGCAATGACCTAAAATAGCATCAAAACCCTTTTCCGTCTTCGGCAACTTGGTGATGAAATCCATCGATATCTGCTCCCATTTCTACATGGGGAGCTCCATAGGATGCAACTTGCCATTGTTAACATCCCCCTCTGACACGTATGACAATATTGTCCTCTTTGGGCTCCCAACGCGAAAGCTTCCTAGGGGTCACCCATCCCTGGATTGCTCTCGCCCGGTCACACTTAACTGCAGAGTTCTTATGGGATCTGCTCCCTTCACGACTTTAAAACGCGTTGTGTCAGAGAAGGTATCCACACCCCCTTATAAGGAAATGTTTCGTTCTCCTTCCAAGCCGATGTGGGATCGGATGCAACCCTCCTTCACCCCGCCCCCCATTATAGGGTTCGACATCCCCGTCGAACACATCAACCCGTGCCCCAACTCTGATACAAACTTGTAACATCCATAAAAATTCATAAAATTTTAAACATTTCAAAAAAACCATTTTTCTAAATAAGTTTTTTACAAAAACCATCGTTCCCAAAATGTTATTTAAAAATCAGAATTGCTTTCAACATAGTTTTCAAAACATTCACATTATCAGAGTTTCCTAGAAATCATAAGTACAAAACGCGAGGATGTGTATGGTCACGCCTTCACCTTGGCATGATCCACCAAAGTACCTGAAACCATAAACCAAAACTGTAAGAACGAAGCTTCGTGAGCTCCCCCAAAATATCAATCACACAACCGCTCACATATATAAAATAACAGCATGCAATGGGTCCACAACTAAAAGACTGGATTACCCCTGAGCCAACAATATTAGTCTGGCTTGCCTATCGGGCCTAAGCCCACAACATATGTATGACTTGCCTATCTTATGTCTAGCTTGTTCCCTGTAGGGATCAGTCAATGAACTGAAATATCAATGTTCAGCCCTTAGTACAAGTCTGACATACCGATCGGTCCTCAACTCGTATCTGGAATGTTGTTGAGCCCTCAGTATGAGTCTGGCATGCCCCGCCCGACCCTCAACTCTTGTCTGGAATGCTACTGAGCCCTCAGTGTGAGTCTAGCATGCCCCACCCGGCCCTCAGCTCATATATGGAATGCTCAAGGGTTTGTTGGCTACAGCACAAAACAATACAACCTCAACCCAGCCCAACATGTCAACATATAATAGACATCAACATATATAGATAATCATGCAGCCAGAAACACGGGTAGTCCTACAGATCTACCAGGCTATCGTATCGGTAACTAACATATCATCCATATCCATTCCATACTCATCATATCAGCAAATAAAAGGATATCAAACCAATGGGCCAGCCTTGCTGCCTTCGACCCAAAAGTACAATGAGGAAAACTCACTTCACAAAGTCGAACCACATTGAAAACCTCCGACTGCTGGCTCAAGAAAATACTGAACTATCACTTAGGGTAAATGTCCATTTTACCCTTTACCTAATTGGGCCAAGACCTAAGCCCAATTCTTGATCCAAAATGCCTAAATTTCCTCAAGGCCCATAACTGGCCTAATTTTGCAAATTGGACCCAAACTCCTTATTGGGCCTGCTCCTCATGTCCAATTCTCTAATTAGCCCAAAACACACCTTCTCGGATAGTCCATTAGGGGCCCAAGAATTTAAGCCTAAAGGATGGCCCAAAACATGAAGCCCAAAAGCGAAAACCCAACAGATGGCATACGTTGGGTGTACCCCGAAGGTACACATGGCGTACGCAATCCTCGCATTGAACGCATACGGGGACGCTGAGCAAGTATGCGGGGCGTACCCTTGCAGAGCCCAAAACCTTGTAAGGTGCTTAATGGCTTACGCACTTAAGCCGAAACTTCATATTCATGGTTCCAAAGTACTCCCAAATCATAAAGTCTCAAACTTTAAGACTTTAGACATACAAAAAGTCGTTAATACAAGTTCTTAATCCATTAAGACCTCCCACAAGGAACATGGAGCCAAAGTAGCTAAAGGGACCTCATTTTTATGTCTTAGAACCCATCCTAGGGTCTGAAAAGACAGCCCAAAACGTCCAAAACGAAGCATGCATAATAATGGGACTTTTGGGACAAAGGAACACCATAAAGCTACAAAGATGAGATCCAAGGAAACCAAGCATAAATGTGGCAACTTTTTACCTTTTGGAGCTTCTTAATGAAGTGATGATCCAAGATCTACTAGCTTTCTTCAATCTCTAATCACCTTGATGCAACTCCTCCTTCTTCGAACCCACAAGGAACACACTCCTAGCTTAAAACACACACTTATGCTGTTAGAGTTTGCCAAAAATGACTCAAGGAAGTGAACGATCATGCCTTCTCCTTCCCGTGATCCACTGAGGTACCTGAAAAACAATCAAAAACTGTAAGCCCAAAGCTTAGTGAGTTCCCCCAAAATACCAATACATAACAAATAGCACAAATATAATATATGTATTGGTTCCACGGCTTTACAGACTGGATTACCCATGAGCCCATAACATAAGTATGGCTTGCCCCACGGGCCCACAGCTTATGTCTGGCTTGCTCCCTGGCCTGATCAATCAATAGATTGAATACCACTAAGCCCTCAGTACGAGTCTGGCATGCCATGCCCGACCCTCAGCTCGTATCTGGAATGCTCATGAGTCTTTAGTATGAGTTTGGCATGCCCTCCCTGGCCCTCGGAACATATTTGGCATATCCCATGGTTTGTTGGCTACAACACAAAGTAGTACTACCTCAACCTATCCATAAAATATGTCGACATATAACAGATAAAATCATAAACAGATAAACATGCAATTCACAGGTAGTCCTATAGATCTACCAGACTATCATATCAAGACTAGCATGCATATCTATATCATACTCAGCATATCAACAATATCAGGTAATCAAACCAATGGGCCGACCTTGGTGCCTTCGACCTGAAAGTACAGTAAGGAAGAATCACCTCACAATGTCGTACTGAACTGAAACCTCCGACTGCTAACTCACCAAAAATCCTGAGCTATCACAATAAACAAACATGTAACGTTCATAAAATTTTGAAAATTTTAAAACTTTTACATAAATCCAAAAACCATCATCGTGTACATATGGTTTTTTGAAAATAAGTTTCACATCATAGTTTTCCCAGAAATCATAACACAAAATACGAGGAGGAGCACGATCAAGCCTTCGCCTTCCCGCGATCATCTGAGGTACCTGAAACATAATAAAAAACTGTAAGCCCAGAGCTTAGTGAGTCTTCCCCAAATACCACCACATAAACATAATAGACAACATCATACATAAACGAGCCTTCAGCCTGACTGGACCGCTTCGTAGAGCCTTCAGCTTATCTGGACCGCTCCCGAGCCTTCGGCATGACTGGACCGCCTATCAGGGCCTACAGTCTATCTGGACTGCTCACCGGGCCTTCAGCCTGACTGGACCGCCTTGCAAGCCTTCAGTCTATTCGGGCCGCCGTGGGTCTGTTGGCCTTCAGCACAAAGTAGGACCGCCTCAACCCAACCACACACACACATGTCGACATATATATAACTCATAAATACATAATCAGTCAACAAGCAAGCACAAATCATACAGATCAATAACATCATCCTATCTACCACTATTCAGATCTAACAGATCATAATAGGATAGCAACATCCTATCTACCATGATACCGATATAACAGATCATAACGGCACTCAATCATAAGATAAACCAGGATAACAATCCAAAAGGGTCCGCATTGGTGCCTTCGACCCAGAAGTACAGTGAGGAAAACCCAGCTCACAAGTCGTGCTGAACCGGTAAAATCCAACTCCAAAACTTAGCTTTGGACTTAAATGCCTACAACCACCATGTGACCATTTCTAT
Organism: Lactuca virosa; assembly: GCF_052849685.1. Classification (NCBI taxonomy): domain Eukaryota; kingdom Viridiplantae; phylum Streptophyta; class Magnoliopsida; order Asterales; family Asteraceae; genus Lactuca; species Lactuca virosa. The sequence continues at coordinate 89,975,380 of NC_136428.1, read as the reverse complement.
CAAACCCCGAAATACCCAAAATACCCTCAAAGTCAAACTTGGTCGACCATGGTCAAATTCAAAATCAACAGTCAAGGTCAACAGTCCATTTTGACCCAACTCGTCCAGTTCCTATAATATCCAGAGAAGCGGGAAAACCCTAGCCAACTCGTCGAGTTGGCTGGACAACTCGTCGAGTTTTCCTAGCTTAACACATTCAGTCCTTTTTGATCAAGTCTAATACCTTAAAACATAGATCTGATAGCCAAGAGGTGGAAAACCACGTAAAGTTGCTAACTTTACGTCCATGCATGACACAAAGAGGCTCCAGGACTCAAGAAAGTCTTAATAAGGGACGTAACGCATGAAAGAGGCCTAGAAATCGATAAAGCTTGCAAATTTAAGTCCAAAAAGGCCACAAAATGTCTTGATCTGAAGTGATAACTTCATGAAATGCTCAACCCATGAACAATCCCAAAAATGAGCCAAATATGACAATAAACTTCCAAGAAGGAGATTTAGGCAATAGATAAGCAAGGTTTCGAATTTATACCTCAAAATGACTGCAAGAAAAGAGTAGATTTTGGATATATAGCCTTCCTTTGAATGAAACTACTTCAAACTTCAAGCTCCTTCAAAAGAACACCAAGAAATCACTCTTCAAGCTCACACACACACACAAATATGGGAGAGGATGCACGAACTAGGGTTTTCTGGACAAACGAGACTGATAAGGAGGACACCCAAAGGGTATAAGGCCTTTAAATAAGGTGCAACACCCTAAAAATTAGGGCTTCTTAATCAGCCACCAACTTGTCGAGTTTTTCATCACCAACTCGTCGAGATGGTCCAAAAATATACGCGACCCAAAAGCCTTCAAAACTTCGAGTTGAGCCCATCAACTCGATGAGTTCCAAGGGGAATTTGTCTTTTAAGGAATAAATCTCATACCTGGAAGTCGAGATCTTACAACTCTCCCCCACTTGAAGTAGGCTTCGTCCTTGAAGCCTGTTGCGAGGAATAAATCCGGATAGTGCTCCTGCATCTCAGCCTCCGGCTCCCAGGTCCACACAGATCCCCTTTGATGTTGCCACTGTACCTTTACCAAAAGTACCTACTTGCTATGCAGAGCCTTTACCTTCCTTTCCAGAACTGCTACCGGCCTCTCGACATAATTCAGCTGCTCGTCAACCTGAATATCATCCAGTGATATAATGATATCATTGCATCCTCGTCCAAAATGCACTTTCGCAGCTGCGAAACGTGGAAAGTGCTATGAATATGACTGAGATCCTCGGGAATATCCAATCTATAAGTAACCTTGCCAACCCTGGAAATAACCTGAAATGGTCCAATATATCAGGGACCCAACTTCTCCTCTTCCTGAAGCAGATCACACCTTTCCAAGGTGAGACCGTCAGTAACACCATGTCACCGACCTGAAACTCCAACTCAGATCGACATCAGTCGGCATAGCTCTTCTGCCGACTCTGAGCAGTCTATAATCTCTGTCTAATCTGCTGAATCATCTCTGTAGTGTGTAGAATCACCTCGGTCCGACCCATGACCCTATGACTAACCTCCTCCCAACAGACTGGGGTACGACATCTTCGCTCATACAAAACCTCAAAAGGCGGGGCACCAATACTGGAGTGCAAACTGTTGTTGTAGGAGAACTCTGTAAGAAGTAGGTAGGAGTCCCAGCTCCCACCAAAATCAATAACGCAGACTCACAACATATCCTTGAGAGTCTGAATGTTCCGATCGCTCTGGCCATCGGTCTGTAGATGATAAGATGTGTTGAAATGCAGCCCCGTGTCCAATTCGTCATGGAACTTCTGCTAGAAACGGGAGGTGAACTGAACATCATGGTATGAAACAATAGAGACCGTAACCCCATGGCGAGCAACGATATCGTGAATATATACATCAGCCAACTTCTCGGCCGACGAGCTCTCCTAAATTGCTAGAAAATGAGCACTCTTGGTCAATCGATCCACGATGACCCAAATAGCATCGAAACCCTTTACCTTCTTCGGCAATTTAGTGATAAAGTCCATCGAAATCTGCTCCCATTTCCACATGGGAACCTCTAGAGGCTGCAGCTTGCCATGCGGCCTCGGATGCTTGGCCTTGACCATCCTACAGGTCAAGCACCTCTCGACATACCAAACAATCTCCCTCTTCATACACGACCACCAATAACTCAGTCTCAGATCTCGATACATCTTGGAGGCCCCCAGGTGAATCAAAAAGCAAGACTTATGAGTCTCTGCCAGCACGATCTGTCTGACCCCATTTGACACAGGAACCCACACTTGACCATAACAGTTCAACAACCCATGTTTATCCGACACAAATCTGGTGATCTCACCCCTGATCCTCTCAATTTTCCAATTCTCCTCTCGAGCACCCTTAGTCTGAGCCTCCCTAATAAACCCACAAGTGGAGAATCCATGATATCCTCATACATTCCATCTCAACAGAAGTTACAGTCGACTTCCGGCTCAGGGCATCCGCCACCACGTTCGCTTTACCCGAATGGTAAAGGATCTCGCAGTCATAATCCTTAACTACATACAGCCACCTATGCTTCCTCATGTTCAGGTTCGGCTGTTCCATAATATGCCTTAAACTATTTTGATCCGTGTAGATAGTACAGCGGACCCCATAAAGGTAATGCCTACAAATCTTGAGAGCAAAAACCACCGCTCCCAACTGAAGATCACGCGTGGGATATCTCATCTCATGCGGCTTCAACTGCCACGAAACATAAGATATCACTCGTCCTCTCTGTTGGATAAGGTGTCTAAGTCCATAACTATTTCTGGTATGTACTTGACCCGACCCGGCATGGTCCATTTGGGTTGCATGGCACCATGCAATTGGATAAACTAAAATGAGAGAAATAACACTTATGGTTTATTAATATATTATAAGTTCTAATATATTAATAATATTATTTAATTAGTTTGATCAAGAATTAATTTAGGATTAATTAAGTGATCAAAAGTCAACTAATTAAATATATGGGTAGATTATGTAAATCTTCCATATCTTATATAGTGGGCTAAGAGGCTCAATGGATTATCAAGTTGGGTTCCACCCATAGGATGCTCCATGAATGCTCCATGGGAGTTACAAACCTATGGGTCATGGAAATGAAGAGTCATGACACATTAGGGTTTACATGGTGTAACCCTAGATGTGTCAACACTATATAAGAAACCCATTCTCCACCAAAATTGGCTACACATAAGAAACAAGAGGGCTAGGCTGATTTGAGAAGTGTGTATTCTCTCTAAAGTCATTCCAAAAGCATTTGGTGTTGTTTGAAGCAATTGAGGCATCACACTTGGGGTGCTAGGCTCACAAGGTTTCAAGGATCATAAGCAACAACAAGGTAAGTTATTCTATCTTTCATGCAAGTTAAAATTTGTTCCCCATGTATGCTAGATAGGAATATAACCTTGGAATTCAACTTTGCATGATAATTAGACAAACATAGATCCAAGGTTATTAGGGTTGCATGTACACTTATGAAGTGTTAGAATGCTCAAAACCCATCAGTGGTATCAGAGCCTAGGTTTGTTTTTTGTTTTTTTTTTGTGTGCAAACAGCTTGAAAAAAAATTGTTTTTCTGTTTTCTGCTCGTATGAAAGTTTGCACATTTATTGCTGGAAATGGACTAGAAACATTACCCTAAACTATTTTGATGTTTTAAAGCTTGTTTTAGATGGTGTAATGTTTATGCTAATCCATTTACAATGGCAATTATTAAAATTACAAGTTTTTTTTAAGTGTAATTTTTGATTCTTGAAAGTGTTCATATTCATGTTCTTGAACTTATGAAGATTAGATGATCATAGGAATTGTTTGTAACCTTCATGGTAGTTTAATTCATGATCATAATGTGTTTTAGTGGAGTCCATAACTTGTCCTCAAGTTATGGAAAACCAAAAGTCTCACTTTTATTAAAGCCATTAAAAGAACACAAGAGTTATAAAAATGAAGAGTCTTCATTTTTATTACTGAATTAATTCATAAGTTATAAGAAATGAAAAGTTTTGGAAGTTTACAAAACTTGCCCTCAAGTTTTGGAACATGTAAAGTCTTGATTAAAACTTTAGTTCCAACCCTTAGAATTTTAAAAAGTTAAAATTCAACCCTTATACTTTATAATATTATAAGTTACTAATATATATATGTATAACGTCAAGTCGTCTTACCGCTGGTACGCCTCATTCACGAAGCCGGTCTATAAGGGGGGTATAAGGTTGTTGCCTATAAAATGGCAACTTAATGGGTGTCCACTCTCACCCACCGCTTCCTTGATCGGTGGAGGGTCGTTAGCCGAACGGGTAGGACAAGGACTTATAAATTCTCATTAAAAGTATGATGAATATTATAAAGTAACTAAATGCTTTTATTAAATTCCCAATCTTAGTTACTTTAGGAAAATGTGAATAAGGTGCTAATCCATGAAATTACACTTTACACTTTGTTTAAGTCGTTAGTGGAGCTCGTGTGGTTAACCGGCACACTAACTTGGACTTAACAAGGTAGGTAAAGGGTGACTTAAAGTTTATTATAGGTCGGTGGAGCTCGTGTGGTTAACCGGCACATCGATTGAGTAATAAACATTGAGTGTACCAAGTGATTTGCATGGTCACTTCACACCTTGTTTTGTGATCCTCAGTATCCTAGTCACAAAACTTGGAGGGCACACTCGAGATTGAAACATGCCTTTGAAAAGTTCATTGAATCTCAAAAGAATCTAGGAATTTCTAAGAACCAATTAAAAACCTAATATCTATATTTCGTTTTTCATGGTGGAAATTGGTGAATCGTCATTCACCTACCTTTCAAATATGTTATAGCTTGGATTACGGTATACCTCTTCTAAGTTATAATATATTGTGATTGGATCCTAGCCTTAATATTATATTTGGGTGTTTTATTAAGGACTCTCTTAATATGTAAACTAATCTTGTGCTCTTCTTTCAGATGTCTTCAAACAATGCTGCTTCTGGCTCTAATCCTAATGGCTCCTTTACCCTTATGAACTTGTGTGGGAAAGTCACTTTTGATGGATCCAACTTCAATGAATGGATCAGAAACATCAGGATGATTACCCGCTACGAGGACAAACAATATGTCCTTGACAAGGAGCTTAAGGAGATTGATGAGACGACTGCAACTCCCCAGGAGATCGCTGACTTTCGGGCACATGAAAGGGATGCTACAAAAGTGGCATGCATCATGTTGGCCACCATGACAGCGGAACTCCAAAAGTCCTATGAGGACTTCTACCCTTTTGAAATGCACCAAGATCTGATGGAAAGATACCATAAAAGTGCACGACAAGAGAGGTATGAAATCATATGCTCTATCATAACAACCATGATGAAGAACGGGGAATCCGTCACGAGCCACATGCAGAAAATGCAAAGGTATGTGGATCGGTTGCTAAAGTTTAATGTGAACTTCCCTGAGGAGCTTGCAATAGATATCATTTTGCACTCCTTACCATCGTGCTATGATCAATTCCGCATGACATATCACATGAATAAGGAAGAGGTCACACTCAGCAAACTTCAGGGACTCCTCAAGACAGCATAAACAGGTCTTAAGGGTAAGTCGGTTGTTAACACTCCTACTCCAAACTCCGCCCCGGTTTTGGCAATCGGGAAAGGTAGAGGGAAGAAGAGGAAGAGCTCTTCGAAGGGTACCAAGGCTAGGACCCTTGATGGCTCTTCTTCAAGTGGAACCAAGAAAGGTTTTTTCACTCCTTCTTCTGACCCTAAAGAGGCTGAATGCTTCTATTGCCATGAAAAGTCACATTGGAAGCAGAACTGCCCAAAGTACCAGCAAGATGTGAAGGATGGGAAAGTTAAACCCAACCATGCAGGTATTTACACTATCTTATCTAATAACTCACCCCATTCTAACTCTTGGGTCCTTGATACCGGTTGTGGTATTCATATCTGTTCTGATTTGCAGGGACTAAGAAGAAGTGAGAATGTGGAGCATGGAAGAATAAACTTAATCATGGGGAATAGGAAAGCTTTACCTGTCACCAAGATTGGAGTTTATACTTTATCGCTAAGTAGTGGGTTTAGTTTAGATTTGAATAAATGTTGTTATTCACCAGAAATGGCAAGAAATATTATTTCCTTTCATGCATTGTATAAACAAGGTTTCACCTTTTCATTTGATAATGAAGTTTGTTCGATTAATGCTTTCTTTAATAATGTTCTTTATTTTAAAGCATTACCTTGTGATGGTGTGTATGAAACTGTATCTATGGTTGATAACTTAGGAAATAATGTATTGTGTATTGATTTTGTTAATGATAATAACTTGGATAAAGCATCATTATGGCATTGTCGTCTTGGACATATAAGCAAGAAACGCATAGGCCAACTCCAAAAGGATGGAGTATTGGAGTCATTTGACCTAAAGTCAGTTGATAGTTGCGAATCATGCTTACTTGGAAAAATGACAAAGTCACCCTTCACAGGCTCTTGCGAGAGGGGTGAAGGTTTGTTGGATCTTATACACACGGATGTGTGTTGGCCCTTCAAAGATGCCACAAGGGATGCTAATCATTATTATTTGACTTTTACTGATGATTACAGTAGATTTGGATATGTCTACTTAATCAAGCATAAGTCAGAGACTTTTGAGAGGTTTAAAGAGTTTAAACAGGAAGTCGAGAATCAATTGGGCAGGAACATTAAGATGCTTCGATCCGATCGAGGTGGTGAGTATCTTAGTTCAGAGTTCCTCGACTATCTTAGGGAATGTGGGATTGTCTCACAATTGACACCTCCCAGGACACCGCAGTTGAATGGTGTAGCTGAGAGGCGTAATCGAACCTTGTTGGATATGGTTCGTTCCATGATGAGTTGAGCTTCGCTACCAATCTCATTTTGGGGGTATGCCTTAGAGACTGCCGCCCATATCCTTAATCTAGTTCCCACAAAGAAAGTTGCCAAAACTCCTCATGAGATGTGGACTTGTAAAGTACCCAAACTAGACCACATAAAGATTTGGGGTTGCGAGGCTTTCGTGAGACGCGAGACTCATGATAAGCTCGAACCTCGAAGTGAGAGGTGTATTTTCATCGGCTACCCACAGAAATCCTTTGGTTACCTCTTCTACAGACCTAGTGAGAATGTGGTCTTTGTAGATAGGAGGGCTTTCTTTCGAGAGAGAGAGAGAGAGTTCATAAGCCAAGGAGACAGTGGGAGGCAAGTTGACCTTGAAGAAATTCAAGAGTCAAGTGGTTTAGGAACTTCAAACCCTAGCACTCAACTTGAGGAGGAAACTCCTGTTGAGCCAATTGACAAGTCTGTACCTCTGAGGCGTTCCACAAGGGTTAGGAATGCACCTGAGCATTACTATGGATTCCATATTACTGTGGAAGGTGATACACTTATCAGTGATGAGACACTGATAGGTCTGGATGAACCTAACAGTTACGCGGAAGCCATGGCAGGCCCTGAGTCAGCCAAGTGGAAAGAGGCAATGGACAGCGAGATACAGTCCATATATGACAATCAAGTTTGGAACTTGGTTGAGAATGTAGCAGGTCGTAAGACTATAGGGTGCAAATGGATCTTCAAGAAGAAGACCGACATGGATAGTAATGTACACACTTATAATGCACGACTGGTTGCAAAGGGTTTCTCACAAACTCTGGGAGTTGATTATGATGAGACCTTTTCTCCAGTGGCCAAGATTAAGTCTATTAGGGTTCTGTTAGCCATAGCTGCATTTCATGACTACGAAATATGGCAAATGGATGTCAAAACCGCTTTCCTTAATGGAAAGTTGGCTGAGGATGTTTACATGAGTCAGGCAGAGGGTTTTGTCAATACAGAGTACCCTAATAAAGTGTGTAAGCTTGAGAAATCCATTTATGGGTTAAAGCAAGCACCTCGCAGATGGAATCTTTGCTTTGATGAGAAAGTCAAAGAATTTGGCTTTTCTAGGAGTGAAGTTGAATCTTGTGTATATGTCAAGGCTAGTGGGAGTATAGTTAGCTTTTTGGTATTGTATGTGGATGACATACTACTCATAGGAAATGACATCCCAACTCTGCAGGAAGTTAAGTCCTGGCTTGGGAAGTGTTTCTCTATGAAGGACCTAGGAGAAGCTGCCTATATTCTAGGGATAAGGATCTTGAGAGACCGGAGTAAAAGACTAATTGGACTTAGTCAGAGTACCTACTTGGATAAGGTGCTGAAGAGATTCGGCATGCAGGACTCCAAGAAAGGAGAGTTACCCATCCAGAGTAACGCCAGATTGAGTAAGACACAAAGCCCTAGTACTGAGGCTGAGATAGCAGAAATGAGTCGAATACCTTATGCTTCGGCTGTAGGATCGATCATGTATGCTATGACGTGTACTCGACCTGATGTAGCCTTTTCTTTGAGCATGGTTAGCAGGTATCAGGGGAACCCTGGCAAGACACACTGGACTGCGGTAAAGAATATCCTCAAGTACCTACGGAGGACTAAGGACTGGGTCCTTACCCTCGGTGGGAGTGAAGACTTGAGAGTTGTAGGGTATATTGATGCTAGCTTTCAGACTGATAGGCATAATTTCCGCTCTCAGTCAGGCTGGGTCTTTACGTTAAACGGAGGAGCCATTTCTTGGAAGAGTTCCAAGCAAGAGACAGTGGCTGATTCAACTTGCGAATCAGAGTATATAGCAGCTAGCGAGGCAGCAAAGGAGGCGATATGGCTGAAGAACTTCATTGGAGACCTTGGAGTTGTACCAGCTATTAAAGAGCCAATGGAAATTTTCTGTGATAGTGAAAGTGCAGTTGCCTTAGCCAAGGAACCAAGGGATCACGGGAGATCCAGACACATCGACAGAAAATACCATTTCATCAGACATCGAATAGAAGAAGGACTCCTCGTGGCAAAGAGGGTATCATCAGATGAGAATCCAGCAGATCCCCTCACGAAGGGACTGACTCGGGTTAAGCATCTCCAGCATGCTCGGAGCATAGGGCTGAAGGATGATATTAGATTTAGTAGTTAGATAACCTTGAAATTTGTAAAGTGTAATTGACATTAGATGATGAATAAAAGGTGTTTTATTTATGAGTAAAGTGTTGCTATCTCTTGTCGATCGTTTACTATATTTCTTTTGCATGTTTTGACTTCCAGAATAATTATGTTTGGTATATCATATTATTCGAACCTCCACAGTCGGTCATATGTCGGAAGTAGGTATGAATCAAGACTGTCATGATTGGTTGCAGAGGTCTAAGTTGTTGGACATGGCTACAACACTCATGAGTGCTCATAAGTTCTGAGCATTGGACTCAACCCACGCTCACTGGAATCACTTCATGGAATTTATCTCGAGTGATCGTGAGATGGTAATATCATATAAGTCTTCAAACCTAGATATATGATTTGTTACTTATGAGTTGGTTATGCATTGATTGTATGAAAATGCATTGGTAACTCGATGTTATAAAATGTGCTCTTGTGTATAATTCAATGAGTAGTAGAACAAACATATGAGTCGAAGTTTATCTGTTCCTTCTTGGATTAGAAGCTGATATCTGGGCCCCTCGATGATTTTGTTTTGACCTATGTACCGGGCCCAGTCAGAACTAAGTTGATGTGTTCAATTAAGTTCTTTGTCAAACAAATTGGAAATCAGGAAACAAACTGCTGGACAATAAGTAAGACATTGTTCCATGTATTTGTCCGGCTGATATCTAGAACAGAGGATTATATGATCACTTATCTTAAATGGCGTATCATCATCTTCTCAGTTCCGAGAGACCTTGAAAGAGCTACGATTGCCGATCGGTTCCTGAAGTATTACAGTTATAGTTATTAGACTTATCCAAGTGGGAGACTGTTGGATAAGGTGTCTAAGTCCATAACTATTTCTGGTATGTACTTGACCCAACCCGGCATGGTCCATTTCGATTGCATGGCACCATGCAATTGGATAAACTAAAATGAGAGAAATACAACTTATGGTTTATTAATATATTTTAAGTTCTAATATATTAATAATATTATTTAATTAGTTTGATCAAGAATTAATTTAGAATTAATTAAGTGATCAAAAGATAACTAATTAAATATATGGGTAGATTATGTAAATCTTCCATATCTTATATAGTGGGCTAAGAGGCTCCATGGATTATCAAGTTGGGTTCCACCCATAGGATGCTTCATGGATGCTCCATGGGAGTTACAAACCCATGGGTCATGGAAATGAAGAGTCATGACACATTAGGGTTTACATGGTGTAACCCTAGATGTGTCAACACTATATAAGAAACCCATTCTCCACCAAAATTGGCTACACATAAGAAACAAGAGGGCTAGGCTGATTTGAGAAGTGTGTATTCTCTCTAAAGTCATTCCAAAAGCATTTGGTGTTGTGTGAAGCAATTGAGGCATCACACTTGGGGTGCTAGGCTCACAAGGTTTCAAGGATCATAAGCAACAACAAGGTAAGTTATTCTATCTTTCATGCAAGTTAAAATTTGTTCCCCATGTATGCTAGATAGGAATATAACCTTGGAATTCAACTTTGCATGATAATTAGACAAACATAGATCCAAGGTTATTAGGGTTGCATGTACACTTTGGAAGTGTTAGAATGCTCAAAACCCATCACTCTCTTCATGAGGAACGCTCCCATGACGGTGATGGATGCATCACAGAAAACCACAAAATCCTCAATTCCCTCTGGGAGGGTCAAGACTTGGGCCTCGCAAAGTCTCTACCTAAGGGTCTCAAATGCGGGCTGGTGCTCATGGCCCCACCGGACATCTACCCGCTTCCTCTTTAGACGAGTGAGGGGTACCGCAATCCTGGAGAAATCATGAATACATCTCCGGTAGTACCCTTTCGAAACACAGAAAACTCCTGATATCTAAGGAAGATTTCGGAACCTCCACTGCATCACTGCCTCGATTTTGGCCGAATCGACCAAAAGCCCATCTTTGCTAACGATGTGTCCAAGGAACTGAACCTCTCACAACCAAAACTCACACTTCAAGAACTTAGCATAAAGCCTTTCTCGCGTCAAAACCCCCCAGAAGCTTGAGAATATGCTCCTCATGTTGCTCCTTGGTCTTGGAATACACAAAGATATCATCAATGAACACAATGATTGTGCTATCAAAGATCGACCAGCATACCCGATTCATCAAATCCATAAATATTATCGGTGCATTGGTGAGCCCAAACGACATCACTACAAATTCGTGATGCCTATAATGAGTCCGGAATGTGGTTTTCTCCACGTCCTCCTCCCTCACCCTGAGCTAATGGTACCCAGACCTCAGATCTATCTTGGAGAACCAAGATGCTCCCTGAAATTGATCAAAGATGTCATCAATCCTTTGAAGGGGATAACGGTTCTTCACTGTTAACTTGTTCAACTCCCGGTAATCAATGCACATCCGGTGTGAATCATCCTTCTTCTTGACGAATAAAATCAGCGATCCCCGCGGAGAACTGATCGGACGGATGAACTGTTTACCTAGCAGCTCCTATAGCTAAGATGACAGCCCCTGCATCTCAGGTGGTGCCAATTGGTACAACGCCTTGGCAATAGGGGCCACACCTTGCACAAGGTCGATCTTGAACTCGACCTACCTCTCAGGAGGCACACCGTGCAACTCCTCCGGGAACACATCATCGAACTATCTGACGATTGGAACATCTGAAACTAAAAACTAATCCCTGCCTCACGTATCCACCACGTATGCCAAATAACCTGCATACTCATGCTGAATATATTTCCGAGCCCTGGCTACCGAACAAAATCCTAAACCCATCATGGCGCCCTCTCCATAGCTAACCAGCGCTCCCCCACTTGCGGGTTCGAACCACCACACGCTAACCCTCGCAATCGATCACGACACCGAAACGACTCAGCTAGTCCATACCCACAATCACGCCGACATCCCTCATAAGAATAGGGATCAAGTCAATCAGAAAGGATACCTCGAAGATCTCCAAAATGCAACCCAGATAAACGGAAGTAGCAGAAACCATGTGTTCGTTGGCGATAGAAACTCGCAAGGGACACTCCAACTCCCCTATGGGTAATACAAACTCCCTGGTGAAGGATCGAGAAACAAAAGACCGACTCGCACCCGAGTAAAAAAAAACTAAAGCAGGCAAGGAGTTCACTAGGAATGTACCTAACAGAGGTACAAACATATGATCATAAAACAAACATAAACAATAAGATAAGGGATAGAAACATACTAGTCACAATATGTGGTGTTGTCCTGCCCTCCTTGGCAGTGAGCTGGAAATCGCGACCTCGAGACCTCAGGGGCTCCGCCCTGCCCTGACTCCTGTCAGTGATCATCAATGTAGCTGGTGTGGGAGCCTGCGCCGGCTTGGAGAGAAACGGACAGTTGACCTTCACATGGCCAACCTAATCACAATGATAGCAAATCCTCGTACTCTGAGCTGGGGCAGACTAGCGGCAGTCCCTCGCATAATGCCCCTCCTTGCCACATTTGTGGCACCCACTACTACATTGACATACTCCGACGTGAGTGATATATGCATATTTAATCATATATTTCGTATAATACCTTAAACTTTTTGGCTATTTTGTCTCGATTTATGAAAAAAAGGTACTTAATTATGTTAAAATTACATTTTCAGCCTTAAAGACATGCTCGAGTGAAAAAAGAAGCAGAACTAGCAATTGGGATCTTGGGAATTAAAGTTTGAAGAAAAAAAGATTAAAAGAGGAGAAACTCCATGAGTTGGCCATCAAATCGATGCGTAGGATGGAATATTCGCGAACCAACAATGCCTTACCGTACATGCGTTTTAAGTAAAGAACTTGTCGAGTTGGGTCTAATAACTCGACGAGTTGGTGCATAATTTTTGAAAATTGTTATTTATATATCGGTTATTCCCGAAACCTAAAAGGATGTTGGAGACTTTTGGCGACTCATTGGTGATCAGAAGGGTTCTTGAAGCTCCGTTTTTCGAGAATTCAAGTTAGAAGTCAAGTTGGAAGAGATCAAAGGCAATAAACTTACTCTTTTTCTTAATCTTTTGCATAAACCATGTTTGAATCTTTAAATTTCGATTTTAGGATGTTAATTGATGTAGATATCAGCTAAAAGCTTTTAAATTCTATTTAGAGTAGATGAATTTATGAATATGGTGTGATTTTATGGTGAATTGTCTTGTTAAGCTTGTTAAAGACCCTTATGTGTTGATAATAATTATTTTCTGTTAATAATCAAGTTGTTGAGTTGCATGACCATCTTAATTGCTTGAATCATATAATTTTGTGACCACAATATTGTATGCCTAGTATTAGTGAATATGAACCTAGGGTTAACTAGAAAATAAGTAAATTAATGTGTAAGCATGTGTGATGAACAACCATACATGAGTTGATTGAATTGACAAATTTAGTTAACTAATATTACCAGTCTTACTTGATCCAAACTCAACACTAGGAAACTTGTTAGTTTAATCAGTTGGTCACTGTTTGAATTATCATGTTTGGTAAGGATTACTAATAGTGAACAATATCTTAATCACATTAGAAATCGGTAGCCAATGATATATTAATCCATTGCACTTTCCCTGAAATCAACCATAGGAATAAATGAGTCGAATCTGAACAGAAGTGTATTCTATTATTGAATCTAGTTACCTTCTATTCTCTTTAGTTGTTAATTGGTTTATTTAAGTGTTATTTCCTTATTTAAGTTTCTAGTCTTGCAAAACTAGAGAAAACCATATTTTATTACTTTTTTTTTATTTAAGTAATTCTAGTAGTTAACCTTAATTGTTACCGTTCCCTATGTTCGATACCCTACTTTCCTAAACTATATTGCTAATCGATAGGTACACTGTATTTCGTGTGTTTATTTTGTGTTTAAATTAGTAGGATTAAAATTAGTGCATTATACACACGTCAAGTTTTTGGCGCCGTTGTCGGGGAACGGTTCTAATAGTTATTTTAATTGCTAGTGTTATCGATCCTTTGTGTAAGATTTATCTTGCATAAAGTTACTATTTTCGTTATTTATTTTTTTAGTTTAAGTTACTAGCGTTTCTGTTTTTAAAATTTTTGTTTTTATTTTTTTGTGTTAGCATTGAACTCGTCGAGTCCTGTAATGAACTCGACGAGTTGGTCGCATTTTTTAGTTTCGTTTACTATTTCGTTTTGTTTTTTTACGTGTGTTACTATTTTCTTTTAGGTATTTTATGACTCATGGATCAAATACACCTTTGATCCCAACACTTGAGGACCCGGAATCTGCTTTTAAGAAGAACAAGGATAAAACCGTAGGAGAATCTGCAACCCCAATGAAGTCACCTTTTAAGAATCTTAAATTGGTCTTTGGCAAGAAAAAGAGAAAGCAAGTGGGAGAATCCAGCACAACACTGAAGGATGAAGACCCTAAAAAGGAGGATAGCGAGTACGAAATAGAGTCTGAAGAAGAAAGTGGGCAAGAAAGTGATTTTGATAACACCATGGCTGACATCGCAGACATCACCATGGGCGAGTACAAGAAAATGATGCGTGATGATACCGGGCCAGGACTCATGCAACCCATGATTCCAGAAACTGCTAACTTTGAGCTGAAAAGTCACATACTCGTCCAACTAAAGGACATCCCATTATATGGGAAAGAGCACGGAGACGCATACAAGCACATCGACGAGGTCAATGACATAGCCGACTACTTCAACATTCATAATGTGCCTCGCGATACTGTTTTGCTTCGTATGCTACCAGTCACATTTAAGGGAGCCTCAAAATACTAACTTAAATCACTCCCTTAAAGGATCCATAACCACATGGGCTAAATTGCATGAAGATTTCATTGATCAATTTTGTCCTCCCTCAAAAATAGCAAAGTTGAAGAAAGCCATTGAAAATTTCGAGCAACAAGTAGGCGAGTCACTCTATGAGGCGTAAGAAAGATATAAAGTCTTTGTTAGAAATATATAACAATCTGATTACCACGAATAAAAGGCTCGGTTACCAGTTACTGGGTGACAGATATATATATTTAATGAGATTAGATGCGGAAAGATAAGAAGTGCGGAATAAATAAATACTGTAAAGCTATAAATGACTGAAAGCTATAAATGAAATAAATGACAGTATTTAAATGACATAAAGCGTTAATAAAATATATAAATATATATATAGTAGGTGGTGTTAGAATGGGACTTGTGGAACGACTGTTTTGTCAAGTTGTTAGTCAAATAAATGACTAACAGGCTTAGGGTTGGACTGGATCTTAATAGACTGTGTTTCTATTTGTTCAAAGTTCAATCCGGTAAGTAACAATAAGTTCTTTTTATGTAACAATGAATTGTTTACAAAACGATACAAAATACACGGGTAATGTTTTTTGTATGTGGGTATGGGGTTTTTTAAGGTGATTTGATGAGGTTGAAGTGGGTATTTGGAGGGTGGTAGAAGGTGTAATAAGGTTGTAGTTTTGGTGGTATAATGTAACAAAGAGGGTGATGTTGAAAGAGCTTTGGGTGGTTACGAATATAGATTTTCGTAGTAAATCTCTCTGGATAGCCAATTCTTTCTCGCGTCTCTCTGGGTTTTGCAGTGGTCAAAACAATCGAGGAAAATTCCTGGATGTAGGTAAGGTCCTGAATAATTTGCGGTGCAAATCTCTCCCGTATTTTCTTGTTGAGTTGTGCTCGGTGAATTTTTTCTTAACTTGCAAATTCTGATGTCGAAAAACAGCAAGGTGGTGATAGTTGTGGTGATTTGAAAGGGTTTTTGGAGGAGGTTTAAGGAGGGTATTTGGAGGGTGTTTGGAGAGTATTTTGAGGTTGGCTATGTGTTTATTCTTCTGGAGATGAGAGAGTAATAGGAGATATATTACAAGGAAACACAAAACACACACAAAAACTCATGTAAACATGCATCTATATATATGCAAAGGAATCAAGCAACTCTTGTTTGTTTAAGGAAAAGTAATGAAGTGATTGATTGTAAAGGTTGGAAGCACACATGATGTGTGGTACTTTTGCTTTTGTGAAGATTTCTTTCCAATATATATATATATATATATATATATATATATATATATATATGCATGATTCATGTATATATATATATATATATATATATATATATATATATATATATATATACAATATATACAATATACATATATATATATACAATATATACAATATACATACATATATATATATATATACAATATAATATATATACATATATATTTATAATATATATATATATATATATATCCAATTGTGAATTGAATTTCCATTTTTGACCCTTGAGGTTTTTAAATTCTTGACGATTTTAGTCTTGATTTGTTTTGTCTTCAAACGACCAAATATTGCGTCTATTTTTCCGTCTTTGCGTATTTCGTCTTTTGCATATTTTTCTATTTCATAATTAAGCACGAATCCACGCAACCTGAAATAACTGATAATATTTGTTAGATAATATAAAACCAATTCGTCTTATTTCAGTGATGATCACATATAAAAACAATTTTCATCAATTTTTTTTTTATGGTTCGACAATGATCCTTCCGCAGGTTACCAGTTACTGGGTGACAGATATATATATTTAATGTGATTAGATGCGGAAAGATAAGAAGTGCGGAATAAATAAATATTGGAAAGCTATAAATGACTGAAAGCTATAAATGAAATAAATGACAGTATTTAAATGACATAAAGCGTTAATAAAATATATAAATATATATATAGTAGGTGGTGTTAGAACGGGACTTGTGGAACGACTGTTTTGTCAAGTTGTTAGTCAAATAAATGACTAACAGGCTTAGGGTTGGACTGGATCTTAATAGACTGTGTCTCTATTTGTTCAAAGTTCAATCCGGTAAGTAACAATAAGTTCTTTTTATGTAACAATGAATTGTTTACAAAACGATACAAAATACACGGGTAATGTTTTTTGTATGTGGGTATGGGGTTTTTTAAGGTGATTTGATGAGGTTGAAGTGGGTATTTGGAGGGTGGTAGAAGGTGTAATAAGGTTGTAGTTTTGGTGGTATAAGGTAACAAAGAGGGTGATGTTGAAAGAGCTTTGGGTGGTTACGAATATAGATTTTCGTAGTAAATCTCTCTGGATAGCCAATTCTCTCTCGCGTCTCTCTGGGTTTTGCATTGGTCAAAAAAATCGAGGAAAATTCCTGGATGTAGGTAAGGTCCTGAATAATTTGCGGTGCAAATCTCTCCCGTATTTTCTTGTTGACTTGTGCTTGGTGAATTTTTCTTAACTTGCAAATTCTGATGTCGAAAAACAGCAAAGTGGTGATAGTTGTGGTGATTTGAAAGGGTTTTTGGAGGAGGTTTAAGGAGGGTATTTGGAGGGTGTTTGGAGAGTATTTTGAGGTTGGCTATGTGTTTATTCTTCTGGAGATGAGAGAGTAATAGGAGATATATTACAAGGAAACACAAAACACACACAAAAACTCATATAAACATGCATCTATATATATGCAAAGGAATCAAGCAACTCATGTTTGTTTAAGGAAAAGTAATGAAGTGATTGATTGTAAAGGTTGGAAGCACACATGATGTTTGGTACTTTTGTTTTTGTGAAGATTTCTTTCCAATATATATATATATATATATATATATATATATATATATATATATATATATATATACAATATATACAATATACATACATATATATATATATATACAATATAATATATATACATATATATTTATAATATATATATGTATATATATATATATATATATATATATACACACGAACACTTGTATATATATATATATATATATATATATATATATATATATATATATATATATATATCCAATTGTGAATTGAATTTCTATTTTTGACCCTTGAGGTTTTTAAATTCTTGACGATTTTAGTCTTGATTTGTTTTGTCTTCAAACGACCAAATATTGCGTCTATTTTTCCGTCTTTACGTATTTCGTCTTTTGCATATTTTTCTATTTCATAATTAAGCACGAATCCACGCAACCTGAAATAACTGATAATATTTGTTAGATAATATAAAACCAATTCGTCTTATTTCAGTGATGATCACATATAAAAACAATTTTCATCAATTTCCCCCTATGTGATCATTGATGAAATAAGGATAGATATAATCACATTAACAGTTTTAATCTTGAAGATTTGGGAAAAAAGTTTTGTCAATGAGAAGATATATATAAAAGCATTGTAATCGTTTTGAAAGTTTGTGACTTGGTTTAACATATCTTACGTAAAAGATTTTCAGAAATTTGTTTCCGAATCAAAGTCTCGGGTTCGGTTATCAAAAGGTAGTCATATATGTATCTAAAGGAATTTCCTTAAGATTTTATAGCATTATTTCTGACGACAAGTGGTCTAACAGGTCGATTCAGATGAACGCTCATAGATATAGCTCACACTTCACTTGGGTGTTTGGTTGTTCTGGCAGCAGAACAAGTTAATGATCACTAAAAATGAGTGATATCTCTCTCTGACGACTCACACTTATATTGGAGGTGTTCAACTATGCTTTTCCTGTAAAGTCACTTAGTCTCATTATTAGATAATCAATCACATAAGACTGGTTTCGGCATTACTCAGCGGGTTTATTCATTCATGCCATTAAAGTTCACTCTCTCTCCGTCGGGAAATACATGTAGAGGGGTTTAGCAATTTTCATAGTGCAGTTTGCAACTAAGATTCTTCAGTGATGAAGGCTACAGTATCCCGGGAAATCCATTGTTGTTGCAGCTTCTTCTTTGATAATATCATGTTTGTTGATTAATATCGATTTATTGTAAAAAGATATTTTGTTTTAGCATTGAGAATTTGCTACATTTGAGACCTTTTAAAGAGTATTTGACTTGAGTGATTGAGATATCTTCTTTTGTGAAAAATGGTTAAAACAAATCGTGGGATTTTATGATTTTTGTTTTGAAATAACCATTTGGTTGAAAGTTTGTTTGAAAATACCAAATATGGAAATTTTTTTTGTTTTGTTTGGTATATCTTTATTGAATCCATTTGTTTTCTTGTTGATTTGTCTTTGAGGATTAGATGTTGATAGATATTTGTTTCTCCTTTGGTTTTCT